>NC_142688.1:62563214-62891428 GCF_056320005.1 Nelumbo lutea | reverse complement strand
TTAGGGGTTTATTTTAAGGCACTTAATATGATTCCATTGTTATTATCAAGAATAAATGGTTTAAAATGTTGGGCTCAGTGGAAATTTTGGTCATCCAAATATAGGAAACATGTCAAAATGTCATATGGAAATATTGTAAAAATTATATTCATTCTTGAAAGATGCATATGTACATCCTTTTAGACTGTTATCTTGGTCCAAACCATCAAATAAAGCTAGGAAACTAAGGTTAATGGATAAAATAATATGCTTTGAAATTGTCCTATGTACTTTAAGAATCAAAATTACATAATAGAGTAAATTCAAACAAAATTTGTAACGTGTATATGATTCTAATAGACCAACCAAATAATCTATTGCACAAACAAAAAAATAGGATTTAATTTCATGTCCAAAATGAATTTCAAGTTGGCTCAAAGTGGTAATCATTACTACTAGACAGGCAATAAAACTGCTATTCCAGACTGAAAAAATAATACCGCTATGATATAAAAAATATTGTTGCCAACTTATGCTATAATACCATCTTGTGTACTCCATATAGGGTTGGTAGTTTTCACTAGAGAATATATCAGTTTCTGTAATGTGTTGGTATCCATTGGAAATAGAAAAATGTCTTTGAAATTTTAGAAATATATTGATATTCTAAACCATGATTCTTATATTATAAGCATGCAAAATAAGAATACAAACAAATTATGAAATGCCAGCCCTGGCTTTAGGTGCCCAACTTGTTGCCTAGGCAAGGGCCTAATTTATTAATCTGTGCCTTATCCAATCCTCTTGGCATTTGAGTGGGTCAATCCCTCCTTGCTAAAATTAGAACTGATGGCTTCCATGGACTTTTATAGACCATTTTGTGATGGTTTGTGAAGTTACAAACAATAGATGGTAAAGATCACACCTTTGCTGTATTTTTTTCCCTTTGTCAAACAATTTGGTGATTTAGGCAATTGACCAGGAAATTAAGTGAAGTACTCCAGATACAAAGTATGGAAAGGTGTCTATAACTTCTCCACCAGGACCTACCCCCCAACCTAAAGTAGCGACATGAGCTTCTCTGGTATGAAATGAGCCACTTCAAATAGGTTCATTGCTCTGGCCCAAAATACAATTAGTCCGGCATGGGCGACGTGAGCCCTAAGTAGTTTACCGGACAAATTGATAAGTCGGGCATTCCCGGCCCACCAAGCGAAACTGGTCGTTTCTTGGTCATGACCAGCTAAAGCTAAAGTTCCATTAAAGAGAATTTCCACGTGGTAGAACTTCCTTAAGTAAAATGACCCAATTAATAAATGATTGCTTTTACTTAAATTTTCTATGTTTTTTCGAAAAAAGAAAGAAAAAGAATAAGGAAAACAGTTTTGTTTTTTGTCATTTCTTCAAACAAGTTCAATTTGATGCTAGTACTCTGGTGCTTCTTCAGGTTTTGAGTCTTAAATTTTATTTTTACCCTTTTCTTTTCAAAATATTTCAAAAGTCCATGAGACGTATTTCATACTTTTAATGTTCCTCCTCCTCATTGAAGCCTTGTCCCAACTATATGGGGACACTTACATGAATCCTGTGTTTTTCCATTCCATTCTGTTTAGTGCCATATCCATTGTTAAATATACCTTCAATGTTCCTATATTACCAAATTTCTCTACCAAAGCAATAATGCACAGATTCATCAAGTTTATTCCTTAAGTATACAAAGGTACCTGAATATTGCTCCAATCTAGATGAAGAGGGCATTTGCAAGACAGCTTTTGAGCTGATTTTTGCATTTGATGAAGTGATCTCCCTTGGACACAAAGAAAATGTGACAGTTGCACAGGTTAAGCAGTACTGTGAGATGGAAAGTCATGAAGAGAAACTGCATAAGCTTGTTTTGCAGAGCAAGATTAATGAAACTAAGGATGTCATGAAGCGTAAAGCAAGTGAGATTGATAAAAGCAAGGTAGTTTATATAAAATTGATGCTTCTATTATTTATATTTTGTTTTGCTTTCACCTTTTTTTTTTTTTCTTTTTTCAACTCTCAAACTATTTCTTATGTAACAATGTGTACACATTTTGCAGATAGAGAAGAACAGAGGAGAGAAAGGAGGGTTTATGTCTCTGACGAGTTCAGGAAGGATAGAGAGTAGCTTTAGTGAGATGAGTATATCTAGTGGTGGAGGTGGTTTTGGAAGTAGTTCTGGATTTGGACTGAGCACTGAAGTGGAATCCTTTTCTAGTAAAAATAAAGGTTTGTGTCAGTTCTGTGTCTTAATTTTTTTGATTAATAACTGCAGATTCATTAAATTAGAAAAATATGTGCACAGAATATAATACGAAGATAGAGATACACTCTCTTATCTCTCCCCAAGCATTATGTTTTTACAGTTGCGCCCAGAACAAATTTTCTCTTCCCACCCCTTGCTTTGCCAACATGTCTGCAAAGGAGTTTGCACTTCTCTTAACCCATTGTACTCTCACTTCCATATTCTTAGTCAACCTTTTGAACCTTTTATTCTCACTGTTGTAGTTCCACAGTTTCATTTATTTCACTTGTTAACCACTCCACTACCAGTTTTGAGTCTCCTTCAATAGTTGATTTCCTAATGTTCACAACTGTCTTGCCCTTTGTACTCTTTCTATTTTTTCCATGGCCTCTGCCCTGAGAGAATCACCCACACCATCCGGGCCTGAGAATAGAGCAACTATCTTCCCCTCCTCATCTCTGAATACCCCTCCAATTCCTGACAAACGAGGATTCCCTATACTGCTGCCATCAAAGTTAAGTTTAATGAACCCTATATCCAGTGGAGACTACAAGGGAATGGTGATGTTCTTTGTGTAGGATGATTCGGTCACTTCCTTCCAATTTCTAAGTAGATCATCCGTTGTGACAGACAAGAAAGTTTTCAAGGACTTCAACCAATGGGCTACTCTAATTGTAATGGACTCAATTAGAGCTTTCCTACGACAGACAAGAAAGTTTTCAAGGACTTCAACCAATGGGCTACTCTAATTGTAATGGACTCAATTAGAGCTTTCCTACTCTCCCTCTAAGAAAATTCTTGAATTTCATGTGCCTTAATCCTATAAAGGCTGTTTTTGTTCTGTTTTGACATGTTAGCGCTTCAAGTTACTGTTACTGATAGAAAATGGGAAAAATTAATTTGTATAAATCTTTGCATTGGAGAATGTGACAGCACCATTAGGAACTGAGCGGATGGTCTTCCACTGCCGAAACTGATGTTTGACAAGGTAGATTCAAACAGTGGTATGGTTATATTCTCTGGACACCAAAAAAGATCAAAGAAAGTTTCTTAATGTCAGGTCAATTGTTCTTTCTTCAATAGGCCGTCGGTAAATTGGAACATGATCTGGGTCTCCAACTGAATTGAATTCATACGTTAAATGGTAGATCCATTTGTTATCAAATTGAAATTATATTCTCTCTGACATATCTGTATGCATGTATATTGTGCATACTTTTCCAGACAAATAAATTCTACTTCTTAAATGCTTAATTTTGACTGATCGATGTAGGATTAATCATGCCACCGAAATTTCACTATGTAGAAAATGTGACCTGATTTTTTATATTTCAGCTGGTGAAAACTTCTTTAAATATTGTTTTTGCTTTTTCAGGTCGTCCATCTGCATCTGCTACTGCTCCTCCTAAAGGTCTTGGTATGAAGCTTGGGAAAACCCAAAGGACTAACCAATTCTTGGAATCTCTGAAAGCTGAAGGTGAAGTGATTGTTGAAGATGTGCCACCAACTACTACACAGTCCAAATCTGCTGTGCCTCCACCAACTGATCCGGTAACATTGACTGTTGAAGAGAAGATTAATGTGACACTCAAGCGAGATGGTGGGGTTAGTAACTTTGATGTGCAAGGCACTCTTTCACTTCAAATTCTTAACCAGGAGGATGGACTTATCCAAGTGCAGGTGCTCTCTCTCTCTCTCTTGTTTGTATAATGCTTTTCTGCTAGCATAATCTATGGCTCTGAAAAGAGGAATTGAGGAGCAAATTGAAGCTGGTGAAGCTAGTGAGAAATGATGAAAAAGGCATGCATATTTATAAAGGGTTTAACATTGGGTAATGGTGGAGAAAGAGTTGTGTACTGGCTCTATATAGTTGGGATAGTTGTTGATGATGATTATGATATCATAGTGATAACTTGGTCTGCAATGCACATTGTAAGTTGGAAATTGAATCAGGATTTGTCTTTCACAAAAAGAAAAGAGGTAATATCCAATTTGAAAGGATGAAAATCTGCCAAAAAATAATTCCATCATGTAGTGCTAGAAACTGGCATTGAGAACAAAATAAAGGTTCTAATTCTGTGTGTTGAATTCACAAGTTCAATTAAGCGCTCCTTTATAGCACAAAACTCAATGGTTATTTTCACATGGAATTTGTATAAGGCCCTTGATGGTATTTCTTGTTTTGCTTTTTTTCTTCACCCCTTGTAAACAATATATTAAAAGTTACAGTTTGAGCTGACCTTTGATAGTCATTCCCCCAAGGCCCCTAGACCCTCAACAGTAGTTTAATATCAATACTTTTTAAGGCAGACAAGAAATAACATCTCATTTTTTTTTCAGTCCTTAAGGTCTCATAGTATGAGCATTTTCTTACAGATTTTGAGAATTAAATGTGTTTATAAAATTTGGTTATACAGATTTAAGGGAACTATATTGGTGACAGATGAGTTTGATGGTTCATCATGAGAAAATTTGAATTATTTGGGGCAGATTTTTGCTCATCTGTGGCGTTGGATCAGAGGAGATAATATTTTTATTTTTGTTGCATTGTAATCTGGAAGTTTCTTATACTTTTGTATTGTGATCTCTCATCACCTCATTGTTTCATGGTTTAATGCCTTCCAGTTGCGCCTTCTTAAATGAAAAGTTTGGGTGCTTATGTCATTATTTGATTATTGTATTGTGTCTCTTTCTCAGATTGAATCTCGGGCAGATTCAGGCATCCTTTTCAAAACCCATCCTAACATCAACAAGGAACTGTTTTCAAATGAAAATATTCTAGGTCTTAAGGATCCTAACAGGCCTTTTCCAACTGGACAAAGTGGAGATGCAGCAGGTGTTGGTCTTTTGAAGTGGAGAATTCAAAATTTGGATGAGTCTCTTGTACCACTGACAAGTAGGTTTTTTATGATTTATTCTGCTACTCTAGTATGCCTTTTCCCTTGTCAATAATTTCTCACTATGTTCATCTATTTGCAGTCAACTGCTGGCCCTCTGTTTCTGGGAATGAAACTTATGTCAGCATTGAGTACGAAGCTTCTTCGATGTTTGACCTGCGGAACGTTGTAATATCAGTACCTCTTCCTGCATTGCGAGATGCACCAAACTTCAGGCAGATAGATGGGGAATGGAGGTGCACACACTAATTTGTCCTTTATTTGCAAACAATGTGGCAGTTAACTTCTATAAAAGTTACATTTCTTTTTTCCATGTATGCTTCCATTGAACTCAAATGGCATGTATATTTATGTCTTGGGGTAGCAAACTAACAATTATGATACTTGAGTTACTATTCTCTATGTTTATAATTTTTTGGTCTTAATTATGAATAATTTAGTCTTGGAGTCCCTGAATATGTTATATTTTATTTATTTATTTTTTGTTTCACATGTAAAAAAATCAATGGTATTATTTAGTTTTTTTTGTTACATTTATAGTTCCATGTGCTTTTTATCCATCTTTTTTTTTTTTTTGATTGGAAACAATAGCTTTATTAGAGATATTTTAAAGTACAACTTTCAAACCCTAGTATAGGGTGTTCATCCAAAATACAATCAAAGTACAGCACTGCCCAAAGTATATTGTTCCTGATAGTCCCTTGTTTGGCTAAGGTATCTGCTAATCCATTAACTGATCTTCTTGTCTACTTGAGGCAAGCACCAACCTCCCTTGTTAAGCTAAAAATTTCCCTCAACAATTGTCTGTCCAGATGCCCAAACAACCTGTCTGCATCCAACCAATTATCAATTTAAAGCCCCTTCTATTTCGATTTGGTATAGCCCCAACTGTTTGGCATATATAACACCTTGAAGCAAAAGCCATGACCTCTGCTCTCAATGAGTCTCCCTCTCCTATTGTTCCAGAATACATAGCAATTGTTCTCTCTATCCATCTAATGCATTTGATTTGTGCAAATTACTTGTCATAGCTGCACTTGTCTTTATTGGATGTAACAAGGTTTTAGAAACCAACCCAGAAACAGAACAGCTTTTTCCTCTGGTTCCTGGGTCAGTGGTTTGACCGTCTAGTCAAATGGGTCAAAATGGTTGAGTTCAATTTACATTGTATATTGCATCCTGACCATTAGATTGGAATATTAGGTTAGGTTAGGAAGATATATAGGTCATATACATATATTATAGAAGAGAGGGTGAGAAGGGAGGCTTAGAAAGAAAGAAGAAAGAAAGAAAGAAAGAAAGAAAGCAAGCAAGAACGAATGAAGAAGAAGAAGGCGGTTGCCTCCTCCCTCAGATCTCTCTCTCTCTCTCTCTCTCCCACAGCCAGTCAATTTCTTTCTCTCTTTTTTTGTTATTTTAATTTTTAAAAAGTAATTTCAGTTTTTGATTATTTAACTGTGAACCTTTGGCCATATCGAATGGTTCAGCAATTAGACCATCCGGGTCAGTGGTTTGTTGACCGATTCAATATTTCTTTACAAAATAATAGGCCAGGTGGTAAACAGAACCAAAATGGCAGCCGGTTGCCGAGACCCAAGTTCTACTCTGGGTTACCAGGTGATTAACTCAAGTCTTTTCTATAAGCATCTTGTTGTGTCACCAACATCGGCCAAATACCAGAGTTGCTGCAACTCTTCCATGAATCTTCAATATGAGGGCATCCAGGAATCCTCTGGACCTATAGAAGGCTTTCTACACACTACTACTGGTTGGGAATGAAAAAGCGAGTGAAGGGTTATGTTGCTGCTTGCAATCTATGTGAACAACATAAATACATTAGCCAGTCTCCAGTAGGTTTGTTACAACTCCTATCTGTTCCCTCTCAGGTATGGGAAGAGATTACCATGTGTTTCATAACCAGACTTCCAACTTCAGGAGGTAAGTTGGTTATTGTAGTTGTGGTGGACAGCTTCACTAATTTCACGCACTTTTCAGTGCTATCTCTTATTTACATGCTTAGGTGGCCAGATATTTGTAAACGACAGCCATGCTTCATGGAACACCCCTGGTCATCATCACTGATAAGGACCCCACATTTGAGCTTACTGGAATAAGTATTTCAAGGCCATGGGGACAGAGCTACACTACTCAACCAGTTACCGTCCTCAGATTGATGGTTAGACCAAGTTGGTAAACCAGTCCTAGGAAACCTACCTAAGGTGTTTCACTATGATCAACCCAATATTGGGCCAAGTGGTTACCCTGGGCCAAATTATGGTACAGTACACCCAACCATGCATTTGCTGGCATCTCCTCCTTCCAAGCTCTATATGGATGTCCGTCGTCTGCAATCTTACCATATGAGAGAGGATCTTCAGCAGTAGCAGAAGTAGATGCCCATTTGATTGAAAGGGATGAAATCCTCAAGGCCTTGAAGGTCCATTTGCATTCAGGCCTAGGAGCAGATGAAGCAGCAATATGACAAGAACCACATGGTGTGAGTATGGTGGTAAGGCTACGTGTGGGGGTCTCCTTGAAGGACAAAGGAAATCCGAGGGCAGGGGGTAGGCTGAAGGCTAGGGTGAACATAGTGATAGGATGATGATCTCGTTATGAGTTGGACCTCTATTTATAGGGAGAGATCCCGAAAGGAAGTAGCACACGTGTATTATAAGAATTCTCAGACGAAAGGAAACCTCGTCCTTGAGATATCTCATAAGACATATGGCGAAGCCCTAGCGGTGTTCCCTGACAACTGACACCGAATCGAAGATTCCCTTTCCTAGTGGGAATCAAACACTTTTAGCTCCTTCCTTTTGGGACCTCGGGATCTCTCCCTATAAATAGAGGTCCAACTCATAACGAGATCATCATCCTATCACTATTCAGTCTAGGTGCAAGAGGCATACGCCTCATACACTTTTTTCATGAGGCGTACGCCTCATGCGCTTCATGCACATCTTAGATAAAAAGACAAAAAAAAAAGAAAAAAACAAAAAAGAAAGGAAAGGAAAGGAAAAGAGAGGGAAGTGAAAGAAAAAGAAAGAGAAAAAAATAGAGAAAAAGGAAAGAAAAGAAAAGAAAAGGAAAGGGAAGGGAAGGGAAGGGAAGGGAAGGGAAGAAAAGATTAGGGGAAAGAAAATGGTTTGCCCCCTTCCCCTTCGCCCCCTAGACCCCCCACCCCCTTTTCAATGCAGTCCAATTTGTTTTTTTTTGAGCTAGGGGGGTCTTGCTCCGCTTCGACAAAACTCCCCCTTTCAACTAATGTTATGCATCTTTATTCTTCTTAATATAAAACATTTTTTATTAAAAATAAAGAAAAAGTGAGATCCTCTTTCCTCCTCCTAACGCCCCCCTAAGGAGGCTTACGCCTCCTTGTGTTCGGGAGGCTTATGCCTCTTGCGTTTTGAACTATGCCTCTAGGTAGTGGAATGCCTCGCGTCACGCCTCCGTGTTTTAAAACATTGCCTGCAGCTACTCCTCCAACGGTCATCTGGGACAGAATGATCCCCTTTCACTCCAGCTGGCCCCTCCACATCCATCCCCACCAGTCACCAATTTGCTAACCCAAATCCTGCCAACCCTGAACAACCTCCTAGAACCAACCCCACCAACTCTATCACTCTATTCACCCTAGCCTTTAGCCTTTGCTAAAAGACCTATCTGAAGCTAGCTCCCTGGTATTATGGATTGTTTAATGTGCTACAACTAGTTAGTGGGATGGCCTATCGTCTTGATCTTCCACCTACATCTAAACTTCACCTGGTGTTTCATGTTTCTATGCTCAAAACATGCTCCGATCTCACAGCTCAAAGAAGTATAGATTTGCCTGAATTCTCTAAAGATGATGAGTTACAAACTAGGCCCATCAGGATGCTTGACTATTGATGGGTCAGGCAAGGCAAGAAGATCACCAGAGAGGTTTTAGTAGCATGGCCTGGGCTGCCAATAGAGGATTCTTCATAGGAAAACTGTAAGAAGCTTAAACAGAAGCACCCCAACTTCAACCTTGAGGACATGGTCCATGATGAAGCCAGACCGAGCAACTGTGTCAGCCTGCAGTCACCCTAGTTCCCCTCATGAGCCATCTGTTACTTCTATACCAGAAAGACACGTCAGCACAATTAGTTAGGGGAGAGATATTTGTCATAAAGTTATACAAGGGGGTGAGGTCGAGTGAAGGGAAGCATGCAAATTGCTTGAAATCTATTATCTTCTCCTCTCTGTCCTTCTCTCCTTCCTGTCCTCTTCAGTTCTGTAGGAGGTGAAAATCCACACATTAATTGGCTCTAAGGCATTGATCTATAATTTGTCTACCCTATATAAACACGCCTTGATAGTGTGTGAGTAAATAGAGGGTAACCTCTTTGAGTCATAGTGACAGTACTTTAACTATTGTAGAGAGACTGGGCCGAATGGGCCCTAGTATCTATCCTTTTATTCTTTGTAATGTGTTATCTATTTGTTTTGTTAATGGGCCTGTTACTTCTTTTTGTAAGCTTACTTTAAGTTCTTGCTTAGCTGGCCGCCCACTTAAGGGCATACTTGTAATTAACCTAGTTAATGAAGATTAACAAAAGGATTAGAGAGGGGAGAGAGGAGATTATCAAACTCTTCTTCTTCCTCTTCTTTTCTCCTTCCTCTTCCCTTGTACTGTTGTCTTCTACCTTTCTTCTACTTTCTCTGTTTTTAACCAAGTTTATATCAGTTTTAGAGGACTGACTTACTTCTACTATAATCATATAGAGGCTCCCCACCAAGCTTATGGGCCTTAAATCTTTTGGGTGGTCCCCACTAGCTTTCTTGGGTATAACAGCTATGAATGTGGCATTCCCTGCATTTATTATTCCACTGTCATGAAGTTACTGAAACACATCCATCAAGATTTGTCTTCAGAGAAATAGACCAATTTGCAAGGAGGTTTAATACTAGCTTTGGTTTGGTAAAGAGGGAAGCAAATGGACTTGCAGATGTCCTAGCCAAACAAGGAGCAGACAGACCTACTTTATTTTGGGCTATATTGTAATCTGGTGTAATCTGGGTCACTACATTGCTGTAACTTAAAACCTGTGATTAATGATTTAATAAAATTTTATTTGCTGATCAAAGAAAAAAGAGATTGGTATGCTGCAGCTTTCTTGATAAAAAAGCACAGGGATCAGGGCTAAGTACTTTGAATGTATCCATGGATCATGCTGATATTCTAAATTTCTAATTTCCTTCAATTTGCAAGGAAGGTTTTGGCAATGTTTGATAGGATACTTTAGGGGAGGTTTATCAAGATAATTCAAGAAAATTGAAAGGTGACTTATCCAGGAGCAGTTCAGTTCTTTGTTTGATGTTGAACGTGCACGGTGGAATTTTCTTTTGGGTCTTAGATGATTGTTAGTTTCTGAACTGAGAAATTTTTAAGAGAAAACAGGAGAAAAGACTTGCTATAAGAAAGGAGAAAAGAGAGAAAATAAAACCCATGAATCATTTGTAGTGTTCCTTAAATTACTCTTGCACTCACCAGACAATACATATAGCAGAAATAATCTCTAAAATTCCTTAACCACGTTTTTTTTCCAACTTTGTGCATATATACTGCCTAGGGTCAGCCAATCTCCTTTCTAAACTAAAAACTCAAAATTATAAATTCTTTAGACCACTTAACCAGAAACTGGTATTTTAAAATCAAGAGCAGTGGCAATGGAAACATCAACATCTATGTTGAGGGAGATTAGATGTTTGACAAGGGTAATAAATACCACCTTTTCTTAGGCCTAGAGAGACAGCAAATTGTATGGATGACACTCTAGCCAAGCATGGCGACTCTTGGCGTATTTATTCTGGATTGCTTGGCGTATTTATACATATTCATTCCTTCATTGTATTTAAAAAATGGTTACCAAGAAAAACATAACTAACTACAACTAAACAAATCAAACTAGTAGGCTGGACCCACATTCAAAGATGAAACTGACCAAAGTATAAAAATACAAAAAATAAATAAAAATTCAGAAAACTATATATATCTGACAACTCCATTACTTTCTCTTTGATGAAAGTTGCAAGTTGCACCATCTCTGAAGGGAAATAATTTTTTTATTATTCGAAGAATTAGAATTGTCTATGACTTTATCCCACAACTGTAGTAATTTCACAGGGATGCAAGTGCTAAATGCAAGTTTGTGGTGACATCTAAGAAACAAGGCTGTGTTTCCACTTTCCTCTAGAAAAACTACAAGCTTGTTCTAGTGCTCCCAACTTAGAAAGTATGGAAGTGAACAATAGCTTGTCCGGTTTCCATAGCATCACAGTAAACATTAACCATTCCACAACTTTACTGATTTCAAGCTCATTTCCTTCCTCACCCCACTTTTTCAAAGTAAGGGGTTGGGTATAATAATTTTTATCAGGCATGTATTTACTTTTTTTTTTATTAATTTGATTTGCAGGTATGATCCAAGAGCTTCCACCTTGGAGTGGTCCATACTTCTCATTGATAGTTCCAACCGCAGGTCAGAGTGCAACTTCGATTTAGTTTCTAATCTTTATGCATACGCAATTTGTTCTTTAAATTCTTCCCCTTGTATTGTATCATATATCTGATTTTCCACTTTTTCATCCTTGGCAGTGGATCAATGGAGTTTGTTGTTCCTCCAGCAGATTCATCAGTTTTCTTTCCCATTTCCGTCAGGTTTACTGCGGCTAAGACATTTAGTGACCTAAAGGTTTGTGAAGTCTGAATTCTTGTTAGGCCCCCTCCTGAATTTATAAGTAGCAGTAGAGTTTCGTTTTGTATCTTTTGAGAATAAAGGGTTAGGTTTTACCTCGGTCTCATCTTTTACTGATAAAAAAAAGAATAAAGGGTTAGGTTACAAGAAAAGGAAAACCTGCATAAATAATGGAGGTTGATGTGTTCTTAACCAGCACTTCCGTGACTTCTATTTGGGTCTCTATATCACTATTCTAAAAGGTGTTCCTAGGCACATAGATATTGTGTTAATGTTTTCTTATGAAATATGGTTATCATATTATGCCATTATGGAGGTTTAGGTGCATTTTATTTGATATAGAACCAAGATTTTTATATTCCTTCATGTCAAATTTTTATTTTATATGTTTTAGGAATGTTGTGCCTCACTAGTTCAAGCGTGCACCTTGTGTTGTGCCTTGCTTCTCAGGTGTATGGAAGCCCTTGCACTTTTGTTGTTCCTCTTTCTTTTAAAACACCGCTCTAGATGTATCCTTATAGTCCAGTCCAAGTTCATTATCACAGCATCTATCACAAGCCCATGCTTACAACAGAATCAAAAGCTCATGACTATTTTCCCAGGAATCATAAAACCACCATTAAATGCGGATGGTTTTTAAAGGAACTTTGAGCATAAAAATTTATTAGGAGTCAGTGAAGTATAAAAGTTTTATAGGTGGTTTGCAGCAAGAGCAAATAATTAGTGTGCAGGGAAGTAAAGGGGTACCTGGGTTTAAAATGGTCTTTCTTTTTGTATTGGAGATAGTTAGGTTGGTTTTCCTAGAATTTAACTGCTTGTTATGATTATTAAGATGCATTAGCTTGTATTATGTACCATGGTAGCTTGTTTTGAGCTTTGAACCTCTAGCACACATTTTTGGCAGTGTGATACTCCAAACCACTTTTAGAGGTAGAACAACTCTATGATTAGTGTTATTCCATTCTTGAGTTTATTGATAAAAAAAATTCCATTCTTGACTTTTTATTTATTTATTTATTTATTTTATTCTATCGATCATCTGTCTTCTGTATAATGACGAAAGGAAAACCCCCCATTGACAACCCCATAGGACATGTTGAAGAGGCATTCAATAGAGAGATAAGTCCAAGAAGTGGTTATACACTTTGGCTGCTATCTAGAAATCTCGAATAATGTGGTTCACTGCCATTTGATCTTTTCTCATAGAATGCATTCATTTGGGGATAGAATCTATTGGTCTTCATTTTAATTATAAAAAAGTCTATTGAATCCTTGTTGATTTTTTTTTTATAAAATCATTTATTTTAATTATCTAAAAAATGTATTCATCTTTCCACATGCTTTGAATTATATTTCATGTATTTCTTTTATTATGAGGCATTTCATGTATGGTTTTGGAGGAGTCATAGATTTCCATATGTAATTTCCTTGTATGGAAAGTAACTTGTGGTAATTAGGTACATCTTTGATTTCATATGAATTGTCAATTTTTTTCCTTTAAATAATTAGTGCACTAAATGCACCTCATTAACTTGTAGCAATTCCCCCATTTCTCTTTTCAGAAACAGAAAACAACTTTTATATCAAATAACTGTCATTTAGTGTATAAATCTTTTAAAAATATAAATATGCACACTTGGGTTTGTTGCTCTAGAGGAGTTAAATGAAGCATACATGAATTCAAGAAAGATATTTGTGGATTGAAGCAGTCTCCCTATGAATGGTTTTGTCCATTCAATGTAGTGGTGAAACTTTTGAATTACAGTGGCATCAAATTTGTTACTTGATGTTCAGATGTCATACAAAGATGGGTATAATTCTGTTGGTCATTTATGTAGATATATTGTGGTTACAAGTCATGGTCTTAAAGAGATAAATATGCTGAATTTATCTCTTCAACATCCTTTGTGCACCAAAAGACCTAGGGAAATTAAAATAGTTTCCTAGATTTTGAAGTTGCCAAGTCAAGGACTGAAATTAATTTGTGAAAAAGGGACTGTGCTATTATGCTGGATCTACTTAATGAAAAGGGTCTATTAGAATCAAAGCCAGCTAGTACTCCAATGAACACCAATGTTAAATTGAATGAAACTAAGTTGTTCTCCAACTTTGGCTGTTTGGCAGATACAAAAAGATTAGTCAGAAAAAAAAAGATGAATTACTTCACTGTTACCAGACTTTGATGTTTCATATGCAGTGGAGAGGTTCATATGGAGTCTTATGTGATAGGAGAATACCAGTGAGGCTAAAATGAAAATTTTATTCAACTGTTTTAAGGCCAGCAATATTATATGGAGAAGAGCATTGGGCGGCCAAGAAATTTCATGTCCAAAAAATGAATGCACAGGAGAAATGCGAATAGTGGGATGGAATAATGGGAAATGATCTCATTCGAAGCAACCTTGGAATAGCTCCAATAGGTGATAAGAATGAGGGCAAGTAGACCAAGATGATTTTGACATGTATAGAGAATACCATCTATTAGTAATGGTAAGAAATGATCTCAATATTGAGGGTGGGGTGACCAAAATGGACATGGGTTGAAGTAGCGAGAAACGGTTTAAGGGGCCATATTTAACAATGGCTTTGGCATTAAATAGAATGAAGTAGCTGACCCCATATAGCTGGAGTAGGCTTGGATGATATTGATGATGATGATGATGTTAGAATTACAAAAACAGCATACTGATGAGATAGACTCTAAGAAATACAATCTGTGATTAACTGGTCAGCCAGCTTTTCCTTCTCTTTTCCTGGCTAAATGGTCAGTAAAGTATTAGCTGATTAGGAAGTCTACCTGAGTGATTTTTTTGAAGTGGCAGACAGAGTCTAAAGCTTCTCTAGTGGTAATTACAATATTATAACCAATTTTACTGATACATAAATATTGATTTTATATTAGATACAAGGTTTACAAGCATGTTTGTTTATCATTGGATCAAATCACATTGTGGTTATATTCACTCCAATTGCTTAATTGGATCAAGATTTTGTACAAGTAGATTATGTTAGCTGCCCAAATTTGTTGGTGGAGATTCAACAAGGACAGAATTCGTATCTTATGACTAAAATTAGAGCATCTCTAAGACCTGTAAGACACTGTAGTAGGTGAGCCTTCCAGATTGAATGGTTCATACAGATTGGTTCTAGGTTCAGTCTGGCAGATAGCTTTGGTACAGTGTGGTAGGGAGCTCCTAATCCTGATTTTTTCATTATTGTATAAGCTGATTAGCATGTTGTTTGATAGTGTTTTCCATTGAACCCTCACGTGAGCTTTGGTACAGTGTAGTAGGGAGCTCCTAATCCTGTTTTTTTTTTTTTATTATTGTATAAGCTGATTAGCATGTTGTTTGATAGTGTTTTCCATTGAACCCTCGCATGAGCTTTTTTCGATAGTGTTGGTAATTAATCTTTTTTTCCTCCTTTTAGAAAATATCTTCTGATCATGTTTCTGATAAAAGAAAATGAATGAAAAAAGGGAAAAAGTAAAGATTGGTTTCATGGTTTGTCTGCAGATAGCTCTATTTTGCAAGGTTTTTAAAAACGAACCGGAAATAGAACTGGTCAGGGGACTGGTTTCTGATTAAGCGGTTCAACAGTCCGGGTCGAATGGTTTGACCAGTGATGTCATAAATAAATTAAAATAAAAAATATATTTATAAATAATAAAAATAGCATAAAATTAAATAAAAAACATAAAAATATAGAAAATACAGAAAAAAACAAAAAAATAAAACTATCTAAATACAAAAATGACAAAATACATAACAAATAGAAAATACAAAAAGGACAGAAACATTGTCCTCTCTGTTTCCTTCTTCACTGTGATAAAGAGTAAAGCTGACAATCTCTGTTCTCTGTAACAAGGATGGAGAAAGTTAAAAAAACAATAAAATGAATAAATTAATAAAATAAAAGCAAGAGTATGAGGGAGAATGAGAATGAGAACAAGAATCAGGTAAAACAAATGGAGAGATGGAAAAGGGGAGGAGCAGCGACACTGTTCTCGCTGCTTGCGAAGCAGAGTAGATGTGCTCATTCGAAAACAAAAGCAATAGATTTTTTGAGAGTTATCTTATGTAAAATCGCCGGCCGCCGCCGCAAAATCGCTGACTGCTGCTGCTCCTTATTGCTCCTTGTTGCTGCTGATTACAAGAGGAAAGAAATCTGCCATTGCAAAATCGCCGGTTGCCGCTGCTCTTGTTGCTCCTTGTTGCTGCTGATTACAATAAAGAAATCTGCCTCTGCTCCTTGTTGCTTACCGCAGTAAGCCCTTCTGAGGAAGGAAATCCGGATGACAGTCGCCGGTCATCGTGATTCACTGTTGGTCGATGTCAGTCATGGATGTTGCAGGTTGTTGGTCGTGGCTTTCACAGGTCGTCGGTCATGCCGTCGGGGTATGAGAATGAAGGCTGGGCCTTGGAAGGGTTAGAACGAAAATGACCTTTGGTTCTAACCCTAACTCGTAAAGGGGAACCGTGGGATATGAATGGATTTTTTTTTTTAAATCGGATGAAAATGAATTTTGCCTACCCACGAACCGCTGCCCAGGTCGAACAGTTTAGCGGTTCGACCGCCCGGGTCAGTGGTTTTTTGACTTTTTCAACGGTTATTTATTGAATAACGGTTTACAGTATAACCGGACCTGGGGGATGAACGGTTACCGGTTTTCTGGTCCGACCGTCCGGTCTGGTTTGGTTTTGAAAACCATGCTATTTAGTTCATTTTCTTTTACAGTGAGTTTCTTTTATGTTTGCAGGAAGGTTGTGATCAATATTTGCTACATTAATTTTGTGAAAATATGTTAATATTTTTAATTATTGAAAAATGTTAAATGCATAACGCTCCAATTTAAATTCCCTTGCAGGTTTTGAATGTATTGCCACTGAGAGGTGGGTCACCTCCAAAATTTTCACAGAGGACACAATTGATTACTGAGAACTACAGAGTGGAGTGATTGCGATAGCTATAATAACAGATGGATGAATGTATGAGATTTGCGTAATGATGTTCTCATTGGAACAACAGCACTAGTTCTTGTTTTCTTTACTCTTCTTATTTTAATATAAATTTTGAGATTGAACATCTAGGATATTTTTATTTACAAAGAAATAAGTTGGTTTTTGTTTCCTCCAAATCATCTTTTATGTGGCATAGATGATTTTACTTGATATTTTCTAGCAAGGAAAATTTTCTGTTTAATGCATATTCAAGCGCATTTTCAACATGGGCCGTGTTGCCATATTGCCATCAACATTGTGGTAGTGTCAACTATCATGCTTGTTACTTGGTCAATAGTTGTCAATTTCGTGTATTTGGCCATCAGTCAAAGATCTAAAATATTGATAGATACGTTTTTAGGGGTGCGGGTCTTCGGTTCCAAGGTCCTGGAACTTTTCTTGTCTAGATCGGTTCCAGGGTTTACCCGTGGAACCTGTTCCAACAATAGTTCAAAATTTATATTTGATTAAATTGAATAATATAATAATTAAATTATCATAATATATTCATATATAGTTCCAAATTAATCATTATAATTTAAAATTTTTTAATATTACCTTTTATGTTATTTATTACACATTCAAATATTAAACTGAGAAAAATGATCAAATCAATTGATTCAATGGTCTTTGTAACAATGAATGTTTGGATTCAAAATTTCACATCCATTTTTTTTGGGATTTATTTCAAAGGAAAGTTTGGTTTCAAGGCCGTTTCCCAAGTTGAGTAAACCCCTAGACCTTGGAATCTGCTTGGATGGGGTGGGTTCCAAGAATTTGGAACTAGATCTTACCCTGAAATAGATCAGCTTGGATTTTTTACCCACGAGAGCTCTATCCACACTTATCCATAAGACATCACAGCTATACATAGGAACATTGTCTGTTTTTGTAAGCTATTATGCATGGGGAGATGTTCTAGGTGCACGGTTGTAGTATATAGTGGGTAGATGCATTAGAGTTCTTGTGGGAGGAGATCTAAAGTTGTAATAGATTTTGTAGGTCAACTCAAGGCCAGTTCAAAGTTGGGTCCACTTGATGCAAGTCTGGTTCCTGGTTGATTCTCCAAATTGGTTTGGAACTTTGGATAGGATAAATTCCTATATCATGGAACCAGCCTAGGTGAGGGTGGGTTTCAAATTACCAGGCTCTACCTAGTAATAGATTGGATAGGGTTGGTTCAAAGCCAATTCAATTCAAAGTCGGTTTCATTTTATTCCAAGTGGGACCTACCCATTTTCTAACCTCTACTATGTTGATAGAGAGCCCCATAATTCATATAATAATTGGTTAGGACTTGTGAGATGCATATGCTTTGTTGAGAGCAATTGAGGAAGGATCTCTATGAAATTTCCAATTATGCAATGGTCATATAAGTCCAATTCAAGTATTATTTTTGGGTTATATTCAAGGTTCTAAGTATCGATACAGGGCGTATCGACCTGTATCAGTGTTTTTTTTTTGTGTTTTATTTATTTATTTTTTCAAAACCGGTTCAGAGGGATCAGTTTAAGTCATGGCTACCCTCTGAACCATGGCCTGACCTGATACACCCCCTATTGGGGCATATTGGGAAGGCCCCAATACAATACGTATCCGCCAATATGGGCCAATATGTAACAATATTTTGAACCTGGTCTAATTTATCCAATCACAATCCAAGTTGTGCTTTAGTGAGAGTGGCCAATTTCCTATGCTCTACCTTGTATTTTGGTACTAACAAAAACATCTATAATTTGAAAAATGTGCAAATTTCTCCTTTCTATTAGCTTTTCAATAATAAAGATGCTGAAATTAACAAAATATCCTTATTGTTGTTACACATTATCATACACAATTTAAATACTCAACTTCACCCTCCACTAATTTATTTTCACTGTCAACTCTAAAAGAGTAATTCTCTCTACACCTCTTGGACGAAGGTTAAAAGGCAAAGTGAAGTAAAAAGCGAGTAAATCTTTTTTTAAGGTATTTCAGTAAATTTACATCTAAATGATGAAGTTCGTTAAGATAAATTTGATAGTTTTAAAAAGTCAATGCATTACATCGGCATTTGATGGAGAGAAATAATTGTGATGGAGTTCTTGTTTCAATTTCTGAAATGGACTCATGACATGGATAAGGGTTGGGGGCTATCTGTTGTTCCCATTTGGACTTCTTTGCCACAGCTCTAGCTTAACCATTATAATCGCAGATAGTGGGACGTGTTCTAAAGGTGGATTAGGCTACTACTATAGTGAAGTTAATGAGAACTATGGCTGCAAGAGTTTGCGTAGAAATCTTATCAAACAAAACCTTTCTAGGATTTGGGTTGGTCTAGGGAAGGAAGGATTTTGGCAGAGAGTCTACCAGAACATTCCCCTATATTGCTCTTTTTGTTATAAACATGGTCATTTTGAGTCCGATTGTAAATAAGAGGGAAGAGAAAAGTGGTTATTGAGGAAAAATAAGAGAAAAAAACCATAATTTCCAAAGAGAAAATCTCCTAGTTGTCAAGCAAGTCTTTTAGACTACAAGTAGGATGGTTAACTTAAAAACCAAAGACGAAGAACATAATGGCATTCCCAGGAGTGAACATGAAAAACCAAAAAACTGAATCAAACCGACAGACCAAACAAAAAATTCCGGTTATCTATATATTATAAATGATCATGTATATGCATTATATATATATATATATATAATATTATTTATTATTTATAATATAATATTATATATTTCTAGTTATTTATTATATCTTTATACATTTATTTGTAATTTATATCATAAAAAAAATTGCTGAACCAAATTGGTGGTTAAACGAATTGATCAACTGATTAACCAATTTACTTCAGTTTAGTTTCAGTTACCGGTTTTCTAAAAATCATTACTTTGAAAAATAGGCCCATGGTAACCAAACCGTGAGCACCCCTAACTCCCAAGCCAGTATTTAAGGGCATGAATCACGAGGTATAACTCTCTTCTTTTCGACTCTTCAAACACATTGGGCCTCTTGCTTTTGCTTTATTTCTATTCAACAATGTCTGGCTAAGACCAACTCGTCCCAAGTAGCTCAGCCTAGCCAACCCCTTTACCTCTTACTAACTTGAGCGTCAGAGTGCCTCTCCTCAGGATCCTCCTTAGGGCCTCTAACCTTGCTTCTTCACAGGTTGCTCGTTATCCATTAGTTTGTCTTGCTCTCCTTTAGCTTGACACACCTCCTCTAGCTTGGCTAATCCAACTCAGCAAGATTAATTTATTGCTCATCCACATCAGTCCTGATAGCATTAGATTGGCATCGTTTGTGGGAACCAGAATAAAAAGCCTTCAATTTCTCCCTCTCTCTCACACACTAATGACCATGCCTCCTAAGAACACTCCTGACTGCTATGGCATTCACTCCCTAACTAGGGTATCTCACTCTAGACAGATCTCACTCTCTTGCACTTCCTATAGTAGTTCTCCGGAACAGGGTGCTCCCTCAAGATGTTCCTCTTGCCAAGGACCCCAAAGGGCACCTAGAAGACCTTGTAGGAGTGCGAGCGATGCCCTTTGCCTCAGAAGTCTGGCTCCAATACTTGGAACTGAGCCTAGAACACTCACTCTAGAACCCACAATCTGGTTAAGGAGCATCTAGGACCCCATGTACAACAATGGCAACTGCATCAACAATGCTCACATGCTGACACAAGCTTGGTGAGAGATTGGAATGCCTCATAGAAGCTAGTTAAGTGGGTTGATATCAACAACCAGATCTAAGACATGTGTGAGTAGTTGAATGAGCTCAAAAGGAGCCACTTTGACCGTCACATATAGTGACAACCTAAATTGATTCATGTTTACTACATAGATATGGCTTTTAATCTATGTTCCATTTTCATTTGTTAATCTTTGAGATTTCCCTCCTATCTTAGTGACAGAGACTGTGAAGTATGTCTCTAGAAATGTGGAAAATCACATAAAGTGCATGGAGCCAACTATTTTAGCTGCATAACCCCACCACCTTCTATGAATGATCATATCCACTCATCTTATAAACTTTCCCTTTGGCCTCTACCAGACAATGTTCATTGCCATTTTAGGTTAAAACTTTTTATCCAGTAAGTGTTTACCCATCATATTCGTGAACGCTAAGGTGCTGTGAGAGAGTCTTCCATTTTACGATAGGCCCCTCCCACATCGGTTTATGACGCCCCTATCATCTTATGAAACAATCCAACAGATCCAACAACAAATGGATAACCCAATTTTATTGTGCATCTCCTCAATATTGAAGGACCCATCTTCATGCTAATGATGGAAGGCCTTTAGAGAGTTCATTATATGAATCTCCCTATCACATGCACTTATATTTTACTGAAGCGAATGAAATATTATGCCCTAGTTCTGATTTAGGTCAAACCAAAGTGGCATCCACTGACTTTTTCAAAGTCAAATTTAGATGGGCCCTAAACGGGTTAGGGTTTCGCACGGTTCCTCTTGGGGAGGAAGCTAATGTGGGGCCCATCAAGCAAGGAGATCATCCAATGATCTTATGGACACCAAGGCAATGATGTGCAATTAGCCATGGTGTGCAAAAGAGCCACTATCGAATTAACATGGGCCAAGTGCTTATGGCCCATGTACATAGCACATCACACATCACACATCATACATCATATGCAAGTAATAAAATCACAATTGATCCAATCAATTTAATCATCTATAAAACCCTAAAATAGTTAGGTTAAATTAGTATCAGCCCATTAGAGCCCATAACATTACCATATAACATTACCTAGGTACATGGGCTGAACTGCAAAAAGCAGTTCGACCCATACAACTGAATCAGGGCTGATGCAGTTTTAACTTAAAATACTGGATTTTACAAGTTGGGCCGAAGTAAAACTAGAAGTGGACCATCAACCCTCTGGCCAAAATCGAATTGGGTCAGAAAAACCAACCCCATCGAACCAATAATTCGGTCCAACCTGTTTGGACCAAATCTGGTACAAATAAGCCCAAGTATTGGTGTCTAGTTCAAGATTTAATTCAATAATAATGATCTAAAAAATAAATTAAATCAAGATAATCATAATCATCAAGAAAATGAAATTAGAGGGCTGCACTGTGATAATCTTAAATATCCTACAAACCTGCAAAGGAAAAATTAATCGTAGATCATAGAATCAAAATATGCCAAATCACAAAAATTTACAAATTATTAACTAATATTTTAATTTACATTAATAAATAATAACAACATATTTATTATTTACAAAGTATTGAAGAATATAATATTAAATTGAATCAATCAAATCCGCTAATCTACTTTTATTTCAAAAAAATGTTTTATCATTTCATAAAAATTATAGAAATAGAATATTAATAATGGAATAATTATTTCAGTAGTTAAGTTAATATTATATTTTTGCAAATTATTAATTCATATTTTAATTTGTACTTGAGAATTTAATATTTTGTTAATGTTAAAAAATTAAAATAGTAAAATAAAAAATATTTGATATAATAATTAAAATATAATAGGTTCACATGTTTAATGTCTTGGACTCTTTATTTCTTTATATATATCATTAAAAAATACATTTTCTATGCATTATATACTATTTGTGACTATTTTGATTTTAAATTTTGTGTCATTAATGTGTTTATTGAACTTGTATGTATTTCCCTAACGTGTCTATGCATTTCCATATTTTTGGACTGCATCCATGTGTTTCCAAAGTATATCCGTATCTGTATCTGTATCCAAATTGTTCGATACAATACTCAATACTGATACTGTAATCCTTGCCTTGATCTCAACGTATCACATGGTGATCAAGTTCTCCACCAACCATAGTACCAACGTAGCCCAAGGAGATAAGAGCATTGCTTGGTAGTGCTATGTTGCAACCCTAAAAGGAAAAGTCGTCTCCTGATAAACTCTTGTTGTTGATGGCTAAGACCGTTTAGCACGACCTCTACACCAAGTGTAGTTAGCCCGTTTAGGGTTTAACTTAGTGAACATGTTAGGAATCAACCCCTAGGTCATAACCCACCAACTTAGCACCGACTCACGCTTTCAACCTGTGTGGTAGAAGAAGAGAAGCTTCACACTGGTGCGGTGGCAAATAATAAATGAGGTCAACAAACTCCTTACCATGGACTTTATCATAGAAGTAGCCTACCCAAATTGGTTAGTGAATGTGGTGATGGTGAAGAAGGCTAACAAGAAGTGGGGAAATCTTCATTGACTTTAACAGCCTCAACAAGGTTTGCCCTAACCATAGCTTCCCTCTTCCAAGGACAGATTAATTTGTTGATGCCACTGTAGTCAATAAACTACTCACCTTCATGAATGCCTTTTCGAGCTAGTACTAGATCCAGATACATCCCAATGACCATGAGAAGACTACCTTAAATCAATGACATGTGGGTGAAAAGTTTGATGGCTAAGCAGCACCTAGCTATCCTTGAGGAGGTTTTTAGTCTTCTCCAATAGTACTGGATGAAACTAAATCTGACCAAGTATGCATCTAACGTTAGCTCAGGTAAATTCTTGGTGTTCATGGTGAAGAGTGATTGAGGCTGACCTAGAAAAATCTGAGTTGTCCTGAATGTGCCTTCACCTTGGATTCATAAGGATGTACAACACCTCATAGGTTGGATTGCCACACTCAACAACTTTATGTTCAAATCTGCGATTAGTGCCTTCCATTTTTTAAGGCATTCAAGAAAGTGAAAGATTTCAAATGGATAGAAGAGTGCATGCAAGCTTTTCGACAATTAAAGCAATACCTAAGCTCATCACCCCTGTTAACAAAGTTGAGTCTTGGAGATTAGTTGTTATTATACCTCTCACCTGGTGATAAAGTGGTCAGTTTGGTCCTTGTAAATGAAGAAGACGATACACAAAGGTTGATTTACAACACCATCAAAGTGCTTATTGATGCATAGACCTGATATCTGAACTTGGAGAAAGTTTTCATGGCCTTAGTGATTGATACCCACGTCCTCCCTAAATCATCTCTTCAAGCAAGTGTTGTAGAAGCCAGAGAAACTTTGGGGTGCTTAATAAGGTGGAGCATTGAGCTCAGCGAATTTGACCTCGAATGTGCACCTTAGCCCACCACAGAGGCTTAGATTTTGGCTGACTTCATTGCGGAGTGTACTTTCTTCGTCTCAAATCCAACTAAGGAATCATCGACTTAGACTCTGCCTAGCTCAAGAAATTGGTGCAAAGCACATAAGATCCTTCAATGACTCCCAACTCGTGGTGAACCAAGTTAGTGGTAAATTTGAAGCTTGAAATCCCACTATGCATAGTTATCTAAAGAAGGTCCAAGAGGTCACTACCCTATTTGAGCACTTCTCTATACAGTAGATACCCTGGACCAAGAACATTCAAGCCAATGCCTTGTCCAATCTAGCCAGCTTGTTGTGAGCCGACCTTGGAGGGATAGTCTAGGTTGACACTCTAGCTCATACAAGCATTGTCGAGGTGACCCTGATGACCTTCCCAAATCAGTCCCAACCATCATGGAAGGATCCCATGTTCTACTACCTCCAAAATGACACTCTTCCAGAAGATCGAGCTGAAGCCAAAAATGTGATACATCAAGCAATTCAGCATTGCTATCATTAGAGGGAATCTATATCAGAGTTCACACATTATTGTACTTGAGTGCCTTGCCCTCGATGAAGCTGATTATGTGCATTGGGAAATACACGAAGGAATATGCGGTAAACACCCCAGAGCCTAGACTCTTGCCTATAAAGCTCTTCAACAAGGATACTTCTGGCTGATGATGAAGAAAGATGTTGCAAATCTAGCAAAAAAATGTAACCGCTATCAACAATACTCCAACTTGCTCCATCTGGTTGCGGTCCCCTTGGCGCTGATTAGTAGTCCTTGGACTTTTGCCTAGTAGGGAATGGACATCCTCAATGCCTTTTCCCTTGTAGTTGGTTAAAAGAAATTTCTCCTCATTGTTATTGGCTGCTTTAAGAAGTGGGTTGAGGTCAAGCCCTTTGCATGAATAACAACCCATAATGCCCAAGGTTTCTTATAAAGATGCATCATCTACCACCATGACATCCCTCAGGTACTGATTATAGATAATGATACCCAATTCACCAATAGAAAGTTCAAAGAGTATTGTACCAAGCTCAACATTGACCATACCACTACAATTCACTATCCATAGAGTAATGGCTAGACCGAGGTTACTAACCACCACAATTTGCTACACGACCTAAAGACACGCTTGGACCAAGCCAAGGGCTGAATTTTAGAGCTATCTAGTATTCTATGGGCATATTGAACCACTCCGAGGACAACAACCGGGGATTATCCTTTCAGCTCAATCTTTAGAGCCAAAGAAATTATTCTAGTAGAGATTGGATCTACCAAGGTCTAGAGAGAGTTCTATAATGAGGCCACCAACAATGAAGACCTTCAAGCCAAACTCGATCTTCTAGAAGAAGCTAGGGACCGAGCCCAAGTTAGAATGGCCACTTGCCACCAAAGGATGGCCAAGTATTATGATGCTTGGGTCCATCGTAAATAATTCAAGAAAGAAACCTCGTCCATTGGAAAGTTATCATACTTGAACTTGGTATCGGCAAGCTCGGATTGAGTTGTGAAGTATCACACACAATCAACAAAGTGTTCAGGTTGAACTCCTACTAATTAGAAGATCTAGATAGCAAGCCTATACCTCAAAGTTGAAACATTGCTTACCTAAGAATGTATTATCAATGAATAATGTTAAGCAAAACGATGACTAAAGCTCAACTAACCTGGTGCAATGGAGAATTGAGCTGGCTGAAAACCATGGCCCACCCATCAAGGAACCTCCCACATGCTCATGTATGACCAAGCTCAATTGAGCTCCCTCATTTGAGACTAAATCTGTGATTAGAGTTTAGAAGTTCTATGGCCATATTAATTTGAATGACATCCAGGCAATAATAGAGACCTTGGCACAATGCCTTAGCTATGTATTAAGTAAAAGGCCTCAGTTTCGTAAAACTCGAGGCCACGCCATGCATAAGTAAATACAATAAGAAATTCAAAGTTATAGATTTATATGAAAAAATTATTTTCATTGTAATGAGTCTTTTACATCGATTTCTACTTGACTGAGTTGAGCTCAACAACTTCAAAAAAAGGGGGAAGAAAAAAACAGAGAACAAGAAGAAGAAAAATGAGATGCGATCTATGGTTCGCTGAAGGATTGTTAGTGTCTGCCCTCTTTCCCTCCCTAGCCTGCCTAGTAATTTCTCCCTCCTTGACCTTACTGTGATTGGTTAAGGGGTAGAAAGTTCATAACCACCTCGGCCACGTCTAGGAACATCTTGTTCACCTTCTTCTAGCAACGCTTGAGGCCGAATATGTAAGAGTCGATGGGAAAATCATCCACTCCTACTAATACTATTTTGAGGTGTGGAACTCCTCCACAACATGGACCATCACCTCTACACCTGCATAGATTTTCACCTCGGATGCTGCAAAAACCTCTGAAGGGATGAGAGATCCATCATATGGATGGCCGAACCCTACAGGAAGGTAGGGCGAAATTTCAAAAATTTCTCTCTCTCCCATGTGGGAATCGCATTCTTTGTTTTAGAAAGACTGCATTTTTCAATGATCAATCTTGAACCAAGAACCGAACTAGATCTGAACCAAAATAGTAGGGGAGGGATATACCTGATACGAAGATGCAATATCTCCCAACGAAGTTGTTCACGCCCAAAGAAAGACTCCAAAGACTGCTCCCACTGAAGATGATACAGCGAATGGTGGAGCAGAATCAGCAGGGTCCATCCAACAAACTGAATTCTTCAGCAAGACTTCGATGAAGGCAATGAGCACGACTCCTGATCAGCCTTTCTCCAAAGACTGATATCAAGACACATCTTGATCGCTCCTACAAAGGAAGGAGATCGAACTGGCAGTATGGTGGCAACTAGAGGAAACACAGGGAGAAGATGGCACAGTCACACTGTTGCTGTCTACTCTCTGGGTTCTCTGAGATCTGATCTCTAAGAAGCTTGGGATGCTCAGGATGAACTGAATGGTTCGCCCCCTCCTCCTTTTATATCCTTAAAGAGAGCTCCTAATCTCATTAGGAGTTTCCTAATCCAAATCTGTATTTGGATTAGGAGTTCTCTTTAAGAGATAAGGATAAGCCCTTATCTTATCTACGGAATAGATCAACTCTCTCCTAATCTCATTAGGAGGTTTCCAGATATGAATTCAGATCTGGACTCTCTGAGTGGATAGGGTAATGTTAGACAGTTTTGTATGCCCTTAGCTTCAATCAAGATGATGTACTTTATGAGTTTATTGTAAATGAATAAAAGTGCATATTTGATTCATGTTCCCTTGGTATGTTTCTGTGTAATAATCTTAAATTGGACACTTAATGAGACTCGTGTTAGTTTAGAATGATCACAGCCAGTGGGTCGGTCTGGGGAGACCTATCTTGACAAGGCTGACACTGTGGTGCTACCAACTCAGTTGGGGTGGCTTGTCTCAGCTTCCGGGGTGAGACCCTAGGCACATATAGTGTAGTATTAATTGAATCTTTGAACTGGACCAGATTTCCAGTATTGCCCTGGACCTTGGAGATTGATGGGCAAAATTGAAAAGTTACACTCTGTCCATAACAGAGTATTCGGCTAGGCCTTATAACAAAGGCTGGGCTGAACCCATGTGGCTGATGTGTAGATCAATGTTAGGGTCCCACGCCATACAAGGAAGCCCAACTGGGTAGTAGTTTGGAAGGCTAAGTGAATACATAACCTTAAAGCCCATTTCGAACTGTGCTGATTTGATTAGTCATTTAAAGAGGCAAATTCTGAGATGGATTAGCTAATAGGATTGGGCCCAGACCCTATCCACTTAGAGAGTCCAAGATCTAAGATTTAGATCTAGAAGCCTCCTAATTAAATCAGGAGATGGCTGATCTAATCTGCAGATAAGATAGAGGTTATCCCTTATCACTTAAAGGGACTTCTAATCCAAATTTGATTTGGATCAGAAACTCCTAATGGGATTAGGAGCTGATCCCTTTAAGTCTAAAAAAGGATGAGGGGGCGGAAGCCTTTAAACATGCAACACACAATTCCTATCTTCAGAGCTGAAATTACAAGAAGAGAGAATTTTGCACCCTGCAAATACTCTCTTGCCACCTCCCTCCTGTAGCCGCCGCCTCTAGTAGTTCGATCTCCTCCTCTCTACAAGAGTGGTCAAGATTGGATCTTGATATCAATCTTTTGGGGAAAAGATCGATTGGAGCTGTATTCACAAGCCATCCAGTTGATGAAGGGTTGAGAGATCCATCACATGGACGCCCAAAGATTGCGGAATAAGGGGCGAATTTCAAAAAATTTTCTCTCCCTTCAACTGGGAATCACATTCCCTATTTAGAAAATCATATTTTCAAGGATAAATCATGAACCTTAAACAGAACCAGATCTGAACCAAAAGGAATGGGAGAGAATGTTACCTGATACGGAGAAGCAATATCTACCAACGAAGGTGTTCACGCCCAAGGAAGGATCCAAAGACTGCTCCCACTGAGGATGGCGCAGTGCAGGATGGAGCAGAATCAACAGTGTTCTTCCCCAAGAACTCTGTCCTTCGCAAGAAACAACAGGATGGAACGTGAGCACAACTTCCTTTTCAATCCTTTCTCAAAGAATTGATGTCAAGATCCAATCTTGACTTCTCCCACAGTTGGAGATCGAATTGGGAAATAGGGCGGCAAGAGCAGGGAGGCAGCAAGAGAGTATTCGCAGGGTGTAGAATTCTCTCTTCTTGATTTCAGCACTAAAGAGGATCTGATGTGTTTCTTGGTCTCTCTCTCTAGGTTGCCGCCCCCTCCTTCCTTTTGTTAACTTGAAAAGATCAGCTCCTAATCCCATTAGGAGGTGCTTATCCAAATCATATTTGGATCAGCCATCTCTTCTAATGATAAGGATAAACCCTTATCTTATCTGCAGATTAGATTAGCTTTATCCTAATTTTATTAGGAGGTTTATAGAACTGAATCACATTCAGATCTGGACTCTCTGAGTGGATAGGATTAAGACCCTATCCTAACTGCTAATCCATCTCAGAATTCGCCCCTTTAATTAACTAAATTAATAGCCCAGTTCGAAATGGGCTTTAGGCCCATTAAGCTATTGTGCTCACTTAACCTTCCTAACTGCTGCCCAGTTGGGCTTCCTTGTATGGCGTGGGACCCTAGCATTGATCTACACATCAGCCACATGGGTTCGGCCCAGCCTTTGTTACAAGGCCTGGTCGAATACACTGTTAAAGACAGTGCACCCCCTGAAACCCATCAAATGGGCTCTATGGGCCCAACACTTACCCTAAGTGGTCCCTGGGCCAAGCCACCTTGTAACACCCAGGGACTGTGGGCAGATGCAAGATTAGCCCATCAGGTATTATCCTCAATGGTCTTACACTTAACCTCTCAGCCCATAATGATCATACACTACCCGACAAGAGAGGACCTCTCCCTCGGCTGCAAGGAACAGTGTTGCACTCTCCACTTATATGGATCCCGGGAATTAAAACCCTTTTGCAAACATTTTAGAAACCATAATATATATACTTTTATATCTCATATAAAATATATTTTGCAAAACAAATTTCAATGGTTGAAATCGGCTGCCGGCAGTCTTGGTTTCCAACAGTGAGAGTGCATCCCCGATCATTACCTTTGTCCGACAAAGGGGCTGATCCTGTCACTATGATCACCCACTCACATGAATTCTCGGATTGTCCCAACATACCTAGGTTTTGACCCCCGCTAAGGATCTCACTGATTAGTACATCAAAGACAGCCCGATCCAATACCTAGTGCAGTATCATAATCGAGTCTAGGGGTCGGGTGTAACTTTCCAGTTTTGCCCATCAATCTCCAAGGTCCAGGGCAATACTGGAAATCTGGTCCAGTTCAAAGATTCAATTAATCCCACACTGTATGTGCCTAGGGTCTCACCCCGGTAGCTGAGACAAGCCACCCCAACCGACTTGGTGGCACCACAGTGTCAGCCTTGTCAGGATAGGTCTCCTTAGACCGACCCACTGGCTGTGAACATTCAGAACTAACACGAGTCTCAATAAGTGTCCAGTTTAAGGGTAATACACAGAAACATACCAAGGGAACATGAATCAAATATGTACTTTTATTCATTTACAATAAACTCATAAAGTACATCAATTTTGATTGAAGCTAAGGGCATACAAAACTGTCTAACAGTTGATTCTTGCGAAGGGTCAAGTTCTTTTGGAAGAACACCGCTGATTCTACTCCACCCTGCACTGCGCCATCTTTAGTGGGAGCTGATTTTGGATCCTTCCTTGGGCGTGAACACCTCCATTGGGAGATACTGTTTCTCCGTATCAGGTATAATCCCTCCCTACTCCTTTTGGTTCAGATCTGGTTCAGTTTATGGTTCAAGAATGATCATTGAAAATATGATTTTCTAAAAGGGGAATGCGATTCCCAGTTGAAGGGAGAAAAAAAGATTTTTGAAATTCGCCCTCTTATTCCGCAATCTTTGGGAGTCCATGTGATGGATATCCTATCCTTTCAGGTAAGACTCTATCTATCTACTGATTTAGTCCCAGATCCCCCCCTTTATTTAACTAGTCAAACTAGGCCAGTTCGAAATGGGCTTTAGGACCAATAAGTCTAAGTGCTCAAACTGCTTCTGACCTGCTGCCTAGTTGGGATTCTTTGTATGGCATGGGACCCAAACATTGATCTACACATCAACCACATGGGTTCAGCCTAGCCTTTGATACAAGGTCTGGCCGAATACACTGAAAAGACATTGAACCCCTTGAAGCCCATCACATGGACTCCTAATGGTCCCAATACTTACACTAAGTGCTCCTTGGGCCAAGCCACCTTATAGAAACCTAGGGACTGTGGGCAGATGCAAGATTAGCCCATGATGATCAAACACTGCTTGACAAGAGGGGACCTCTCCCTTAACTACAAGAAACAGTGTTGCACTCTCTGCTCACATGGATCCCGGGAATTAAAACCTTTTGCAAACATTTTGAAACCATAATATATATATATATATATATATATATATATATATATATATATATATATATATATATATATTTATATCCAAACATAAAATATATTTTTCAAAATAAATTTCAACGATTGAAATTGGCTACCAACAGTCTTGGTTTCCATCAGAGAGAGTGCATCCCTGATCATTACCTTTGTCCGACAAAGGGGCTGATCCTGTCACTATGATCACCCACTCAGATGAATTCTCAAGCTGTCCCAACATACCCAGGTTTTGACCCCCAAGGATCTCACTGATTGGCATATCAAAGATATCCCAATCCGACACCTAGTGCAGTATCATAATCGAGTCTAGGGGTTAGGTGTAACTTTGTAGTTTTTCCCATCAATCTCCATGGCCCAGGGCAATACTGGAGTTCTGGTCCGGTTCTGGGTTTCAAGTTAACCTACACTGCATCTACCTCGGGTCTCACCCTGGCAACTGAGACAGGCCACCCCAACGCTTGGCGGCACACTAGAGTCAGGCTTAGCAGGATAAATCTCCCCAGACTTATCCAACGGCTGTGAACATTCTAAACTAACACATGTCTCAGTATGTGTCCAGTTTAAGGGTATCTCACTGAAACACACCACAATAACATGAATCAGATATGTACTTTATTCATTTACAATAAATGTCATAATGTACATCAATCTGATTGGAGCTAAGGGCATACACTGTCTAACAACGACAACCAATTACTTCTTCAGCTCGTTGATGTGGTTACATGCCTTCTTCCCCTCAAACCTCACCCTAGATGTCTCCACCTCTAGGTGGCCCTTGACAGCCTTTACCTTGCCTTCTTGTGAGTTGAAGTAATGAGACATCCCCCACATCCGGTTCACTAGGTGGACGACCAAGCAAGTATTCTATAGAATAAACTCATAAGTAAACAATGTTAGACAATGTATGCCCTTAGCTCCAATTAGATTGATATACATAAACATTTAGGAATAATATAAGTACATATTTGTTCCATGGTCATACTTGGTAACTTTTTTTGAATTACTTCTTAAACTAGACACTTATGAGAATTGTGTTAGTTTAGAATATTCTCTACCATTGGATAGAGTAGAGGAGTTTATCCTAACAAGGCTGACACTAGTGTGCTGCCAAATTGATGGAGTAACTTATCTCAACTGCTAGGGTTAGACCCCAAGCATAGCCAATGATGTTTGGAAGAAACATTGAACCCAAACAAAATTCCAATTATGCCCCGGACCTTGTAGATAAACGAGAAAAACAGGAAAGTTGCAGTTATCCCTAGACTTGATTATGATATTGCACTAGGTTTTGGATTGAACTATCTTTGATATGCCAATAGTGAAATCCATTAAGGCTATGTTTGGTTTGAAGGAAAAGGTAAGGAAAGGAATGGAAAGATAAGGAATCGTATACAAGATTTGTAAAGGTTTCCTTACCTTTCCCTTCCTTTCCCTCCTTTTTCCTTCAAACCAAACATAGCCTAAGGGTTAAATATCTGGGCGTGTTGAGGAAATTTAGGAAATTACCTAAGTCGGTGATCATAGTGATAGGACCGACCTCTTCATTAGATAAAGTGAATATCAAAGTTTACACACTCTTTCTAACAAAAACTTAAATAATCGACAATCGATTGTTAGACAGTTACGCCCTTAGCTCCAATCAAATTGATGTATTTATTGATATTTATTGTAAATGAATAAAGTGCATAATCGATTCATGTTATTTTGGTGTGTTTCTATGTAATACCCTTAAACTAGACACTTATGAGTCTTATGTTAGTTTAGAATCATCACAACTGTTGAATAGATCTGGGGAGATTTATCCTGCCAAGGTTGACACTACTGTGCCACCAAGTGGGCTAGGGTGGCTTGTCATAGCTATGTTTGATAGTCTTGTATGCCCTTAGCTTCAATCGGTTTTGATGTACTTTTGATATTTAGTGTAAATAAATAAAGTACATGCTTGATTCATGTTGTGTGGTATATTTTTGTGTCTGACCCTTAAACTGGACACTTAATGAGACTCGTGTTAGTTTAGAACATTCACAGCCGTTGGATAAGTCTGGGGAGATTTATCCTGTCAAGGCTGGCACTAGTGTGCTGCTAAGTGTTGGGGTGGCTTGTCTCAGCTGCCAGGGTGAAACCCAAGGCACATGCAGTGTAGGATTACTTGAATCCTTGAACCAGACCAGATTTCCAGCATTGCCCTGGACCTTGGAGATTGATGGGCAAAACTAGAATGTTACACCTGACCCCTAGACCCGATTATGGTACTGCACTGGGTGTAGGATTGGGCTATCTTTGATATGCCAATTAGTTAGATCCTTAGCGGGGGTCAAAACCTGGGTATGTTGGGGCAGTCTGAGAATTCATCTGAGTGGGTGATCATAGTGACGGGATCAGCCCCTTTGTTGGACAAAGGTAATGATCAGGGATGCAATCTCTCTGATGGAAACCAAACTGCCAGCAGTTGATTTCAATCATTGGAATTTAGTTTTGAAAAATTTATATATATGATATATACTTATATATGATTTCATAATGTTTGCAAATGGTTTTAATTCTTGGGATCTATGTGAGTAGAGAGTGCAGCACTGTTCCTTGCAGCTGAGGGAGAGGTCTTTTCTTGTCGGGTAGTGATTGATCATTATGGGCTGAAAGGTTAAGTGTAAAGCCATTTAGGATAATACCTGATGGGCTAATCTTGCATCTGCCCATAGTCCCTGGGTTTTATAAGATGGCTTGGCCCAGGGACCACTTAGTGTAAGTGTTGGGCCCATAGGGTCCATGTGATGGGCTCAGGGGGTTCATTGGGCTTTCCAGTGAATTCGGCTAGGCTTTGTAACAGAGGCTGGGCCAAACCCATGTGGCTGATGTGTAGATCTATGCTTGGGTCCCACGCCATACAAAGAAGCCCAATTGGGCAGCAGTTTGGAAGACTATTGAGCACTTAATACATATTGGGCCTAAAGCCCATTTCGATATGGGCTGATTTGATCAGTCACTTAAAGGGGCGGATCTGAAATTAGGTTAAGCCCAAAAGCTGATCTAATCTGCAGATAAGATTAAGAGGAGTCCTAATCCAAATACAGATTTGGATAATGGCAACTCCTAATATGATTAGGAGGTTTTTTAATCACCAAGAAAGAGGAGGAAAACCCTAATTTGAATTACTTGAATTCGAACCCTAGGTGTTTTAGCAGAACTCTCTGCATTCTTGAAATAAGATCTTAGATAACCCTAGAGAAGAAAATAGCAGTTTGCCACCTTCTTCTCTAGCATTCTCCTCCAGCAGCTGCCACCACCTTTTCTGCCTGTTCGAGTTCTCAGTGAGAGAAGATCAAGAAAGGTTCTTTATTGTTCGTGTGGTGCTCACAGTCTTCCATCGAGTTCTTCAGAAGAACTTGGTTCGTGGGACGAACACTGTTGGTTCGGCTCCATCATCACTTTGTCATCTTCAGTGAGAGCTGATCTTGGGATTTTCTTTGGGTGTGAACACCAACGTTGGGAGATACTGCTTCTCTGGATTAGGTAAAATCCCTTTCCTTCTCTTTTGGTTCAAATCTTGTTTGGTTTGGTTCAAGTAGGATCATTGAATTTTGATTCTAAAATCAGGGAATACAATTCCCAGTTGGAAGAAAGGTAGGAAATTTTTGAAATTTGCCCACCCATTCCGCAACCTCTTTGGCATCCATAAAATGGATCTTACCATTCTTTCAGTGGTATCAGAGCCAGGTTCGAATCTTGAACCAAAAGATCAGATCTGAACCTGTGCAATTCTGTAGAAGCTGTTCTATCCAGGTATTGAGCAGATTGTAGTTTTGTTTCAAGAAATTGTTTCTTGGTGTGGGCGGTTGACCTGAAATTAATTTTTGTTAAATCTAAAATTTATTTATAACTGTTCCTAATTTATTTCTTGATTTAATGGACTGTTCATACCTGGAGATCGAAGTGTAGAATTGGCGCAGATTGTCTGCGCAATCTTTATCAGCAGTGCAGTTATAGATACTTCATGCCCGATTTTGACCTCGATGCAGTCAGTATATATCAAAACTCAAACATAAAAGTTGTAGAGATTTTCCTTATTGTTCCAAGTCATCTTGAATCATCTCAATCGGAGCTTGGATGAGAGAGTTATGCCCAGATTATGAAGCAATGCCGAAACTATCCAGAATTGTCCAATTAGCTCAATTTTCACTTAACGCCTCAAATTGTTCCCTAATTCAAAATTTGAGAATAATGAGTCCATTTAGTCACTAAATAAGTATAAAAGACTAAACATTATAGGAGAAAAATATGATATTTTGCATTCTCATCAAATCCCCCCACACTTAGCTTTTGCTTGTGCTCGGGCAAAACTCGAATTCACTTTCCCGAAAAACACCAAGGTTACAATACCATTAGTAAAGAACAACTAATCTCTTCAATACCCATAACACATCATGAACAAGCATTCTTAACAACTTTCAATTACTTAGTAAGTATTTTCACTCAAAGATGGAACAAACTAAATACGTAGGCCCTTATAGAAATAAACACTCAACTCTCATGTTTTGAAGGGTATGTGTTTCGCTCAAATTCATTTCAATGGAAATGATCTACCATAGGTTTGCATATGTTCTCATTATCCACCACAGGGATCACATGCATGACACGAATCAAAAGGGCTTTTCAAGGGTTGTAACGGGGCTTAGGATCAAGGTAGGAAATATTTGGGAATGTAGCGCAAAAGCCATCAAAACTAGTGGAGCAAAACTGAATCATCTAAAGCTCAAATGTACAAAACATGTCAAACCAATCACTCCATTCAACAACTTCTTCAATTTTACTTTAATGCATTTAAACCATGTAAAACTCCTGGATTGGAAAAGAGATTGTTTAAAGGAGCACTTTTTGTTTGCAACAGGGATCAATCCTATGCAATAACTTCCACCTTTGCATGTATAAGCAGACCCCATTTCTTGGAATTTTAGGAAGAACAGGGATATTTCCTCCATTACTTCCTTTCTTCTTTACTTTTTTTTTTTATTTTTCAAAGAACATCAATCATTGGAACTCACGAACTGAGAATGAAAACATGTTTCATTTCACCATTCATAACCATACGACGAATCCAGACACCCCCACACTCAAAACTTTCACATACAATGCTCCACTAGTTCTACGGCTTGGGTAAGGGTATTATCTTTTTCTTGGGTTTAAAGCTTGTAACATGGGTTCACAATGAATGACAAAGGTCAATAAAGCTCAAAGGGGTCCAACAAAGGGAATAATTTATCACAAGGTAGGCTATTTGGCTTATGTAGCTTATAACAAAAAGGGCCTTAATCATGTTCATGCATGCATGTGTCAATATGATCTTGAAGAGAATCAAGGCAAGTTCTAGAGAAACAAATTCATGGAAGAATATCTCACATGAAAGAAAATAGTGAGATCGATATTGATGTGTCATCTAAAGGCTCAAAACATCACCAACTTTTGTCTACTAAATCTAGCTACTACCATTCTCGAGGAAAATAAGTAGAATAATTAATTATAAGTTGGAAGATTGCTTATCCAATCATGTTATGAGCTTTTCAAGATTAATTGAATATTGCTCATGGCATATACAACCTAAAAAAAATCATTGAAAACCACAAAAACACAAAAGCAAAGAGCAAAGCTATTTATTTTTATTTATTTTTGTTTTTTTTTCAAAAAAATTCAGAATTAAAACACAACCTAAATCCCCTCACCCACACTTAAAACTTACATTGTCCCCAATGTAAATTGAAATGCAAAGAAAAGGCAAAAACAACCAAAATATAAATTCAAAAATAAGAAGAGAGAAAAAAAGAACATCCATTTTTTTTAATCAGCATAAATCAGATCCTCAAGGTCTAATTGTTCCACATTCTCTACTTGGAAGCCTTCATAGAAATGCCTGAGTCTATGGCCATTCACCTTGAATGCTTAGGAGGTTGCTAAACTTTGAATTTCAATTGCACCATGAGGAAAAACATTTATAACAACAAAGGGTCCAATCCAACGAGAATGCAACTTACCTGGAAATAAACAAAGTCGTGAGTGGTAAAGGACTTTTTGACCAACTTTAAACTTCTTCCTAGAGATCATCTTGTCATGAAAAGCCTTCGTCTTTTCCTTGTAAATTCTTGCACTCTCATTAGCATCATTGCGAATTTCCTCTAACTCTTGTAGTTGCAACTTCTTGTGTTTTACCCTTTCATCCATTATGGGTGGGTTCAAATCTGGAATAGGGGCCTGCAAAACAGAGGGTAAAGGTCTCATCCTATCAGAAATTGGTAATGTAATACAAGGAACGTTACCTGACTGTTGTAACTCTGGAGAATCATTCAATGCTGCAACAGTTTCCTGCAAATCAGAACTTAAGATTAACTTCTCTTTCTTAGGATGCTTACTAATGGAAACTTCCAATCCATCTTTCCCATCAAGTTCAAAAACTTCTTGTACTAAAGAATCAATCACATCAACAGAATAAATAAGATTGTCATCAGCAGGATATTTCAGGGCATCATAAATATTAAACTTAACAATTTCACCATCAAATTCCAGGGCGAGTGTGCTACTATGAACATATATCTTAATCTTGGATGTTTTTAAGAATGGTCTTCCTAACAAAATAGGAGTGGTTTTATTACCATTATCCATATCAAGCACGTAGAAATCAACAGAGAAAACCAAATCATTAACTTGCACAAGAACATCCTCAACTACACCCTTAGGATAGGCATTAGATCTATCAGCCAATTGAATCACACGACCCGTTTTATTCAAAAGTCAAAGTTTCAAAGAAGCATATATAGAATATGACATGACATTGATAGAAGCTCCTAAATCTTACATGGCCTTCTCAATTCTAGTGTTACCTATCATGCAAGGAATAGTAAACGTACCTAGATCTTTGCACTTTGTAGGGAATTTTTTTTGAATGACTGCGGAAACATTCTTCCCTACTCTCACATTCTCACATCCTTTCAGTTTCTGTTTCCTCTTATGTGTACACAGTTCTTTCAGAAATTTAGAATAATGAGGTACTTGTTTAGTAGCATTTAAAAGTGGAATATTTACCTCGCATCTACAAAAAGTCTCATAAAAATCTTTAAATCGCTCATCTTTTCTAGATTCTTCTAAAGCCTAAGGAAAAGGAGGTACTGGTTTATAATTAGAAAGAGGTGGAAACTTACGCTTGGGTATGTCATCAACATTGGGAATGGCATTTTTCTCCTTTGATTGCTTTGACGATGTAGGGGCTGCCTTTGCTGGAATCTCAACCTCTTTACTACTTATCAAAATGATTGCACTTACATTTTCTCTTGGATTCACTATCATTTGAGAGGGTAATTTCCTCGAACTTTGCGCCTCTAACTGACTAAATGCGGTTGCCATTTGGCCCATCTGATTATCCAAACGTTGGATACTGGCCATCACCTCTTGCTGAAATTGTTTTGTCTCCTGTTGAAAATGCAAAGTATTAGTGGCAAGAGATTTAACAATATCTTCTAAAGACATACCAGAATTAAAAGTTTGGGCTGGCTGTTGTCTAGGGGGGTATGGCTGCTGATATTGCGGGAAACTTGGGCAGTTTTGTGGGTTTTCATAGCTGAGATTGGGATGATCCCCCCATCCCAGATTATATGTGCTCAAATAGGGATCATACTTCCTTTGCGGTTGCCCCAGAAAACCACCTGTTGCATTCACCTGCTCAATGGGCTCCTCTTGAAGAGTTGGGCACATCTCGGTTGAATGTCCTATTACTGAACAAATCCCACAAGCCTTCACCATTTGCATATTACCTACAACCATTTGATGAACAAGAGAACTTAGACTCGCAATTTGTTGTTCAAGGGAAGAGATATTTACCTCATTAACATCCTTTGATAAAGGGTCAAGCCTAGTGCCAAATTGTTGAGAATTGGCTGCCATATTTGCAATCATGTTTCTCGTGGCCTCGGGAGTTTTATCCACTAAAGCTCCTCCACTAGTAGCATCAATCATGCTCCTATTAGTGGGTTGAAGACCCTCGTAGAAATACTGGATGAGTAGTTGCTCGCTGATTTGAGGATGGGGGCAACTTGCACATAATTTCTTCAAACGTTCCCAATATTCATGTAGGGACTCTTCGTTGTACTGCCTTACACCACAAATTTCTTTTCTAATGTTGGCTGCCCTTGAAACTTGGAAATATTTCTCCAAAAACAACATCTTCATAATACTCCCGGAGCATAGATAATAGAGCCAATCCTTAGCTGAATCTTTCAAAGAAAATGAAAAGGCTCTTAATTAAATTTGCTCTTCAGTTACCCTCGTGAGTTTCATACTCATGCATACCACATGAAGCTCCTTTAGATGCTTGTGAGGATCTTCACCTACAAGACCATGAAAAGTGGGCAAGAGATGTATCAGTCAAGATTTTAATTTGAAAGAAGCAGTAACATCTAATGCAGGAAATGTTATACATAAGGGTTGTTGATTCAAATCAGGGGCAACAAGCTCTTTCAAAGGTCGATTTCCAGCCATGGTTTCCTCATCTCTCAAATCAGAACCACTAACAGATAGGGAATTAAGAGCTGGATCATTCTCTTTAGGATTACTTCGATCTTCCCTCCTTAACTTGCACAAAGTTCCCTCTATTTCTGGATCGTACTGCAAATCACCTTGCTTAGAAAATCGAGTTACAGGCATAAATCACAAAAACCCTAATAAACTATGAAAAACATATCAAGAGAAAATCTAGAGTGATGGAAATAAATAAACAAATAAAATAGTAAAATTCTATGCTAAAACAAAAACAATCAAAGTAATCTCTCTCTTTTTTTTTTCAAAAATTTTAAGAACAAAATAAGGATCACAAGAAGCACAAAAATCAACTAGAAAAACTCCCCGACAATGGTGCCGAAATTTGGCGTGCTGTCGTAAGCACCCAAAAATAAAACCTATACTCCTAAAAACACATGCAGTAGTGTGAGTAGGACCGCTCCCACAAAGAGTATCTAGCCCAGTTTTTGTGCTGCATAAACAAAGATGGAGGGGGGGGGGTTTGAGTATAATGAAAACCAGATTTAAAAAAGAAAGAAAATAAAATGAAGAGCAATGCAAATTAAAGTACCAAAATTAATCAAAAGAACAAATCTTGGTCTAAGTCAACATCCACCATCAGAATTTCACTATTGATCATTGATGCAAAAATATATCAATTCACACTTTGAATATTCACCGTAGGAATTATTTTCCTATTTCTCCTTAATTGCAGTTAATTAGAAAACAAGCGATCTACTTAACCCTTACTACTAAATAAGTCGAAACAAGAGTTCAAGATTTAATCTAGTAGCAGCCTTAAGAATTGGAGATTGATGAAGCTAAACAACACAAGCACAAGCAGTTGCATTTTATTTAGTCGATTGTTCTTCCTAAGATCTAACAATTTCTGATGCAACAAATCATTAAACCCTAATTGCTTCTCAGATTAGAGGGATCAAACAATTACGGATATGATATATAACCCAATAGTAGATTGCAATGAATAATAAACTAACAGGCCTCCTAGTGATTAGACGAAAGAATCATGAACATAAGCGTAGAAGAACATTCGATATTCAAAGCATAAATCAAACAGTAAAAATTAAATTAGATTTCACAGTTTTGCTGATTCTGAGGCTTCTGTTTCCTTCGACCAAGTATCAGAATTTAGCCACGCATGGTCATGGTGAAAACTCAAGGAAGAATTGGAGAAGAAGAAAAGAGGTGCGGCAGCTCTAGTCTGATTATCCTCTTTCTTGTTTTTCTTCTCTTCATTTCTTTTCTCTCCACTCCCCCAAGAGAAGCCTACAAAATCTCCTAAAATTTCTCTCTAGATAATAGTCTCCAAGTTTGACTTATCAAGAAAGATATTAAAAATAAGATAAAACAAAGTTGTAATGCAAGTGGGAGAGTGGTGATTTCCGCATATGAATACTTGAAGGCTAAGGAACGTTTCCAGCATGTCAGCAGTATGGTTGTAGCTATTTCGCGTCCGATTTCGACCTTGATTCATCATGTATATATCAAAACTCAAAACATGAAAGTTGTAGATATATTTCCTATCGTTCCAAAACATCTTGCATCATCTCAATCGGAGCTCGGATGAGAGAGTTATGCCCAGATTATGAAGCGACGCCGAAACTGTCTAGAATTGTCCAATTAGCTCCGTTTTTCACTTAACGCCTCCAATTGTGCTCTAATTGAAAATATGAGAATAATGAGTCCATTTAGGCACTAAATAAGTGTAAAAGACTAAACATTAAAGGATAAAAGTATGATATTTTTTATTTTCATCAAGATTTCACAACTGAGGTCAAGTACATTGCCGCACGTGAAACTGCCAAGGAAACCAAATGGATGAAGAAGTTCATTAAGGAATTAGGAGTAATTTCTTCCATCACATCACTCATTCCACTGTTGTGTGACAACACTGGAGCCACTGCTCAGGCTAAGAGCCACGAGCCTACTCGAAGTCAAAGCACATCGAGAGGAAATAGTATGTACTACGGGAAATAGTTGGAAGAAGGGACATACTGATTCTGAAGGTAGCATCAACAGAAAATGTAGCAGACCCATTGACTAAGCCACTAACACAGAAAGTGTTTGAGAAACATGTGGAATGTATGGGACTCCAGCTTGTACCCGATTAGACCTAAGTGCTAGTGGAAGCTATTAGATAGTGTATGCCCTTAGCTCTAATAAGCATGATGTACATTATGACATTTATTGTAAATGAATAAAGTATATATTTGATTCATGTTATTATAGTATGTTTCTGTGTAATACCCTTAAGCTGGACACATATGACACTCGTTTTAGTTTAGAATATTCACAATCATTGTATAGATTTGTGGAGATTTATCCTGCCAAGGCTAACATTGATGTACCACCAAGTTGGTTGGGGTGGCTTGTCTCAGCTGTCAGTGTGAGACCTGAAGTACATGCAGTGTAGGTTTTCTTGCAACCCTAAACCAGACCAAAATTCTAGAATTGCCCTAGACCTTGGATATAGATGGAAAAAACTAGAATGTTGCACTTGACCCCTAGACTCGATTATGATACTGCACTAGGTGTTGGATTGGACTGTCTTTGATGTGCCAATCAGTGAGATCCTTAGATGGGGTCAAAACCTGGGTATGTTGGGACTGTCCGAGAATTTATTTGAGTGGGTGGATCATAGTGACAGGATCAGCCCTTTTGTTGGACAAAGTGAATGATCGGGAAAATACACTCTCCCTGATGGAAACCTAAACTGTCAGCAGTGGATCTCAAATGTGTTTGAAATTTGGTTTTGCATCTATCATGTTTCGGCCACCCATATGATGGAACTTAACCTTCCTTTAGTGGTATCAGAGCCAAAGGTTCAATCTTAAACTGAAATAGATCAGATTTGAAGCAAGATTAGAATTGGCAAAAACTAGTCAAACCGATTTGAGTAGTTAGCAATTTTTCTGAAAAACCAGTTCTTAGTTTTGGGCGAATTGATATGAAATTTTTATGATTATATTCTGATATAATTTAGAACTATTCTATTATGATTTATTTATTTCTTGGGCTGATTGTGTGATGGAGATTGAAATCTTTTGTTGCTCCAAGATTTGTGCACTCGAAAATTATTATTTGATTATTTGTCCTATAATAATTTTTTTTTCTTTTTAGAAAGAGTGTATTAGGATTTTTCTGATGTAAGTAATAGAATTTAGGGTTTTTCTATTTTTTTTTACATCATAAGAATTGCTGGAACGCGTGGAGAAGACAACTTTTGCAGATAGAGAGCACTCTATGATTTATAGTTTTTTGTAGTGTTGCAGTTTGTCCGGATTAGAATCGAACCATCACACTTTCAGCATTAGCTTATTGATAGACATTGTATGTCCTTATCTCCAATTAGATTGATGTATAGATACATGAATAAAATTACATAATTTTTTCATGTTATGATTGGTGTATTTCTGTGTAATTACCCCTGAAACTGGACATTTATGAGATTCATGTTAGTTTATAATGTTCTCTACCATTGGACAGACTTGGGGAGTTTATCCTACCAAGGCTGACACTAATGTGCTGCCAAAAAAGTTGGGGCAGCATGTCTTAGCTGCTAGGGTTGGACCCAAAGCACTTGTAGTGTGTGTTTGTATAAAACACTGAACCCGAACCATTTTCCAATTATGCCCTGGACCTTGGAGACTGGTGGGCAAAACAGGAAAGTTACACATACCCCTTATGGTACTGCATTGGGTGTCGGATTGGGCTATGTTTGATATGCTAATCAATGAGATCCTTTGGGGGTCAAAACCTGGGTATGTCGGGGAAGTCTAAGAATTCATTCAAGTGGGTGATCATAATGATTGATTAGACCCTTTCTTGGACAAAGTGAATGATTGGGACTGCAGTCTCTCTGTTGGAGACCAAAACTGCTGGCAGTCGATTTCAACTGTGTTTGAGATTTGTTTTGCAAAATATATTTATACGATAATATATATATATATATATTATGTTTTAAGAAAAAGGTTTACAAAAGATTTTAATTACCGGGATCCATCTAAGCAGAGAGTGCAACATTGCACCTTGTAGTTAGGGGAGAGGTCCTTCCCTGTCGGGTAGTGTTTTAATCATTATAGGCTGAGAGGTTAAGTGTAAGATACCACTAAGGGCTGTTTTCCTAATGGGCTATATTTTACTTAAGTCTATTGTCCTTGGGCCTTCATAGGATGGCTGGATTCAAGGACCATTTAATTATAAATGTTGGGTCCATTAAGAGCCCATGCTGATAGACTCAGGGGTTCGTTGTACTTGACAATGAATTCGGCCAAGCTTTTTCACTAGGGCTGGGTTGAACCCATATGGGCTTATGTAAGGTCATTTTTGGGGTCTCACACCAAACAAAGTGAACCTAAATGGGCCAGCAACTACCTAGGGACATGAGCCACTAGCTTAGTGTGCCTAAAGCCGATGATTAATTGGATTAATCATGTGGTCACATGACAACTTAAGCAATCATGTGGCTTGGGTTAATATGGGTTTGGATAAGGGTATGGAGCATCCATTAGGATAAGAGGATAAGTATTATCCACTTAGAGAGTCCAAATTAAAATAAAGATCTGGATTAGGAACCTCTTAATTTGATTAGGAGAGATGCTACTTAAGGTTTGAGAAAAGAGAGTTCGATCTGCTCTAGATCACTTTGCTATCAGTTCTTTATCTTTGCTCTTGTTGCCCCATAAACCCTAATTCGTTCTCCACCTTTGTGACTAATCTTGATCAATCAAATTTTTGATTTTTTCAAGAAAATATCAGAATTATTTCATTATCTTTTCCCTTGTACGATCCAATCCGTTGGGTTGCGGTTTTGCTGAAAATTGCGTTGCTGAACTGGCCTCATTCCAAGCTGTGTCATTTTTAGTGGAAGATGGTTTTGGGATTCAATTTGGGCGTGAACTACCATTTTGGGAGGTAAATTTGTGGAATCCATATCAGATATACTTCTCCCTCTTGTTTGGTTCAAATCTGGTCCGATTTCGATGGCAGAACGATCCTTGAAAAATGCTGTTTTTTTGAAACAGGGAATACGATTCCCAGAAAGCTGATAGAAAAATTTTCAAATTTCTCCCAACCTTCTTGCATGGTTTGGCCATCCATATGATGGATTTAACCTCTAGCAGTGGTATCAGAGCCATAGGCTCGATCTTGAACCGAAAAGATCAGATCTGAACCAAGACTCAAATCGATAGTACTAGTCTGGCCGAATTTGAGCAGTTTGTAGTTTTCTGAGAATCAGTTCTCAGTTTTGGGCGAATTTATAAAATTTTTATTATTATATTCTGATATAATTTAGAATTGTTCTATTGTGATATCTTTGGTTCTTGGGCTGTTTTTGTGATGGAGAAGATCTAGTTCGTTATTGGCACCAAGATCTGTGCACCCAAAGTATTATTTATATGATTATTGGTCTGCAATAATTTTTTTCTTTTTAAAAAAATGTATTAGGATTTTTTCTGATGTAAGTAATAGAAAAATGGGTTTTTTCTATTTTTTACATAAGAAGACTTGCTGGAGCGCGCGGAGGAGATAGAAGATTTTTTAAAAAATCTGCAATCTGCGATTAACAATTTTTGTAGGTTTGCAATTCGTCCGGATCAGATTCGGACCATCACACTTGCAGCCCTAGTTTATTATTTATGTCATAGCATCTTTAGACAATAGCATCTAGAGACAACTCGATAAGATCAAAATCTGCAAAGATTTTCTGGAAAAAGACTATGTACGAAGAGCAGAATCGTTGTGCCAGACAGAAGGTCCTCAAGCTGTTGATGACCACGAGGATGAATGGAAGGCAACCCAATTCATGACCACATCATGTGGATGATGGGGTACATAAACGAACTAGAGGATCTTGGATCCCAGCTCAATGATGACATAGAGATTGATGCCATCCTAAACTCTCTACCTCTATCCTTTAATCAATTTGTCATGAACTACAACATGAACAAGCTAAGGATTAGCTTTTAGGAACTCAACAATATGTTGCAAAGGGCTAAAGAGCATATTAAGAAGGGTAGGCCAGTAGCCATGCTTGTTGAAGGTGGAAAATTTGGAAAAAGAAAGATGAAGGGAAAGAAGAGGCCTTAAAAGAAAGTAGGCAAGCCAAAAAACAAAAAGACAGACAAGTCACTGGATGAATGTCACTTCTACAAACATACTAGACATTGGAAGAGGAACTGTCCCCAGTATTTGGAATTCCACAAGAACAAAGAAGGTAATTTCAAATCTCTTGTCATAGATACCAATATGTTGGTCATTTCTGCATCCTGATGTATTGAATCTGAGGCTTCCGCTCATGCATGTAACACATTGCAAGGGTTCAAGGAAAGTACAAGGCTGAATAACAACGAGGTGGTGCTCTACTTGGGGATTTCTGCAACTGTTGTAGCTACTGCTATAGGAACAACAAATTTAATTTTCTAAGAAGGAATTGTAACCCTTAAAGATTGACTTTATGTATCATTACTTAGAAGAAATTTGATTTCTGTTTATAAATTGTGTAAGGATGATTGTTCCATTCTATTCAGTGATAAAATTACTATTAAATTGAATAACAAATTCCTTACCTATGGAGAACATGAGAATGGACACTGTGTCCTCCGTCCTTCTTTGGATATGAACATAAACGAAACTACATCGGAATGTATCCTAAGAAAAGAAAACTTGATACGATTAATCCCACGTGCTTGTGGCATTATCGACTTGGCTATATCAATATAGAACGTATCACAAGATTGGTGACGGATGGTCCTTTGGATTTTCTAACTGTATAAGATCTACCAACTTGTGAGGTTTGCCTTCAGGGTAAGATGAGAAAATGGCCATTTATGGGTAAGCCTGAAAGATTTATAGGCACACTTGACCTGATACATACTTGAAGGTAAGATGACAAAATGGCCAAACCTTGTAGGAAGGTTGGGCGAAATTTCAAAAATTTTCTCTCTCATATGGGAATCGTATTCCCTAATTTATAAAAATGCATTTTCAAGGTTCGTTCTTGAAACAAAACTAGACTAGATCTAAAACCAAAAGAGGGAGAGGGAAATACTTGATATGGAATTAAAAGGAACTCCCAGCATAGGTGTTCTCGCTCAAAGAGGATACCAAATCTGTCTCCACTGAAGATAACATAGCGTATGTTGAGGTAGGATCAATAAGAGTGGTTCTTCTACAAGAACTTGGGATTCTTCTCCAAGATGGAACTACTCCTAATTCTTGAATGAACTTTCTTCTTCCAAACAGCTTCCTTGGCAGTTGCACTTGTGGCAATGTACTCAGTCTAGGTTATGGAATCTGCGGTGGACCCCTGTTTACTGCTCTTCCAACTGACTGCATAGGACCCCATCGTAAAAATGTAACCAGATGTAGACTTTTTATCATTTGGGTCTGACTGGAAATCAGCATGCATATACCCCTGGATCTGTAGTGAACTACCATCGAATACTAGACAAAACTCTTTTGTCCTTCGAAGGTATTTTAGAATGTGTTTCACAATTGTCCAATGCTCCTGACTTGGGTTAGACTAAAACCTACTTACCACACTCACTGCTTGAGCAATGTCGGGTCATGTGCACAGCATGGCATATATGATGCTCCTTACGACTGAAGCATAGGGAGTTTGTCTCATGCCCTCAATCTCCTTGGGTGTCTTGGGAGACATGCCTTGGTGAGAGTGACTCCGTGCTTGAAAGGAACATTTCCTTTCTTGGACTTCTCCATAACCTATCTTTTGACAATCTTGTTAATGTAAATAGACCGAGATAATCCTATTGTCTTCTTCGATCGATCTCTTTAGAGTTGAAGACCCAAGATGTAGGAGGCTTCTCCAAGATCTTTTAATGGAAAATTGTTGTGAAAAACATACTTTCACCATAGTTAACTTCCCTACATCATTCCCAATGAGTAGGATGCCATATACATACAGAACCAAGAACATAACCTTATTTCCCATTGACTTCCTATAAACACAGGGCTCATCCGGATTCTACTCGAAGTCAAACTATTTGAAAATAGAGTCAAACCGGATGTTCCAGCTCCTAGAGGCTTTCTTATGTCCATATATGGATCGATTAAGTTTACATACCATGTGTTCCTGACCTACAACTATGAAACCTTATAATTGCTGGATATAGATATCTTCAATAAGATCTCCATTCAGAATTGCGGTTTTGACATCCATTTGCCAAATCTCGTAATCATGGTATGCTGCTACAGCTAGCATGATTCTTATGGATTTAAGCATGGCCACGGGCGAAAAGGTTTCGTCATAGTCGATTCCCTCTTTCTGAGTGTATCCTTTTGCCACAAGACTAGCCTTGTAGGTCTCAACTTTTCCATCGAGGCCCTTTTTCTTCTTATATATCCTTTTGCAGCCAATTGCTTTTACCACAAGGGCAGATTTACTATAGTTTAGATTCCATTGGTCTCCATTGGGTCCATCTCAGTTCTAATGGGATTTACACACTTCAAGGAATCTTTGTCCAATATAGCTTCCGTATAAGTCACGGGATCCTCCTGACTGGTCGTGGCTTCCACCAAGTAACTTTCTTGGTCATAGCCATAATGAACTAGATGTTTGAATACCTGGGTAGACCTTCTAGGTTGGTTATTATCTGGAGTTTGTGGGACATCTCCCACTACCCCTGGGTTCTCCTCATCAAGAAGAACTTCCCGATGAAGATTATCCAGGATGTAATCTTCCTCTAAGAAGTAGGCATTTCGACTACAAAACACTTTTTGCTCTTTTGGATCATAGAATAAGTAACCTACCTAGCCTTTGGGGTAACTTACAAATAGGCAATGACTGGTCTTGGATTCCAATTTGTCAGCACTAGTTCTTTTAACATGTGCTAGACAACCCCAAATCTTCAAGTGTCTTATACTTGGTTTCTTACTAGTCCATAACTCATATGGAGTGTTAGGAATGGATTTTGTTGAAACTCGATTTAGCACATAAATTACAACCTCTAATACGTAACCCAAAAGGATATAGGTAACTCTGAGTGGACGAGAAGTGAATGGATCATATCTAATGGTTCAATTTCTCCTCTCCAATACATCGTTTAATTGTAGTGTAGCAAGAGGAGGTAGTTGTGATACAATCCTATTTTCCCTTAAGTAGTCCCTGAATTCATCGGAGAGATATTCTCCTCCTCAATTTGATCGAAGGGCCTTAATGTGTCTCCCCAATTGTTTCTCGACCTCTTGTCTGAGCTCTTTATACTTTTCAAAGGATTTAGACTTATGTCTAATTCGGTACACATTATCATACCGTGAGAAATTATCGGTGAATGTTATAAAATAAATGTGTTGGTTACGTGTCTTAACATTCATGGAACCACAAATATTAGTATGTATAAGGTCAAGCATGCCTGTAGATCATTTAAGCTTTCCCGTAAATGGCCGCTTCATCATCTTACCCTGAAGGCAAGGTTCTCTAGTTGGAAGATCTTCTACAGTTGCAAAATCCAAAGGACAATCCTTTACCAACCTTATGATACAATCTATATTAATGTGGCCAAGTTGGTAATGCCGTAGGCACGTGGGATTAACTGTATAATGAGTTCTCTTCTTGGGGATCATTTTCATCGTAGTTTCGGTTATGTTTGTTTCCAGAGAAGGATGGATAACATAGAGACCATTCTCAAGTTCTCCATATGTGAAGAATTTGTTATTTTGTTTAATAATAATCACATTACTAAACAAAATAGAATAACCATCCATGCATAATTTTGAAACAGAAATCAATTTTCTTTTAAGTGTTGGTACAAAAAGGCAATCTTTCAGTATAACGATTCCTTCTCTGAAAACTAGTTCTACAGTTCGTATAGTTGTAGCTACAACTATTGTAGAAGTCCCCAAGTAGAGTGTTACTTCTCCATCACTCAATCTTCTGCTTGTGTTGAACCCTTGAAATATGTTACATGCATAATTTGAAGCTCCGGAGTTAATACACTAGGAAGAAGAAGTGACCAACAAATTGGTCTCTATGATAAAAGATTCAAAATTACCTTGCTTCTTAGTCTCCAAATACTGAGAACAGTTCTTCCAGTGGTCGGTCTATTTGTAAATGTGATAGTTATCCGATGTCTTGTCTTATTTTTCCTTTTAGGCTTGCTAACCTTTTTTAGAGGCTTTTTCTTTGTCCTTCTCTTCTTCTTACCCGAATTTCCAACTTCAACAAGCATGGCTATCGGATTGTCCTTCTTAATAAGTTCTTCAGCCCTCTATCACATATTATTGAGTTCTTGAAGGTTAACATTTAGCTTATTCCTGTTGTAATTCATGATAAACTGATTGAAGGAGGGTGGCAAAGAGTATAGGATGGCATCAACTTTGGTGACATGATCTAGCCCCGACCCGAGTGCCTCAAGTTGATTAATGTAACCCATCATCTTAAGACAATGGTCATGAACCATCTGGCTCTTGGTCATTTTCGCGGTCATAAACAATTTTAAGACCTTTTACCAAGTAAACCGATTCTGCTCTACATACATGGTCCTCAGACTATCTAGGATATCCTTGGACACTTCGATCTGATCGAATTGTCTCTGTATCAGATTGTCGAGGGAGGCTATGATGTAGCATAGGGCAAGAGAGTTATTTTCTTCCTATTCTTGATATTCTTTCCTACGTACCTCAGAAGCCCTATCACCAGGATGGTCTAGAGCAGAGTTCTTAGCAACCTTGTTCAATTTCTTGAGCGTTAATACCAACATAAGGTTACAGAGCCAGTCAACATAGTTTTTTGGGCCCTTAAGCTTATTATCGTCCAACAATTTGGCAAATTGTCCGTTTTCCATTTTTGGTAAAAGGTAAGGCAGTCCACAACCTAAATTGATTTATGTTTACTACATAGATGTGACTTTTAATCTACGTTCCATTTCCATTGGTTCATCTCTGAGATTTCCCTCCTATCTCAAGGACAGAGACTGCGAAGTATGTCTCTGGAAATGCAAAAATCACATATAGTGCATGGAGCCAACTGTTTCAGCTGCATAACCTTACCACCTTCGATGAATGATCATATTCACTCATCTTATGAGATTTTCCTTTGGCCTCTGTCAAACAAGGTTCTTTGCCATTTTAGGTTAAAACTTTTTATCTAATAAGTGCTTACCCATCATATTCGTGAATGCTAAGGTACCACGAAAGAGTCTTCCATTTTAGGATAAACCCCTCCCACTTCGGTTTATGATGCCTTTATCATCTTATGAAACAATACAACAGACCCAATGGCAAATGGATAACCTAATTTTGTGGTGCATCTCTTCATTACTAAGGGACCCTTTTTCATGCTAATGATTGAAAGCCTTTAGAGAGTTCATCATATGAATTTCCCTATCACATGCACTTATATTTTACTGGAGGGAACAAATAATTATGCCTTAGTTCTTATTTAGGTCAAACCAAAGTGGCTCCCACTGACTTTCTTAAAGTCAGATTTAGATGGGCCCTAAACAGCTAGGGTTCTGTACGGTTCCTCTTAGGGAGGAAGCTGAATTGGGGTCCATCAATAAGGGAGATCATCCAATGATCTTAAGGACACCATGGAAATGATGTGCATTCAACCATGGTGTACGAAAGAGCCACTATCGAATTATCATGGCCCAAGTGCTTATGGTCCGTTTACTTAGCACATCACACATCATACATCACATGCATGAAACAATTAATCCAATCAATTAAATCATTTGTAAAACCCTAAATTAATTAGGATAAATTAGGATCAGCCAATTAAAGCCCATAACATTATCAAATAACATTATGTAGGTATATGGGCTGAATTGCAAAAAGCAATTCGGCCCATATAGCATTTATGCTAAATCAGGGCTGGTGCAGATTTAACTTAATTAAACTGTGGTTTTACAGGTAGGGCTGAATTATATTTTTCAATGGGTCATCAAACCCTTGGTCCATAATAAAAAATTTAGGGCTGAGAACAGTCCCTATTGAACCACAGATTCGGTCCAACCAGTTTGGTCCAATCTGTGTCAAATGTGCCTAGGGTTTGGTGTTTATTGCAAGAATAATTCAAGAAGATGATCTGAAAATTAAAAGGCTGGAAAAAAGACAATCAAGAATCAGTAAACAACAATTAGAGGGCTGTTCGTAAGGCTGCAACCCAGCAAAACGAAGGTTAGTTCACAAATTGTAGGTTCAAAATCTGCAAAATGCAGATGGCTGAACTCAATTCTTCAAAACTTCTCCTCCTTGTGCTTCCATCATTTCTTCCAATGAAAAAATAGAAAAACCTAATCTTCTATTAATTACATCAGAATAAGTCCTATACATTATGACTAAAAATAAAAAAAATTATTTAAAAACCAAGAATGAATAGAATAGTACAACAAGGGCACAATTTCTTGGCGCCAATAAAGATTTTGATCTCGACCATACAAACAACCCATAATTCATGAAATATAAATAGAATAGTTCTATAAATATTGTAGATAAAATATTTAATTTTCAGATAATTCACCCAAAATCAAGGAACCAATTCAAAGAGAAACTTTAATTTGCACTAATAGGGTAGAACGATTATGCCTATTTGCGTAGGTTCCAATCAAGTCTGATTTGGTTCAAGAATGTGGACCTGGGTCAAATACCATTGAAGGGAAGGGAGATCCATCGTATGGATGGCTGAACCTTGCAGGAATGCTGGGCGAAATTTCAAAAATTTTTTTTCTCTCCCATCTGGGAATCGTATTCCCTAATTTAGAAAACTGCATTTCCAAGGTTCGTTCTTGAAACAAAATTAGACCATATCTGAAACCAAAGGTGGGAGAGGGAAATACTTGATATGGAATTAAAAGAAACTCCCAACATAGGTGTTCACACCCAAAGAGGATACCAAATCTGCCTACACTGAAGATGACATAGCGTATGTTGAGGCAGGATCAACAAGAATGGTTCTTCAGCAAAAATCTGGGATTCTTCACCAAGAATCAAGTAAGGTGGTGTGAGCATGACTTCTGATTATTTATTCACCAAGAAACAATATCAAGAACACTTCTTGATCACTACAGGAGGAGGAGATCGAATTGGGATGGTGGCAAGAACTGAGGGAGAGAAAAGACTACAGAAAAGAGTGTATTCTTTCAGTGGAATTTCCCCCTATTTATAATCCTTTCAGGATCAACTTCCTAATCTGATTAGGAATGAGATTTCCTATTCTATATCTTGTATTTAGATCTAGACTCTCAAGTTGATAAGACCTATCTTATCCAAATACTAATCCAATCAAATTATAAACCAAAGATGGCCCATTTTAATTAAACCACTTAACCCATTATATGCTAGCTAGTTTGGTTCTATTTGTATGGTGTGGGACCCTAGCATTGATCTACACATCAGGCACATGGGTTCAACCCAGCCTTTATTACAAGGCCTAGCCAAATTCACTGTAGGTCATAGTAAACCCCTGAGTCCATCACCATGGGTTCTTAATGGGCCCAAAATTTACACTAAGTGGTCCTTAGGTTGAGCCATCTTGTTAAGGCCCAAGGACAACGGGTAGATGCAAGATTAGCCCATCAAGTATTACTCTCAATGGTCTTACACTTAACCTCTCAGTCCATAATGATCAAACACTGCCTGACAAGAGAGAAACTCTCCTTCAGATGTAAGGTATAGTGTTGCACTCTCTACTCACATGGATCCTGTGAATTAAAACCTTTTACAAACAACTTGTGAAACCATAATATATAAGTATGCCTATACATAAATATATTTTGCAAAAACAATTTTCAAACATATTTTAAATTCACTACCAGTAGTTTAGGTTTCAATCAAAGAGAGTGCATTCCTCGATCATTCACATTGTCTGACGAAGGAGCTGATCCTATCACTATGATCACCCACTCAGGTGACTTCTCGGACTGCCCAACATGCTCAGGTTTTGATCCGGTAAAGGATTTCACTGATTGGCATATTGAAGACAACCAATCCGACACCTAGTGCAGTACCATAATTGAGTCTAGGGGCCAGGTGTAACATTCTTCTTTTTCCCATTTATCTACAAAGTCCAGGGCAATACTGGAATTTGGTCTGGTTCATGGTTTCAAGCGAACCCACACTTCATTCACCTCAGGTCTCACCCTGGAAGCTAAGACAAGCCACCCCAACAACTTGGCGGCACATCAGTGTTAGCCTTGGCAGGATAAATCTACCTAGATCTATCCAATAGTTGTGAAGATTCTAAAGTAACACAAGTCTCATAAGTGTCCAATTTATGGGTATTACATAGAAACACACCATAATAACATGAATCATTTATGCACTTTATTCATTTACAATAAATGACAATAAGTACATTAATCTGATTGGAGCTAAGGGCATACACTGTCTAACAATATTGATGAATGGGGTCCCATGAATGTTAGGACATGCAACCAACACTGTTATTTCATAACTTTCACCGATCATTACGCGTACCTAATGAGACATAAGTCTGAATCCTTTGAAAATTTCACGGAGTTTAGACAAGATGTCAAGAAACAGTTGGGGAAACACATTAAAACCCTTCAGTCAGATCGATGAGGTGAATATCTCTGACGAATTCAGAGACTACCTAAAGGACAACGGGATTGTATCACTATTGTCTCCTCCTGCTATAGCATTATTAAATGGTGTGTCAGAGAGTAGAAAATGAACACTATTGGATATGGTTCGATCACTCATTGTGCATTCTGAGCTACCTATATCCATTTGGGGACACGCATTGGAGACTGCTATATACGTGTTGAATTGGGTTCCAACCAAATCCATTCCTAAGACTCCTTAAGAGCTATGGACCGGTAAGAAACCAAGTGTAAGACACTTGAAGATTCGGGGTTGTCCAACACATGTTAAAAGAACAAGTGCAGACAAATTGGAATCCAAGACTAGTCATTGCCTATTTATAGGCTACCCCAATGCCTCTGTTGGGTACCTTTTCTATGACCCAAGAGAGCAAAAGGTGTTTTGTAGTCGAAATGCCTACTTATTGGAGGAGGATTATATCTTGAATGATCAATGTTAGGAAATTGTTGTTGATGAGGAATGCTCAGGAGTAGTGGGAGATGTCCTAAAGATTCCAGATAATATCCAACTTAAAAGATCTCCTCGGGTGTCTAGACCTCCAATTTATTATGATTATGATCAAGAAAGTTACTTGATGGAGCCACAATCAGTGAGGAAGATCCTGTGACTTATACAGAAGCTATGTTGGATATAGATTCCTTGAAGTGGATAGTTACCATAAAAGTTGAGATGGGCTCAATGAAAACCAACAGAGTCTAGATTCTTGTAGACCCATTCCTAGGTAAAAGCAATTGGTCTCAAATGGATCTACAAGAGGAAGAAGGGCCCTGATGGAGAGGTTGAGACCTATAAAGCTCATCTTGTATCAAAAGGGTACATTTAGAAAGAAGGAGTCGATTATGAAGAGACCTTTTCGCCTGTGGCCATGCTTATATCCATTCAAATTCTATTATCTATAGCAACACACTATGATTATGAGATTTAGCATATGGATGTTAAAACCACATTCCTGAGTGGATATATATATATATATATATATATATATATATATGCAATAACTGTAAAGCATTATTGCATCTTGTCAAGAACACATGGTGTGCAAACTGAACAAATCCATCAATGGATTAAAGCAAGGTTCCAGATGTTGGAACATATGATTTAACTATACAGTCAAATAGTTTGACTTTGAGCAAAATTCAGATGAATCATGTGTTTATAGGAAAATAGTGGAAGATAAGGTTACGTTTCTGGTTCTGTATGTAGACAACATTCTACTCATTGGGAATGATGTTGGGATGTTGACTATGGTAAAGGTATGGCTTTCATAGAAATTATCCATGAACGATCTTGGAAAAGCCTCCTACATCTTGGGACTTTGACTTTATAGAGACAGATCGAAGAGGATAATAGGATTATGCCAATTTACTTACATTGACAAGATTGTTAATAGGTACAACCTGGAGAACTCCAAGAAATGATTTGTCCCTTTCAGACATGGAGTCATTCACTCCAAGGGAATGCCTCCCAAGACTCTTAAGGAGATTGAGGGCATGAGAGAGGTTCCTTATGCCTCAGCCATAGGGAGCATCATGTATGCCATGTTGTGCATTTGGCCAGACATTGCTCTGGTTGTGAGTGTGGTAAGTAGATACCAGTCAAACCCAGGTGTGGAGCATTGGATTGTCATGAAAAACATTCTCAAATACCTTATGAGGACTAAGAATATTGTATTGTCTTCGATGGTAGTTCACTACAGATGGTCAGGTATACTGATGCCGACTTCCAATCAGACCCAGATGATAGAAAGTCTACAACACTGGAGCCAAGATCCCATTCGAAGTCCAAGCACATCGTGAGGAAGTATCACATACTTCAAGAGATTGTTGGTAGATGGGACATCCAGATTTAGAAGATAGCATCGGCAGACAATGTGGCAGATCCATTGACTAAGCCATTGACACAGAATGTGTTTGAGAAACACATGGATAGTCTGGGACTGAGGCTTGTACCTGATTGGACCTAAGTGCAGGTGGAAATTGTTAGACAGTGTATGCCCTTAGCTCCAATCAGATTGATGTACAGATACATTTTTTTGTAAATGAATAAAAGAACATAATTGTTTCATGTTATGATTAGTATGTTTTTGTGTAATTACCCCTTAAATTGGAAACTGATAAAACTCGTGTTAGTTTAGAATGTTCTCATCTATTGGATAGATTTGGGGAGTTTATCCTACCAATGCTGACACTAATGTGGTGCCAAAGAAGTTGGGGCAGCTTGTCTCAACTGCTAAGGTTGGACCCAAAGCACATGTAGTGTGTATTTTTTTGAAACACTGAACCCAGATCATTTTCCAACTATGCCCTGGACCTTGGAGACTGGTGGGCAAAACTAGAAAGTTACACATAACCTGTAGAAATGATTATGGTATTGCACTATGTGGTGGATCAGACTGTCTTTGTTATGCCAATTAGTGAGACCCTTTGGGGGTCAAAACCTGTGTATGTTGAGGCAGTCTGAAAATTCATTTGAGTGGGTGATCATAGTGATAGGATCATCCCCTTTGTCGGACAAAGAGAATGATCGGGGATGCACTCTCTCTGATGGAAACCTAAACTATCGGCAGTTGATTTCAACCATTGAAATTTGTTTTGCAAAATATATTTATATAGAAATACACACACACACACACACACACACACATATATATATATATATATATATTCAAAATGTTTGCAAAATGTTTTAATTCCTGGGATCCATGAGGGCAGAGAGTGCAACACTGTACCTTTTAGCCAAGGGAGAGGTCCTCTCTTGTTGGGCAGTGTTTGTTCATTATGGGTATAGAGGTTAAGTGTAAGACCATTGAGGGTAATATCCAATGGGCTAATCTTGCATTTGCCCACAGTCCTAGGGTTTTTATAAGGTGGTTTGACCCAAGGACCATTTAGTGTAAATGTTGGGCCTATTAAGAGCCCATGGTGATGGACTCAGGGGTTCACTGTCTCCTATAGTGAATTCGACCAGCCTTGTGACAGAGGCTGAGCTGAAGCCATGTGGCTGATGTGTAGATCAATGTTTGGGTCCCACGCCATATAAGGATAACCAACTAGGTAGCAGATTGAGGGGCTAGTGAGCACATAGACTTAATGGGCCTAAAGCCCAATTTGAACTGGCTTAACAAGATTAATTAAAATAGGACAGTTATGGGATTTAGATCAACAGATGGGATAAGGGATTATCCCTATCCACTCAAAGGGTCCAGATCCAAATAAAGATTTGGATCAGGAGACTCCTAATTTGATTAGGAAGGCTGATCTTTATCTGCTGATAAGATAAGGTATTATCCTTATCTCTTAAAGAGAGCCTAGATCCAAATAAAAGATTTGGATTAGGAGAACCTCTCTTTAAGGCTATAAATAGAAGAGCAGGGTGAACCTCCAAATCAACTCACAGTTTGTTGAATTACAGAGAGAGACAACACAGTTTGACTGCATTGTCTTCTTCTCTCCTTCTCTTGCCGCCCTACCGGTTTGATCTCCACCAGTGGGAGTGATCAAGAACAGTTATTGATATTGCCTTTTGGTAGAAAAGGCAATCTAAAGCCGTGCTCACCTTTCCTCCATCATATTCTTGCTAAAGAATTCGGTTCTTGCTGAAGAATTGTCCTACTGATTTTGCTTAACCTCACATTGTGTCATTTTTGGTGGATGCAGTCTTTGGTCTTCTCCTTGGGCATGAACACCTTCATTGGTGGTTTATTATTATTTTGTATCAGGTATATCCCTCTACTACGTTTTGGTTTTAGATATGGTCTGGTTTGGTTTCAAGATTGATCATTGAAAATGCATTTTTCTAAAATAGGGAATGTGATTCCCACATGGGAGAGAGAGAAATTTTTGAAAATTTGCCCAACCTTCCTATAGGGTTTGGCCATCCAAATGATGGATCTATCATCCCTTCAATGGTATCAGAGCTAGGTTCAAATCTTGAACCAAATTAAACCAAATCTAGATCTGCACAAATGGGCAGAAGGCGTTCTACTCGATTTGCGTAGTTTTTGACTTTTTGGGAAATCGATTCCTAGCTTTTAGGTGATTGATCTGAAATTAAATCTTTACTAATTTGATTAATATTTAGAACTGCTCTATATATTTTTCTTGATTTTTGGGTTGTTTCGTACGGTGGAGATCAAATTCTTTAATGGTGCAAGAAATATGCACACCTGCTATTCCTTTCATTCTTGGTCTATAATTAATTATTTTTATTTTTTAGATATTCATATAGGAATTCAATTCTGATGTAATATTAATAGAAAATAGGTTTTCTAGTTTATTTCATTCGAAGATGAAGCAGATTGTGTAGAGGAGAGATTTTCGCAGATATGGGTTCTGCCATCTGCGATTTGCAGTTTTAGAAACTGCTTGCAACAATCTAATTTTTGTTTTGCAGGGTATCAGTCCTACGAACAACCCTCCTTCTGATTCTTGATTGTCTTGTATTAGTTATTTAATTTCAGATCATCTTTCTTGAATTAAATCTTGAATTAAAAATCAAACCCTAGACCCATTCAAACCAGATTGGACCAAACTGGTTGGATCGAATCTGTGGTTCGATGGGGGCTGTTCTCAGCTCTAATTTTTTCACTCATGGGTCCAGGAGTTGATGGTTATTTTTGCAAGATGCAATTCAGCCCACATCTGTAAAACCCAATTTTAATATGTTAAAACTGCTTTATCCCATTTCAGCATAAAAGCTATATGGGCCAAACTGTTCTTTGTAGTTCCGCCCATATACCTAGATAATATTAATTAGTAATATTTTGAACTCATTTGTGCTTTGATTATGGTTTTTACAGTTATTTAATTGATTGGATCAATTATGGATTTCCTACATGTGATGTATGGATGTGTGATGTGCAATGTTCAAGGGCCATAAGTACTTGGCCCATGCTGATTCGATAAGTGGCTCTTGTGCACACCATGGTTGAATGCACATCATTTCCATGGTGTCCTTAAGATCATTGGATAATCTCCCATCATGGTGGGCCCTACACCAGCTTTCTCCCCAAGAGGAACCGTGTAGAACCCTAGCCGTTTAGGGCCCATCTAAATCTAGCTTTATGAAAGTTAGTGGGAGCCACTTTGGTTTGACCTAAATTAAAATAGGGGGTAATATTTTGTTCCCTCCACTGAAATATGAGTGCATTTGATAGGGAAATTCATGTGATGAACTCTCTAAAGGCCTTCCATCATTAACATGAAGATGGGTCCTTCAGTAATGAGGAAACACACCATAAAATTGGGCTATCCATTTGCTGTTGGATCTATTGGATTATTTCATAAGATGATACAACATCATATACTGATGTGGGAGGGCCTATCCTAAAATGGAAGACTTTCTCATGGTACTTTGGCGTCCACGAATATGATGGGTGAACACTCACTGGATAGAAAGGTTTAACCTAAAATGACAATGAACCTTGTTTGACAGAGGCCAAAGGGAAAGCTCATAAGATGAGTGGATATGATCCTTTATAGAAGGTGGTGGGGTTATGCAGCTGAAACTGTTGGTTCCATGCACCTTATGTGATTTCCCACATTTCTAGAGACATAATTCGTAGTCTCCCTCACTAAGTTAGGAGGGAAATCTCAGAGATGAATAAATGGGAATGGAACTTAGATTAAAAGCCATATCTATGTAGATAACATGAATCAAATAAGGTTGTGGACTAATATTTGCTTTGCCCTTTATCAGAAATGGAAAATGGGCAATTCGCTAAGCTGTTAGACGACAACAAGCTTAAGGGCCCAAATTATGCTGACTGGAATCGTAACCTTATGCTGGTCCTAACATCCAAGAAATTGGACAAGGTAGCTAAGAACCCTGCTCCGGAACGTCTGAGTGATAGGGCTTCTGAGGCTCACAGGAGGGACTACCAAGATTGGGAGGAGAAAAATTCTCTTGCCTAGTGCTATATTATAGCCTCAGATAATTAGATACACAGTGACAATTCGATCATACCGAATTGTCCAAGGATATCTTGGATAGTCTAAGGACAATGTATGAGGAGTAGTATTGTTCTACTCTTCAGAAATCCTGAAACAGTTCATGACCGCACAAATGTCCAAGAACTAGCTAGTTCGTGACCATTGTCTTAAGATGATGGGATACATCAATGAACTGGAGGCTATTGGATCTGGGCTAGATCATGTCACCAAGGTTGATGCCATCCTGAACTCTTTGCCTACTTCCTTCAATCAGTTCATCATGAACTATAACATGAACAAGCTAAATGTTACTTGTTGAAGGTGGCAAATCAGACAAGAAGAAGAGGAAGGTGAAGAAAAAGTCTCAATAGAAAGTTAACAGGCCCAAAAGGCAAAGGAAGGACAAAGCATCAGATGCTTGTCACTTTTGCAAGCAGGCTGGCCACTGGTAGAGCAATTGCCCTCTGTACTTGGAGATCAAGAAACAGTAATTTCGAATCCATTGTCATAGAAACCAATATGTTGGTAACTTCTGCTACCTGGTGTATTGACTCCGACTCTTCTTCTCATGTAGAAGACTGAGTGACGGAGAGATGATTCTTTACTTGGGGAATTCTGCAAGTGTTGCAGCTACAACCATTGGAACTGTAGAATTGTATTTCAGAGAAGGATCAATTACATTAAAAGATTGTCTTTATGTACCCAATTTGAGAAGAAATTTGATTTCTGTTTCAAAACTATGTGCGAATGGATATTCTGTTCTCTTTAGTAATATGATTACTATCAAAAGAAATAACAAATTCCTTGCATATGGAGAACTTGAGAATGGTCTCTATGTTCTCCATCCTTCTCTGGAAACAAATATAACCGAAACTACATCGGATAATAACCACAAGAAAATAACCCATGATACAATTAATCCCACGTGCCTATTGATGAGACCAAAAAGAACCCTATTTTTATCCTCTAATATTCACTCTTTTATATTTATTTATCACTTAAATGAACTCATTACTCTTGTATTTCGATTTAGGGCAATAAAGAAGGCAATTAGAAGAAAACAGGACAAATCGGGCGATTTTGCACAGTTTCGGCGACAGTCAGTAATCTGGGCCTAACTCTCAATTCCGGACACCGAATTGGACAATTCAAGAAGCATTAGAAAGTAGCAATTAGGTTGATATCTTTTTGGGTCAATTGTTCGTGACAGCCTTTGACCAATGTTTTAACATGGTTCAACCTAAAGGAATCGATGGAACAAAATTCAGTAATTGCAGCTATCTCAATTATTGTTATTTTGGTTTAACTGTTTTCACAAATCTTAATGCTATTATTGTTTAACATGGAACGCTATCGTACCCAGTTGAGTGGTGATAAGTGTTGATCGAATGCTGGGTTTGGTCAACCGAATTAGGAAAACACAAGGTTTATTATGGCTATCCTAATAAATCTAAGGTTAAATGCTTGAATTACAAGAATGCTGAATTGTACCTAGGATCGATGGCCAATCGATTTAACCCGAACCCTTGAACCAGAATTCGGTAAGACTGATTTTCTCTTGTTTGTTTAGTTTGTTATTCTTTTAATTTTAGTTATTTAATCCCACACAATTACTTTACCCATTCGGCTAAGAGATTATTGATTTGCTCCCTGTGGGATTCGACCTAGAACCACTTTTACTGCAAACATTTTATTGTGGGACTAGTACTAATTTTGAGGGCTTCGACAAACCCGTCAAAATTTTGGCGCCGTTGCCAGGGAGCAACTTTAATTTCTTAGCTATTACCTTCCTCTTGTTAACCTCTTTTGTTTTATGACTCATGCTTCTCAACGAGGTGAACTCGAGTACAATCCCGAAATTGAGAGGACCACCCGTCGTTTAAGAAAGGAGGCGAAGCAAAGGAAGGATCGTTCACCAAAGAAGGTGAATTCAGATTGTGATCTTCCCATCTTCGAAGAAGTAGAAAGAATGGCTGACAGAGAGAGGACATTAAGGGAGTTGGCTGCACCAATTCTGAACCAACAACCTTTATGCATCACGTACCCCACTCTTGAGGTAGCCTTTGAACTCAAATCTGGTTTGATTCAATTATTACCTCTGTTTCATGGTTTCCCAGATGAGGACCCTCACAAACATCTAAAGGAATTTCATGTCGTCTGTTCAAGCATGAAACCCCATGGTATGACCGAGAACCAGGTAAAACTCATAGCCTTTCCATTTACTTTAAGAGATAAAGCAAAGGATTGGTTTTATATTCTCCCTCCCGGTTCTGTATGCACATGGGATGAAATGAATAGGATATTTTTAGATAAATATTTTCCTGCATCCCGGGCTGCGAATATAAGAAAAGAAATATGTGGAGTTCGGCAGTTTGGTGGTGAGACATTATATGAATATTGGGAAAGGTTTAAGCAACTTGTTGCTAGTTGTCCCCACCACCAAATTCCTGAACAATTGTTAATCCAATACTTCTATGAAGGGCTTCAGCCCATGGATAGAAGTATGGTCGATGCAGCCAGTGGAGGAGCCTTGGTGAACAAGACACCCGAAGCGGCCAGGGAGTTAATATCCAACATGGCCGAAAATTCACAACAGTTCGGTGCAAGGACAGACGGTACCATTAGACGGGTTAATGAGGTAAGCCATGTAAATTTAGAAAATCAGATTTCTGACCTAACTGCTTTGGTAAGACAACTCGCTGTAGGACAAATACAAACTGCCAGGGTGTGTGGTAAGATGACGAAATGGCCATTTAATGGTAAGCCTGAAAGATCGACAGACACACTTGACCTTATACATACTGATGTATGTGGTTCCATGAATGTTAGAACACGTAACCAGCATGTTTACTTTATTACAATTACCGATGATTACTCACAGTATGGTTACGTGTATGTAATGAGGCATAAGTCTTAATCTTTGAAAAGTTCAAAGAATTCAGACAAGAAGTCGAGAAACAGTTAGGGAGAGAAATTGACCGTTCGATCAGATCAAGGTGGCAAGTATCTCTCTGACGAATTCAAGGACTACTTAAAGGACAATGGGAAAGTATCACAATTAGCTCCTCCTACTACACCACAACTAAACGGTTTGTCTGAAAGGAGGAACCAGACTTTATTGGATATAGTCTAATCACTTCTTGTACACTTAGAACTACCCACATCCATTTGGGGTTATGCATTAGAGACTACGATATACGTGCTGAATCGGGTCCCTACCAAATCCGTTCTGAAGACTCCCTATGAGCTTTGGACCAGTAAGAAACCAAGTGTGAGACACTTGAAGATTTGGGGTTGTCCGACACATGTTAAAAGAACAAGTGCTGACAAATTGGAATCAAAGACTAGTCGTTGCCTATTTGTAGGTTACCTAGAAGGCTCTGTAGGATATTTGTTCTATGACCGAGGAGAATAGAAGGTGTTTTGTAGTCGAAATGCCCATTTCTTGGAAGAGGATTTCATCTTGAACAATCATCATCAAGAAGTTGTTCTTGATGAGGAGTGCTCAAGGGTAGTCTGAGATGTCCCACAAGCTCTAGTTAATAACCAACCTAGGAGATCTACCTGGGATTCTATGCCTCCAGTTCATTACGGCTATGACCAAGAAAGTTACTTGGTGAAAGCCATGACCAGTGAGGAGGATCCCGTAACTTAAACAGAAGGTATGTTGGACATAGATTCCTTGAAGTGGATAGATGCCATGAGAGCAGAGATGGACTCAATGAAGACCAATGGAGTCTGGACTCTAGTGGATATGCCCCATAGGGTAAAAGCAATTGGTTGCAAATGGATCTATAAGAGGAAGAAGGGCCCCGATGATAAGGTTGAGACCTATAAGGATTGTCTTGTGGCGAAAGGGTACACTCAGAAAGAAGGAATCAATTATGAGGAAACCTTTTTGCCCGTGGCCATACTTAAATCCATTAGGATCCTGCTAGCTATAGTAGCATACCATGATTACTATATTTGGCAAATGGATGTCAAAACTGCATTCCTGAATGGAGTTCTTACTTAAGATATCTATATGCAGCAACCACTAGGTTTCATAGCTGCGGGTCAGGAACACATGGTATGTAAACTGAACCGGTCCATATATGGACTTAAGCAAAATTCTAGGAGTTGGAACATTCGGTTTGATTCTACCGTCAAACTGTTTGACTTTGAGCAATATCCGGATGAGCCCTTTTACAGGAAAACCAGTGGGGATAATGTTACATTCTTGGTTTTATATGTAGATGATATTCTACTCATTGGGAATGATGTAGGAATGTTGACTACAGTGAAAGTGTGGCTTTCACATCAATTATACATGAAAGATCTTGGAGAAGCCTTCACATACTGGGTCTTCGATTCTATAGAGATAGATCGAAGAGGATAATAGGATTATCCCAGTCTGCCTACATTGACAAAATAGTCAAGAGACATAGCATGGAGAACTCCAAGAAAGGAAATGTTCCTTTCAGGCATGGAGTCACTCTCTCCAGGGGTATGTCTCCCAAGACTGCCGAAGAGATTGAGGGCGTGAAAGAGGTTCCCTATGCCTCATTCGTAGGAAGCATCATGTATTTTGTGCACTCATCCTGACATTTCTCAAGCAGTGAGTGTGGTAAGCATATACCAATCTTCCAAGACAGGAGCATTGGACCACTGTGAAAAACATACTAAAATACCTTCGAAGGACAAAAGAGTTTTGTTTGGTATTCGATGGTAGTTCACTCAGGGGTATGTTGATGCCAATTTCCAGTGAGATCGAGATGATAGAAAGTCTACATCTGGTTATATCTTCACTATTAGATCGTGTACTATTTGCTGGAAAAGTAGCAAACAGGGGTCCATGGCGGATTCCACAACCGAAGCCAAATACATTTCTGTAAGTGAAGCTGACAAAGAAGCTGTCTGGATGAAGAAGTTCATTCAGGAACTAGGAGTAGTTCCATCCAGCACATCACCCATTCCATTGTTGTATGACAACACTGGAGCCATTGCTCAGGCTAAGGAGCTTTGAGCCCACTCGAAGTCGTAGCACATCGAGAGGAAGTACCAGGTATTACGATAGATAGTTGAAAGAGGGGACATCCTGATTCAGAAGGTAGAATCGGCAAAAAATGTAGTAAGCCCATTGACTAAGCCATTGACAAAGAAATGTTTGAGAAACACGTGGAAAGCATGGGACTCTGGCTTATACCCGATTTAACCTAAGTGCAAGTGGGAGCTGTTAGATAGTGTATGCCCATAGCTCCAATCAGAATGATGTACATTATGACATTTAATGTAAATGAATAAAGTACATATTTGATTCATGTTATTATGGTGTTTTTATGTGTAATACCCTTAAACTAGACACATATGAGACTCATGTTAGTTTAGAATCTTTACAGTCATTGGATAGATCTGGAGAGATTTATCCTACCAAGGCTGACATTGATGTGCCACCAAGTTGGTTGGGGTGGCTTGTCTCAGCTGCTAGGGTAAGACCTGTGGTACATGCAGTGTGGGTTTTCTTAAAACCCTGAACCGGACCAAAATTCCAATATTGCCTTGGACCTTGGAGATAGATGAGCAAAACTGGAATGTTACACTTGACCCCTAGACTCGATTATGATACTACACTAGGTGTCGGATTGTGCTGTCTTTGATATGTCAATCAGTGAGATTCTTAGAGGGGTTCAAAACCTGGGTATGTTGGGACAATCTGAGAATTCATCTGAGTGGATGATCATAGCGACGGGATCAACCCCTTTGTCGAACAAAGTGAATGATCGGGGATGCGCTCTCTCTGATGGAAACCTATACTACCGGCAGTTGATTTCAATCATTGAAATTTGTGTTGCAATATATATATATATATATATGTTATGGTTTCAAAATGTTTTCCAAAGGTTTTAATTCCCGGGATCCATGTGAGTAGAGAGTGCAGTAGTGTACCTTGTAGCCATGGGAGATGTCCTCTTTTGTCCGGTAGTGTTTGATCATTATGGACAGAGAGGTTAAGTGTAAGACCATTGAGGGTAATACTTGATGGGCTAATCTTGGATCTGCCCACAGTCCTTGGGTTTTTATAAGGTGGCTTGACCCAAGGACCATTTAGTGTAAATGTTGGGACCATTAACAGCCCATGGTGATGGACTTAGGGGTTCACTGTCTCCTACAGTGAATTCGGCCAGACCTTGTGATAGAGGCTGGGCTGAACCCTTGTGGCTGGTGTGTAGATCAATGTTTGGGTTCCACGCCATACAAGGATAGTCAAATATGCAACAAATTGAGGGGATAGTGAGCACATAGACTTAATGGACCTAAAGCCCAATTCGAATTGGCTTAATAAGATTAATTAAAAGAGGGCGGTTCTGGGATTTAGATCAGAAGATAGGATAAGGGATTATCCCTATCCACTCAAAGAGTCTAGATCCAAATAAAGATTTAGATCAGGAAACTCCTAATTTGATTAGGAAGGCTGGTCTTTATCTAATATAAGATAAGGGATTATCCATATCTCTTAAAGATAGTCAAGATCCAATTAAAAGATTTGGATTAGAAAACTCCTAATGGGATTAGGAGAACCTCTCTTTAAGGCTATAAATATAAGAGTAAGGTGAACCTCCAAATCGACTCACATGTCGGCTGAATTGTAGAAAAATACAACACAATTTGACTACACTATCTTCTTCTCTCCTGCTCTTGCCGCCCTACCAGTTTGATCTCCACTAGTGGGAGTGATCAAGAACAGTTATTAATATTGTCTTTTGGTAGAAAAGGTAATATGAAGTCGTGCTCACCTGCCCTCCATCATATTCTTGCTGAAGAATTTGGTCCTTTCTGAAGAATCGTCCTATTGATTCTGCTTCGCATAACACCTTAATTGGGGGTTTGTTATTACTTTGTATTAGGTATATCCCTCTACCCACTTTTGGTTTCAAATCTAGTCTGGTTTGGTTTCAAGATTGATCCTTGAAAATGCAGTTATCTAAAATAGAGAATGTGATTCCCACATGAGAGAGAGAGAAATTTTTGAAATTTTGCCCAACCTTCATGCAGGGTTCGGCCATCCATATGATGAATCTCTCATCCCTTCAAGATTTGGATTGCGAACCTCATAGTTCGATTAGGAGAGGTGCTTCTTAAGGTTTAAGAAAAGAGAGTTTGATATGCTCCAAATCACTTTGCTATCAGCTTTTTCGTTTGCTCTTGCCGCCCTAGAAACCCTAATTCACTCTCCACTTTTGTGACTGATCTTGATCAGTCTGATTTCTGATTTTTGCAAGAAAATATCATAATTATTTTGTTCTTTGTATGATCCAATATGTTGGATTGCAGTTTTGCTGGAAATTGCATTGTTAAACCACCTTCATTCCAAGATGTGCCATCTTTAGTGGAAGCTGGTTTTGGGATTCAATTTGGGCGTGAACTACCACTTTGGGAGCTACGTTTGTGGAATCCGTATCAGGTATACTTCTACCTCTTGTTTGGTTTGAATCTGGTCTAATTTCAGTGCAAGAACGATCCTTGAAAAATGTAGTTTTTCTAAAACAGGGTATATGATTCCTGGAAGGTTGATATAAAATTTTTGAAAATTTTCCCAGCCATCTTGCATGGTTCAGCTATCCATTCAATGGATTTAACATTCCAACACTTATTATTTGCTTATTATCTACTGTCTTGATTGTGAATCTTGATTGAAAATTTTAGACTAAAGATTTCCAACACTTTACTTGTGAATTGCTGCATGTTTTGGACACCAATCCCTAGAAAGATTTGACTGAGTTTTGGTCCAAACTAGTTGGGCTGAACCTATGGTTCTTTGGGGTTTGATCACAGCTCCTTGGGTCACGTTTTTGGTGGCTCAAAATTGGATATAGGCCAGGGGTTTGTTGGCCCATTGCATGGAATAATTCAGCCCATACTTGAAAACTCCATTTGCGTTTGGTTAAAGCAAAACCAACCCATTTCAACATGGACTACTCTATGGGCCGAACTGCTTTTTACAATTTAGCCCATATACCAAGATAAAATTATTGGATAATTTGGGTTCATTATTGGGCTGATTCTGTGTTAACCTAAATAAATTTGGGTTTTACAAACCTTTGAATTGATTTGGATCAATTTGTCTGTGTGCTTGTGATGTGCTGAATGAATGTGATTCATTCATGGGCCTTAAGTGCTTGGCCCATGTTTGGACTTATGTGGCTCTCTGTGAATATCATGGTTAAATGTACATCATTACCACAATGCTCTTAGATCATTACATGATCTCCCTTTTTCGATGGCCCCCTGATAAGCTTCCTCCCCAAGAGGAAGCTCGTAGAACCAAAGTTCGTTATGGGCCCATTCGAATCTGACTTTATAAAAGTCAGTCGGAGCCACTATGGTATGACCTAAATCAGACCTATGGACTGTTTTACATGTTCCCTCTGGAATAATATGAGTACAATGAAATAAGGAATATCATAGGATGATTTCTCTAAATGCCTTCCATCATTAGCATGAAAGTGGGTTGCATTGGTGGGTGGAGATGCACCTTAAAATTGGGTTATCCATTTTGCGGATGTAGTCAGTGGGATATCTTCATGAGATAATAGGGGCGTCATAGATTGAAGTGGGATGGGCCTATCCTAAAATGGAAGAATCTTTCACGGTACCTTGGGGCCCATGATATGACGGGTTTGCACTTACTAGATAGAAAGATTTAACCTAAAATGGCAATGAACCTTGTCTGATGGAGGCCAAAGGGAAAACTCATTGGATGGGTGGGTATTTGATCCTTCATAGAAAGTGGTGGGGTTTTGCAATAGAAGCAGTTGGTCCCATGCACCTATGTGATTTTCCACATTTCTAGGGACATGAACTGTATCCTCATGACTGAGATAGGAGGGAAGTCTCAAAGATGAATAAATGGAGATAGAACATAGATGAAAGTCCTTTCTATGTAAGATAACATGAAATAATGTTCTGCTCATGGACTAATTGTTATTGTGTTTTATTAGAAATGGCACATAGACAATTTGCTAAATTGTTAGACAACAAGTTAAGAGGACCTAATTATGCAGACTGCTACTGTAACCTTAATTTGGTGCTTACGTCCAAGAAACTGGATGAGGTTGCCAAGAACCCAACATCGAAACGTCTGGGTGACAGAGCTTCTAAAGCATGAAGGAGGGAGGAGAAAAACTCTTATGCCCGATGTTACGTCATAGCCTCTTTAGACGATTCTATCCAGAGACAATTTGATAAAATTGATTTCTACAAAGATATCCAGGATAGTCTAAAGATGATATATGAGGAGCAAAACCATTCTACAAGACAAAAGGTCATCAAATTGTTAATGACCATGAGGGTGGACAAAAGCCAATTGGTTCATGACCATGTCATGCAGATGGTGGGTTATATAAATGAAATGGAGGCTCTTGGATCCCAACTTGATGATGACACCAAAACTGATGCCGTCCGAAACTCTCTTCCCTTGTCCTTTAATCAGTTTGTCATGAACTACAACATGAACAAGCTAAAGATTAACTTGTAAGAGCTCAACAATATGTTACAAAGGGATGAAGAACTAATAAAGAAAGACAAGCCGGAAGCCATGCTTGTTGAATGTGGCAAATATTAGACGGTTTTGTATGCCCTTAGCTTCAATCCGATCTGATGTACTTTTGATATTTAGTGTAAATAAATAAAAGTGCATGTTTGATTCATCTTGTTTGGTATAATTCTGTATAAGACCCTAAAATTGGACACTTATAGAGACTCACATTATTTTGAAATGTTCATAGCCATTGGATAAGTTTGGGGAGATTTATCCTGCCAAGGCTGATACTGGTGTGCCACCAAGTGTTGGGACGGCCTGTCTCGGCCACCAGGGTAAGATCCAAGGCACATGCAGTATGGGATTACTTGAATCCTTGAACCGGATCAGATTTCCAGTATTACCCTGGACCTTGGAGACAGATGGGCAAAACTGGAAAGTTACACCTGACCCCTAGACTCGATTATTACACTTCACTAGGTGTCGGATCAGGCTGTCTTTGATATGCCAATCAATGAGATCCTTAGTGAGGATCAAAACCTAGGTATGTTGAGACAGTCTGAGAATTCATCTGAGTGGGTGATCATAGTGACAGGATCAGCCCCTTTGTCGGACAAAGGTAATGATCGGGAATGCACTATTTCTGATGGAAACCAAACTGCCGACAATTGATTTCAATCGTTGGAATTTTGTTTTGCAAAATTTATATATGATATATATATATATATATATATATATATATATATATATATATATATATATATATATGTACGGTTTCAAAGTATTTGCAAATGGTTTTAATTCCCATGATCCATATGAGTAGAGAGTGCGGCACTGTTCCTTGTAGCTGAGGGAAAGGTCCTCTCTTATCGGGTAGTGTTTGATCATTAAGGGCTGAGAGGTTAAGTGTAAGACCATTTAGGATAATACCTGATGGGCTAATCTTTCACCCGCCCACAGTTCATGGGTTTTTATAAGATGGCTTGGCCCAGGGACCACTTAATGTAAGTGTTGGGCCCATAGGGTCCATATAATGGGCTCAGGGGTTTATTGAGTTTTTTAGTGAAATCAGCTAGGCCTTGTAATAAAGGCTGGGCCGAACCCATGTGGCTGGTGTGTAGATCAATGCTTGGGTCCCATGCCATACAAAGAAGCCCAACTAGGCAGTAGATTGGAAACTAGTCAAACACTAAACACTTAATGGGCCAAAAGCCCATTTCGAGCTGGGCTGATATGATCACCCATCTATGGGGCGAATCTAAGATTAATGTTAGTAAAAGGATTGGGCCTTTAACCTTATCCACTCTAGGAGACCAAATTCAAATCAGATTTGAATCTGGTAACCTCCTGATATGATCAGGAGTAAGCTAACTTAATTTGCAGATAAGATTAAGATAATCCCTTATCCAAATACTGATTTGGATTGGGATAACTCCTAAGTAGGAGGTTTCTTAATCAAGAAGAAGAAAGAGGAGAAACCCTAAGAGAAAAACATCAGATTTTGAACAGGAGTAGTAAGTAAGAAAGCTTTCTGCGAATTGAGACCAGATCTCATATAGACTCCAGAGAGAAGAGATGCTATTTAGCCATCTTCATCCCAGGAGTTCTCCTCCAAATGCCGCCATCCTTTCTTACAAGATTCGATCTTTGAAGAAGAAAAAAACCAAGAAATTGTTTCTTGACATCAGCTTTGCCGAAAAGACTAAAAATACTTGGTGCTCAGAGTTTCTAGAGAATTCTTGAGAAGGATCTAGTGTGTAGGATGCATTCTGCTGGTTCCGTTCCATCTACAACTGTGTCATCTTCAGCAGGAGTGGATCTTGGTGTCCTCTTTGGGCGTGAACACCAACTTTGGAAGATACTGTTTCTCCGGATCAGGTATAATCCTCCTTTTTCCTTTTGGTTCAGATCTGGTTCAATAATGGTTCAAATAGGATCCTCGAATATTGTATTCTAAATTTAGGGAATATAATTCCCAGTTGAAAGAAGGTAGGAAAATTTTTGAAATTCACCCACCCACTCCGCAACCTTCATGGCATCCATTAGATGGATCCTATCATTCTTTCAGTGGTATCAGAGCCACAGGTTCGAATCTTGAACCAAAAGAAAATCAGATCTGAACCCGCTTGGATGGACAGAAGTTGTTCTGCCAAGATTTGCGCAGATTGTTTTCTTTATTTCAAGAAACTGTTTCTTGTTAAGGGCGATTGATCTGAAATTAATTTTTGTTAAATCAAAAATTTATTTAGAACTGTTCTTTATTTATTTTGATTTAATGGACTGTTCGAACCTGGAGGTCGCAGTGTAGATTTGGCGCAGATGGTCTGTGCAACCTTTTTCCTTTTTATTCATTTATTTTATTCAATTCGGTCTGTAAATAATTTTTTTTTATTTCTAGACTGAATGTATAGGATTTGATCAAGAATGTAATAAATTAATAGAAATAGGATTTCTATTTTTTTATTTTTTTTGATTGAAGAAGAAGGAAGAAGAAAGTGGCGCTGCAGATTTGCAGATGGAGAAATCGCTTTCTGCGATTTGTAGTTTGTGAAACTGCAACCCTAGTGATTAACCTCTGTTTTGCAAATGGTGCGAACAGTCCATAGTTGATTTGTGATTGCTTGAAATCAAAATTATTAATTTCAGATCTTTCATGAATTAATTCTTGAATTGAAAATCAGTTTCGGACCATTTCAGATTAGATTGGACCAAAATTGTTTGGACCGAATCTAGGGTTCGAAGGGGACTGTTTTCAGTCCAATTTTTCTCACACTTGTTGTTTCAAATCTGATGTTCAATTACATGGGTTAATTTGGCCCACCTGTAAAGCCCAATTTTAAAAGGTTAAAACTGCAAAAGCTCACTCTTGTGAGAAAAGCTGTATGGGCCGAACTGCTAACTGCGATTCAGCCCATACACCTAGTAGACATTAATTGTTAATGTTATGGATTTTAAATGGGTTGTTCATTGGGCTTTATAGTAGTTAATTGATTTGATCAATTCTTCCTCTACATGTGATGTTTGGATGTTTGATGTGCTGCGACCATGGGCCATAAGCACTTGGCCCATGAAGACTCGTTAGTGGCTCTTGCACGCCCATGGCTGAATGCACATCATTGTCATGGTGTCCCTTAAGGTCATTGGATGACCTCTCCTTACTTGGTGGGCCCCACAACCCTAAAAAGGGATGTGTACGGAACCCCTAGTTGATCAAGGCTCACCAGAAATCTGACTTTATGAAAGTCAGTGGGAGCCGCTTTGTTTTGACCTAAAATTAGAACTAGGGCATAATCTTGTTCCCTCCAACAAATGTGAGTGCATGTGATAGGGAGATCCATATGATGGACTCTCTAAAGGCCTTCCATCATTAGTAAAATGATGGGTCCTTCAGTAATGAGGAAACGCACCATAAAATTGGGCTATCCATTTGCTGTTGGATCTGTGTTTCATAAGATGATAGGGGCATCAAAGACCGATGTGGGAGGGCTTCACCAGAAAATGGAAACTCTCTCATGGTACCTTGGCGTAACCTGAATATGATGGGTGTGCACTCATTGGGTAGAAAGGTTTACTTGAAAATGGCTCTGAACCTTGTCTAATAGATGCCAAAGGGAAACTCATTTGATGGGTGGATATGATCCGTCATAGAAAGGTGGTGGGGTTATGTAGCTGAAACAGTTGGTTTGACGCACCCCATGTGATTTCCCAAATTTCCAAAGACATTTTCGTCATCTCCATCACTAAGAAAGGAGGGAAATCTCAGAGATGAACAAATGGGAATGGAACATAGATTAAAAACCATATCTATGTGGGTAACATGAATCAAACTAAGGTTGTGGACTAACATCTTTGTTATTTTATCAGAAAATGGCAAATGGTCAATTCGCAAAGCTTCTAGATGATAACAAGCTTAAGGGCCCAAACTATGCCGACTGGTACAAAAATCATATGCCAGTCCTAACTTCTGAAAAGTTAAATAAGGTGGTGAAAAATCCTATCCCAGAGCGTCCGGGTGATAGGGCTTCTGAGACCCGTAGGAAGGATTACCAAGATTGGGAGGATAAGAACTCCCTAGTCCGCTGCTTTGTCATTGCCTCATTGGACAACTCGATACAGAGGTAGTTCGATCAGATCAAACTAGCCAAGGACATATTGGACAGTCTAAAGACAATGTATGAAGAGCAGAACCGTTCTACTCGTTAGAAGGTCCTGAAACTGTTCATGACCGTACAGATGTCCAAAGGGCAGAAAGTTCATGACCATTGTCTTCAGATGATGGGCTACATTAACAAACTCGAAGCCCTTGGATCCTTGCTAGATCTTGGCACGCAAGTGGATGCCATCCTGAATTCTTTGCCCTCTTTCTTCAATGCATTCACAATGAACTACAATGTGAATAAGCTGAATGTCAGCGTCCAGGAACTCAGCAATATGTTGTAGAGGGCCGAGGATCTACTCAAGAAGGAACAGTCTGTGGTTATGCTTGATGAAGCTAACAAGTCGGGCAAGAAAAAGAGTAAGGCAAAGAAGCCCAGAAGAAAGCTGCCAAACCCAAGAAGCAGAAGAAGAACAAGGCATCTGATGTCTGTCACTTTTGCAAGCAAACTGGCCATTGGAAGAGGAACTGTCCTACCTACCTGGAATCTAAGAAAGGTGACGTTGAAACTTGTGTCATAGAAACTAATATGTTAGTTACTTCTATGTCCTGGTGTGTTGACTCTGAGGCATCAACTCATGCGTGTAACTCACTACAGGGGTTCAAAATTAGCAGAAGATTGAGTGAAGGCAAAGTGACACTATTCTTGGGAACGACAGCAAGTGTTGCAGCTACAGCAATAGGAACCGTAGAATTAGTTTTTAGAGAGGGAGTGCTTGTACTTAAAGATTGTCTTTATGTACAAAACTTGAGAAGAAATTTAATTTCTGTTTCTAAACTGTGTGCTGATGGATATACTGTTTATTTTAGTAATATGATTACTGTTAAACGGAATAACAAATTCATCGCATGCGGGGAACTGGAGAACAGTCTCTATGTTCTACATCCTTCTCTAGAAACTAACTTGACCGAAACTAAGTTGGTCGAAAATCCCAAGAAAAGGAATCATGATATAGTAAATCCCACGTGCCTTTGGCATTATTGACTTGGCCATATTGGTGTTGACCGAATCACAAGGCTGGTAAAGGATGGTCCTTTGGATTTTCTAACCGTAGAAAATCTTCCCACTTGTGAGCCTTGCCTCCAAGGTAAGATGACTAAGCGGCCATTTGACAGTAAGCCTGAAAGATCTACAGGCACGCATTACCTGATACATACTGATGTATGTGGTCCCTTGAGTGTTAGGACACGGAATCAGCACGTGTATTTCATCACCTTCACATATGATTTTTCACGATATGGTTACGTGTACCTAATGAGACACAAGTCTGAATCCTTTGAAAAGTTCAAAGACTTCAGACAAGAAGTCAAGAAACAGTTAGGGAGAGAAATTAAGGCCCTTCGATCAGATCAAGGTGGTGAGTATCTCTCTGACGAATTCAGGGACTACTTAAAGGTGAACGGGATAGTGTCACAATTAGCTCCTCCTGCCACACCTCAACTCAGCGGTGTTTCAAAGAGGAGGAATAACCTTGTTGGACATGGTCCGGTCACTTCTCGTACGCTCAGAATTAGCCACACCATTTTGGGGATATGCATTAGAGACTGCTATATACGTACTGAGTCGGGTTCCAACCAAATTGGTTCTGAAGACTCCATATGAACTATGGACCAGAAGGTAGCCAAGTGTAAGACACTTGAAGATTTGGGGTTGTCCTGCACACGATAAAAGAACAAGTGTGGACGAGTTAGAGTCCAAAACCAATCATTGCCTATTTATAGGCTACCTAAAAGATTTGGTGGCTATCTATTCTATGACCCAAGTGAGCAGAAAGTGTTCTGCAGTCGAAACGCCCAATTCTTAGAAACCGAATACATCCTGGATACCCATCGTCAGGAAATAGTTCTTGATGAGGAGAGCTCAGGAGCAGTGGGAGATGTCCCACAAGTTCTAGGTAGTGACCAACCTAGAAGATCCACTCGGGTATCTAGGCCACCAGTCCGATATGGTTATGGCCAAGATAGTTACCTGGTGGAAGCCTTGACTAGTGAGGAGGATCCCGTAACTTACGTGGAAGCTATGCTAGACATAGATTCCCAGAAGTGGATGGAGGTCATGAGAGCTGAGATGGACTCGATGGAGACCAATGGGGTCTGGACTCTAGTAGATCCGCCCTCCAGGGTAAAAGCAATTGGTTGCAAATGGATTTACAAGAGGAAGAAAGGCCCCGATGGCAGGATTGAGACCTACAAAGCTCATTTGGTGGCGAAAGGGTATACTCAGAAAGAAGGTATCGATTATGAGGATTCCTTTTCACCCGTGGCCGTGCTTAAATCCATTAGGATCCTAGTGAAGATCTTAGTGAAGATATCTACATGCAGCAGCCGCAAGGCTTCATTGCTGCTGGTCAAGAACACATGGTATGTAAACTTAATAGATCCATATGGATTTAAGCAGGCTTCTAGGAGTTGGAACATCCATTTTGATTCTGTCGTCAAAACGTTTGACTTTGAGCAGAATCCAAATAACCCCTATGTTTATAGGAAGTCTAGTGGGAATAAGATCACCTTTTTGGTGTTGTACGTGGACGATATCCTACTCATTGGGAATGATGTAGGAATGTTGACTTCGGTCAAGGTATGGCTATCACAACAGTTCTCCATGAAAGATCTTGTAGAAGCTTCATATATTGGGTCTTTGACTCTATAGAGATAGATCGAAGCGGATAATTAGATTATCCCAGGCTGCTTATATTGACAAAATTGTCAAAAGATACAGCATGGAGAACTCCAAGAAAGGAAACGTTCCTTTCAGGCACGGAGTCACTCTCTCCAAGAAGATGTCTCCCAAGACTACTGAGGAGATCGAGGGCATGAGAGACATTCCCTATGCCTTAGCCGTAGGGAGCATCATGTATGCCATGCTGTGCACTCGTCCGAACATTGCTCAAGTGGTGACTGTGGTAAGCAGATTCCAAGCCAACCCAGGGCATAAGCATTGGACTACTGTGAAGAGCATACTTAAATACCTTCGAAGGACAAAAGAATTTTGTCTGGTATTCGATGGTAGTTCACTACAGGTTCTAGGGTATACTGATGCTGATTTCCAATCAGATACAGATGATAGAAAGTCTACATCTGGGTATATTTTCATGATAGGATCGTGTGCTGTTTGCTGGAAAAGCAGCAAACAGGGGTCCACTGCAGATTCCACAACCGAGGCCGAGTACATTACTACCGCAAGTGAAGCTGCCAAGGAAGCCATGTGGATGAAGAAATTCATATACGAATTGGGAGTGATTCCATCCAGCACATCACCCATCCCATTTTTGTGTGACAACAATGGAGCGATCGCCCAGGCTAAAGAGCCTCAGGCCCACTCGAAGTCAAAGCACATCGAGAGGAAGTACCATGTACTGCAGGAGATCGTTGGTAGAGGGGACGTCCTAATTTAGAAGGTAGCAGCGGATAATGTGGCAGACCCATTGATTAAGCCACTAATACAGAAGGTGTTTGAGAAACACGTGGAAAGTATGGGACTCCGGCTTGTACCAGATTGGACCTAAGTGCAAGTGGGAGCTGTTAGACAGTTTTGTATGCCCTTAGCTTCAATCTAATTTGATGTACTTTTGATACTTAGTGTAAATAAATAAAAGTGCATGTTTGATTCATGTTGTTTGGTATAATTTTGTGCAAGACCCTAAAACTGGACACTTATAGTGGCTCATGCTAGTTTTAAATGTTCACAGCCATTGGATATGTCTGGGGAGATTTAACCTACCAAGGCTGATACTGGTGTGCCACCAAGTGTTGGGACGGCCTGTCTTGACCACTAGGGTAAGACCCAAGGCAATGCAGTATGGGATTACTTGAATCCTTGAACCGGACCAGATTTCTAGTTTTGCCCTGGACCTTGGAGACAGATGGGCAAAACTGGAAAGTTACACCTGACCCCTAGACTCGATTATGACACTTCACTAGGTGTCAGATCGGGCTGTCTTTGATATGCCAATTAGTCAGATCCTCAGCAAGGATCAAAACTTGGGTATGTTGGGACAGTCTGAGAATTCATTTGAGTGGGTGATCATAGTGACAGGATCAGCCCCTTTGTCGGACAAAGGTAATGATCGGGAATGCACTATCTCTGATGGAAACCAAACGGTCGGCAGTTGATTTCAATTGTTGGAATTTTGTTTTGAAAAATTTATATATGATATATATATATATATGTACGGTTTCAAAGTATTTGCAAATGGTTTTAATTCCCGGGATCCATGTGAGTAGAGAGTGCGGCACTGTTCCTTGCAACCGAGGGAGAGGCCCTCTCTTGTCAGGCAGTGCCTGATCCTTAAGGGCTGAGAGGTTAAGTGTAAGACCATTTAGGATAATACTTGATGGGCTAATCTTGCACCTGCCCACAGTCCCTGGGTTTTTATAAGATGGCTTGTCCCAGGGACCACTTAATGTAAGTGTTGGGCCCATAGGGTCCATATGATGGGCTCAGGGGTTCACTGAGTTTTTTAGTGAATTCGGCTAGGCCTTGTAATATAGGTTGGGCCGAACCCATGTGGCTGTTGTATAGATCAATGCTTGGGTCCCATGCCATACAAAGAAGCCCAACTAGGCAGCAGATTGGAAACTAGTCAAACACTAAACACTTAATGGGCCAAAAGCCCATTTTGAGCTGGGCTGATATGATCACCCATCTATGGGGCGAATCTAAGATTAATGTTAGTAAAAGGATTGGGCCTTTAACCTTATCCACTCTAGGAGACCAAATTCAAATCAGATTTGAATCTGGTAACCTCCTGATATGATAAGGAGTAAGCTAACTTAATTTGCAGATAAGATTAAGATAATCCCTTATCCAAATACTGATTTGGATTGGGATAACTCCTAAGTAGGAGATTTCTTAATCAAGAAGAAGAAAGAGGAGAAACCCTAAGAGAAAAACATCAGATTTTGAACAGGAGTAGTAAGTAAGAAAGCTTTCTGCGAATTGAGACCAGATCTCATATAGACTCCAGAGAGAAGAGATGCTTGATGAACTTACAATTTATCTATATTTTATGAGGTTTTTGCATGAAATTTTATAATGGTTTAATTAAATTTTTGCCGTATTTTAGCTTGATTGCAAGAAAGATTTCAGGGGGAGCCAAATCAACAAAAAGAAGGCAAAAGCAAGAAAAGAAAACCCAAAAATTTATCAAGTTCAGCCCGGCCCAGCCATGAGAGCAAGAGAATTTCATTCGGCCCAAGAAGAGCAAGTGAAACTCTTTGGAAAATCCAAGGGAAGAAGCCTAGCTATGAGGAGAATTCGGCCCAGCAAGGAAGGCCCATTTTTAGCCCAAATAACAGCCTAGAGTGTAGCCCACATGAGCTCAAAAGCAAGCTAAGTTGTAGCCCAAATAGCAGCCCAAAGGGAGCTAGGGGCGGCAACTTCTAGGAGTTTCTTGAAGAGAAGGAGGGAGCACTCTAGAAGGTTCATGAGGGGTGTAATACATCCCATTCTAGAGGCTTCAAGAAGGGGCAAGAGCCCCCTTGAAAAACTATATAAGGAGGCCTCTAGGAGGGGAGAAAGTTGTTCAATTGCTTGAGAGAAAGGCTCTCCCACTCTTAGAGGTTCAGCCACCTTGAGAGAAGAGAAGAGAAGAAGGTTAGGCGCAAGGAAGAAGAAGAAGAAGGGCTGAAGGAAGTTCAAGACAAGCAAGCTAGAAGAAGAAGGTGAGTTCGAATTGAGGGATTGTGATTCAAAGATTTTTTGTAATAAATCATTTGTAGTTTCATTCTCTTTTGATTTGAATTCAGTTTCTTAGTTATATGTTCTTTCTTCTTTCTCCTTGTTTCCATTCTTCCTTGATGTATTTCAGCTTGTAAAATTTCAGTTCAGCAATCTAATTCTTTTTGATTCATTCAAATGATCATGCATTGTACTTGAAGTTTCTTGAATAAGGGTGTGATTGCAGATCAATTCGGCCAACTAACCTTCAAAACTCAGATCTGAATTCTCAGATCTGAGATTGCAAGATCTGAATTGCTTGAAAGAGAATTCAGATCTGCAAATTTCAGATTGGGCGAATTAATCTACAGCTTGGAATTCCTAGAGTGCTTGAGAGAGATTCTAGGAATTCAGATCTACTATTCAAGAACTGAATTGAGTGCAAGGTTAGAGATAACTTGCACAATTCAGTTGGTGATCAATTCAGATTTGAATTGATGCCTTAGAAGTGTTTGAAGAAATGCATGCATGGGGATTAGATTCTTGCTAGAGATAGAAGAACCGTCACTCATGCATAGGATGAACATGCGCTTGAGAGAGGCTGTTCATGACCTTGGGGTTTCACCAAACCAAGGCTCAATCATGATTCATTCGAATGATCCAAATTGATAGATTGCTGAATTCTGAGATTGACATTTACTGCTTACTCTTCTAACCTGAATTGAAGGCAATTGGACCAATGATTTAGATAGATTTTAATTTAGGATTTCTTAGCTTTCATTAGAGTTTTGATTTATTTGTTGATCAGATAAGAAATGTTCAATTTAGTATTGGTAATTGTTTCCTAAATCCTCGTGGGAACGATACTTCACTCACTATTTTATTACTTGAACGGCTAGTGCACTTGCTAGTGTCACAATGAGCCACACATCAAGTTTTTGGCGCCGTTGCCGGGGATTTAGAGAAGCAATATTAGGAAACATTGAGCATTCTTAATCTGATCTCATTCAGCATTGCATTCATAGTTGGGTTAATTTGCTAACTTTTTCATTTCAGCTTGGACTGCAACTGCTGTACTCATGTAGTTATGTTTCTTCTTTCTTAAGTAGATTACTCTCTTTTTCTGGTTTCAGTTTCATTTTAATAAAGGCATATTTGATTTCTATTCAATCTTGATGTTGTTCCCTTCAAAAATAAAAAAAAAAAAAGAAAAAAAAATTTCACAAAAAACATGAGTGTTGCAGATCTGAGTTGCATTCGGCACTCAGATCAGCAGATTTCAGATCTGCAGCACTCAGCCGAAAAGAGTTGCTTGTGTTTCAGACTTTATTTTTTTTTTTCTTTCTTTCATTACAAAAAGAAAAAAACAAATTAAAAAAAACAAAGGGGAGATCTTTTGAACAATAAGAGGAGCAATTGAGAATTCGGATCAGAACTCAGATCTGAGTTCAGATCTGAATTCTGCTACAGCAGATCTGCAACAGTTCAGATCTGAGTTCCTCTGAACTCAGAGCTGAACTGATGCAATTTTGAGGGGAATTGGGTGTCATCACCACCCCAATTCACCCTAGGGCACTTCTGCTATTCCCCAAAAACATTTTGGTAGCAATAACTGAAGGTAAGGCAATTGAGAATTCAGATCCAAACTCAGACTTGAATTCAGATCTGAATTCTGCTGTTACAGATCTGCTCAGTTCAGATCTGAATTCCTCTGAACTCAGATCTGAACCGATGCAAGTTTGAGGTGAATTGGGTGCCATCACTACCCCAATCCACCCTAGGATACATCCAACCTGCCTCAAGGGTGAATGGATAGCAAGGAATGAGAGAAATTCAAATCTGAAATTCAGTTGATATGATGTGAGGACTGAACTGATACAGAGCATACTATGAATTCTGGGTGGACTGAATTCTTGGCTTTACCCACTTGTAACCGAGCTACATTAGCTAAGGAGGTGTATGTTTGGATTGAATAATTGTTATGCCTCAGATATTTAAGAAAAATTAGCACTTTCCAAGTATTTCTTTTAGCATTCAGATCTGTAGCAGGGCTGCTATAGTGCAACAGTTAGCAGACCTGATTTCAGATTTCTACAAAAGTTGTATGGGCCGAATAGCTTGCAATACCAAACATTGCAGACCCAATTTTCAGGTCTTAGCAAGTGTTTGATATGCATCAGCTATACAGGTTTGAGCTTCAATTGTAGAGTTTTTAACCCAAGCCTAACTCAGGACTGGTTTTAGTTTATTTCAGATCCTTTTAAATTTTTTTTTTAGATCAGATCTGATTTCAGCCCTAAAGCATCACAGAATTGATTCCAACCTTAATGGATGTATATTGTAGTGTATACCAATGAGTGTGTATGAGATATCCAGCTCAGATCTGAATTATTATTTATTAATTTCTCTAGACTAACAATACCAAAGACTTGTAGATCTGAACTCAGATCTAAATTGGGTCTGAATTCAGATGTTGCAATCAATGGATGTAGATAAAGGAACCTTGAATAAGATGATTGGTTTAAATCTGCTTTTAGTATAATCGGCTTCATTTATTCATGATAGGATGTAGGTTTTGTATTCCAATACTTCACTTTACATTTTCAGTGTGATAGGATTAGTTATTTATTTTCTTTTGTGAATATTGGCATTTTTATTGCTTTGACTTTAACAGTTTATGACAAGCAGACCTGAACTGGAAGAAATCCTTTACGACCCAGAGATTGAACGGACTCTCCGTGTCCGTTTGAGAGTTGCTAAGCAAGTCAGACAAGAAGCACAAGAAATGGCTGAACAAAGAACTATGATGGATTATGCCAAGCCTACCCTCACCGGGACTGTCTCCAGCATTATCAGGCCAACTATTGTTGCCAATAACTTCGAAATTAAACCGGCCATAATCCAAATGATACAAAATACGGTTCAGTTTTGTGGTATGGCCCATGAGGATCCGAATGCCCATATTGCTAACTTCTTGGAAATCTGTGACACCTTCAAACACAATGGGGTAAGTGATGATGCCATCCGGCTGAGGTTATTCCCATTTTCTTTGAAGGATAAAGCCAAAGCTTGGTTGAACTCATTACCGGCAGGATCTATAGCCACATGGGACGAAATGGCCAGCCGTTTTCTCTCTAAATATTTTCCCCCTTCTAAAACTGCTAAAATGAGGAATGACATCACTACTTTTTTCCAGCAAGAGGGGGAATCTTTATATGAGTCATGGGAACGATACAAGGAACTGTTAAGGAGAGTTCCTCACCATGGCCTCCCCATTTGGCTGCAAGTGCAGACTTTCTATAATGGTCTTACTGACTCAAATAAGACCATATTAGATGCTGCAGCCGGAGGATCCATAAATAATAAAACTCCTGAGGTTGCCCATGCACTTATTGAGGAAATGGCAGCCAACAATTATCAATGGCATTCGGAAAGGACTCAAACTAGGAAGCAGCAAGGCTTGCATAATGTTGACACTTATACAGCACTAGCTGCACAAATAGGAGCACTCAGTAAAAAAATAGATGAAATGCAGATAGCTGCCATGCATGTGCAGCCTCTTAATTGTGAATTGTGTGGGGGAGGCCACATCAGTACAGACTGCCAAGTTGGCAATCAGTTCAGACCATCTACTGAACAAGTTGACTATGTCAGCAATTCGTCAAGACAGCAGGGTTACCAGAGTCACCATACTTTTCATCCAGGATGGAGGGGACATTCAAACCAGTCCTGGCCAAATCAGCATATTTCCAAGCCGTTCCACCAGACTTATCATCAGCCTGAACCGAAATCCAATTTGGAGGAACTGATGACAAAATTTATAGCAGGTGCAGAAACTAGGTTCCAGAACCAGGAAGCCTCAATCAAAAACCTGGAAAACCAAGTGGGGCAATTGGCACAATTAATCTCTTCCAGACTGCCGGGAACTCTTCCAAGCAACACTGAAGTGAATCCACGAGAGCAGGTGCAAGCTATTACCTTAAGAAGTGGAAAAGAGTTGCCTGAGGTAGAAAAGAAGAATTGGGCTGAACCCAAGGCAGAAACAAGCCTTGGAACCAGACAACAGAAGACGGAACAACCAGAAGCACAACAAGGGATGCACCAACAACCACAAGTTCCATTCCCTAACAGGCTGAAGCAACAAAAATTGGAGAAGGAATTTGGTAAGTTTCTTGAAATATTTAAAAGTTTACATATTAATATTCCTTTTGCTGATGCTTTAGCCCAGATGCCACACTATGCAAGGTTTTTGAAGGAATTATTGGCAAACAAAAGGAAACTGGGAGATGTGGCTACAGTTGCATTAAATGAGGAATGTTCTGCTATCCTTCTGAACAAGCTGCCTCAGAAACTCAAAGATCCAGGGAGTTTCACTATTCCTTGTACCATTGGCAGTTTAAAAATTGAAAAAGCTTTATGTGACCTGGGAGCTAGCATCAATTTAATGCCATATTCTATCTTCAAGAAATTGGGGTTGAATGAACCCCAACCCACTAGAGTGGCATTACAATTGGCTGATAGATCCATTAGACATCCTAGGGGGATCATAGAAGATGTGTTAGTTAAAGTTGACAAATTCATTTTTCCAGTTGATTTCATTGTGTTAGACATGCAAGAAGATGTGGAGGTCCCGCTTATCCTAGGGAGACCTTTCCTGGCTACCGGGAAAGCAATGATTGATGTCCAACAAGGACAACTCAGCCTTAGGATACAAGATGAGGAGATAATTTTTAAAATGTCTGATGCTATGAAACATGCACCCTCTAGTGATGATTCTTGTTTTATGATTGATGCCATTGAATTGACAATTGATGAATGCTTCCAGGTAAGTAGAATAACTGATCCTCTTGAACTCTGCCTCCAGCAGGGAGAACTTGAAGAAACAGAAAATAAAAAAATAAACCTCATGATAGCATACCTGAATGATAAGCCTCAATTCAAGGGAAAGGGGTTTCTTAAATTAGAGAACTTAGGCAAATTGCCCGGACCATCAGGTAAGCCATCACCCCAAGAACCCCCCACCCTTGAACTGAAGCAATTACCATCCCATTTAGAGTATGCTTTCCTTGAGGAACCATCAGATCTCCCCGTGATAATTTCCGCAGCACTGAATCCCTTACAAAGAGAAAAATTATTAAGAGTGCTACGGGAACACAAAAATGCTATAGCTTGGAAGGTAGAAGATATCAAAGGCATTAATCCATCAATCTGCACTCACAGAATTTTGATGGAAGAGGACAGCAAGCCTTCCGTTCAGCCCCAAAGGCGCCTGAATCCCAACATGAAAGAAGTGGTAAAGGCTGAAATAATTAAGTTGTTAGATGCTGGGATCATTTATCCTATTTCTGATACTTCTTGGGTAAGCCCTGTGCAAGTTGTGCCCAAAAAAGGGGGTACGACTGTTGTTCCAAATGAGAAAAATGAACTCATCCCTACTAGAACCATTACCGGATGGCGTGTGTGTATTGACTATAGAAAATTAAATGAAGCCACCCGGAAGGACCATTTCCCTCTCCCATTTATGGATCAAATGTTGGAGAGGCTAGCCGGGCATGAGTATTATTGTTTCTTGGATGGATATTCAGGGTATAACCAGATACCAATTGCACCAGAAGATCAAGAAAAGACCACTTTTACTTGCCCATATGGAACCTTTGCATACCGAAGGATGCCCTTTGGGTTATGCAATGCCCCAGCAACCTTTCAGCGATGTATGATGTCTATATTTTCTGATATGGTTGAAAAATTTATTGAGATCTTCATGGATGATTTTTCAGTTTTTGGCTCTTCATTTGATGCATGTTTGAATAATCTGGAACAGGTGCTTACTAGATGTAAAGAAACACATCTTGTGTTGAATTGGGAGAAATGTCATTTTATGGTGCAAGAAGGCATAGTGCTTGGACACAAGATCTCTCAAAGAGGTATAGAAGTCGACAAGGCCAAGGTGGAGGCAATTGAAAAATTACCAACCCCAACATCTATTCGTTCTTTGAGAAGTTTCTTAGGACATGTCGGATTCTATAGAAGGTTTATTAAAGATTTCTCAAAAATTTCCAAGCCATTATCTACCTTGCTTCAGAAAGAAGTGCCTTTTGAATTTTCAACTGAATGTCTTCATGCTTTCAACATCTTGAAAGACAAATTGATCCATGCACCTATCATGATAGCACCAGATTGGACCCTCCCATTTGAATTGATGTGTGATGCGAGTGATTTTGCTATAGGAGCTGTTTTAGGACAAAGAATGAACAAACATTTTCAGCCAATTTACTATGCTAGCAGAACCTTGACTGGACCCCAACTCAATTACACCACCACAGAAAAGGAGCTGTTAGCAGTAATATTTGCACTTGATAAGTTTCGTTCATATCTGATATTATCCAAGGTTGTTGTCCACACAGATCACTCGGCATTAAGGCACTTGCTTACCAAGTAAAACTCAAAACCAAGACTGATCAGGTGGATCCTTTTATTGCAAGAGTTTGACATTGAGATTAGAGACCTGAAGGGTGCTGCAAACCTGGCTGCTGACCATCTCTCCCGGTTGGACACGGTAAGCTCAAAAGAGGAGATAACCAGCAACATTCGAGAAGAATTTCCGGATGAGCAGTTGTACTCAATACAGAAATACTCATATCCTTGGTATGCTGATTTTGCTAATTATCTAGCTGCACAAGTCCTTCCTCCTAACCTTTCATATCAACAGAAAAAGAAATTCTTTTCTGATGTAAAATACTATCTGTGGGAGGAACCCTTTTTGTATAAATTGTGTGCAGATCAGATCATAAGGAGATGTGTCCCCGAGGAGGAGATGGAGTCGGTACTCCAATTTTGCCATGATAAAGAAGCAGGAGGTCATTTTGGAGCTAGTCGCACGGCAGCCAAGGTTTTGCAATCAGGTTTTTATTGGCCCACACTCTTCAAAGATGCCCATCGGTATGTGTCCACATGTGACAAATGCCAAAGATCGGGAAACATTTCCCGACGGAATGAAATGCCCCTTTCCAATATTTTAATCTGTGAAATCTTTGATGTTTGGGGTATAGATTTCATGGGACCTTTCCCGAATTCTTTTGGGAATAAGTACATCCTCGTTGCAGTTGACTATGTATCCAAATGGGTAGAAGCCATGGCTTTACCCACAAATGACTCAAGAAGGGTAGTACACTTCCTAAAGAATCTATTCTCCCGATTTGGCACTCCGCGAGCTATAATTAGTGATAGGAGAACTCACTTCTGCAATAGCCAATTTGAGAGGTTAATGCAGAAATATGGAATTACACATAAATTAGCTACCCCTTATCACCCTCAAACCAGTGGCCAAGTGGAGTTGGCTAACAGGGAACTCAAAAGAATTCTGGAAAAGACTGTAGCATCCACCAGAAAAGATTGGTCCATCAAATTAGATGATGCATTATGGGCATACAGAACTGCATTTAAGACACCTATTGGCATGTCCCCCTACAGATTGGTCTTTGGTAAAGCATGCCATTTACCAGTTGAATTGGAACACAAGGCCTATTGGGCTCTTAAATTCTTAAATTTTGACATTCAGGCCACAGGGGCTAAAAGGCGGTTGCAATTGAATGAATTGGATGAATTCAGACTTACCACCTATGAGAATGCCAAAGTTTATAAAGAAAGAATAAAAAACTGGCATGATAAGAACTTGCTGAGACGGGACTTTTATGTGGGCCAACAGGTATTGTTATATAATTCCCGTCTCCGCTTGTTTCCAGGTAAGCTGAGATCCAGGTGGTCTGGACCCTTTACCATTTCACAGGTTTTTCCCCATGGGGCTATAGAACTCACCCACCCAGTTCAGGGCACGTTTAAAGTAAATGGTCAGCGCCTGAAACCATATTTAATGGGCAGTACTGTACCCCCTCCATCCACTGTTTATCTAGATAACCAATAATCTCTTATGCTTGCTCATGAACAAGTTAAGGAATCTTTTTGTCATTTATCTTTTTAGAATATTAGTTAGTAAAATAAAGATCTTTTTCTCAAAATTCCAATTCTTTAAGGACTCAGTTCATCATTTTCTTTTCTTCAGTTTGCTCTAGCAAGTGTGACTCCCTAACACTACGAACATTGAGGACAATGTTCATCTCAAGTGTGGGGGAGTGAGCCCGAGGCTAGGGTATGGGGGTTGAAACCATGCACCTCATGCACCCCAACACACATATGCAAGCAATGACATCACAAAAAAAAAAAAAAAAAAAAAAAAGACTGGAACCCCTCAAGTTCATTACTATTTATTTGATGATTTTTTTTAAGAAGGAATTCAATGAGTTGAGGGAGACTGATGTACTTGTTAAGTTTTTATTCTTGTAAATGACCCAATTTGATTTATGCAGGAGAAAAGGGGAGCTGAATATGCCTTTCAGCATGACTAGCCCTAACTTCCTTCATGTGTATGGAAGCCCTTGATTTCATTGTTAATGGTCAAGAGAGCTAGTGCACATCTGAAGTGCTAATTCTTGAGGTTCAATAATTGCAAAGAAGGACAAAAGCCCAAATTGACTCCGCTATTCTGAGCTGAATAGTAAAACTAGCAGCTTAGAACATGAGTCCTATTTACCTACCTCAAACAAGTGACCAGTGTGAGATGGAGCATAAGATGCACTCACACCAAAAAAAAAAAAAAAAAAAAAAAAAAAAAGAGAGAGAAAAGTGTGAGATGGAGCATAAAATGCACTCACACCGAAAAGAAAAAAAAAGAAAAAAAAAAAGGTGAGATGGAGCATAAAATGCACTCACCCTTAGAAATAAGTAATTGTGGTGACAATCGAGGTTCAAAGGGGCACTCTAAAGTTGAACTCTCATTGAGATTTAGTTACAGATGTGAAACTCAGTGAAATTTGATTATTAACCTTGACAATTAAAGAGCTGATTTATATATGAATTAGGAGTGAAGGCTAGACTATGATGAAATTCATATTCTCCTTTCCTCGGATCTGATACATATCTTAAATGGTAATTTACAAGAATAAGAGTTAAGCACTTACAAAAGTTCCCCGACTACTCAATGCATTTCTATCTTAAAAAGTTCACCAGGTAAATGGTGAGAACAGAAGGGGGGAATGTTAAGTTTATGGCTGATGTCTTTGCTTGAGGACAAGCAAAAGCTTAAGTGTGGGGGTATTTGATGAACTTACAATTTATCTATATTTTATGAGGTTTTTGCATGAAATTTTATAATGGTTTAATTAAATTTTTGCCGTATTTTAGCTTGATTGCAAGAAAGATTTCAGGGGGAGCCAAATCAACAAAAAGAAGGCAAAAGCAAGAAAAGAAAACCCAAAAATTTATCAAGTTCAGCCCGGCCCAGCCATGAGAGCAAGAGAATTTCATTCGGCCCAAGAAGAGCAAGTGAAACTCTTTGGAAAATCCAAGGGAAGAAGCCTAGCTATGAGGAGAATTCGGCCCAGCAAGGAAGGCCCATTTTTAGCCCAAATAACAGCCTAGAGTGTAGCCCACATGAGCTCAAAAGCAAGCTAAGTTGTAGCCCAAATAGCAGCCCAAAGGGAGCTAGGGGCGGCAACTTCTAGGAGTTTCTTGAAGAGAAGGAGGGAGCACTCTAGAAGGTTCATGAGGGGTGTAATACATCCCATTCTAGAGGCTTCAAGAAGGGGCAAGAGCCCCCTTGAAAAACTATATAAGGAGGCCTCTAGGAGGGGAGAAAGTTGTTCAATTGCTTGAGAGAAAGGCTCTCCCACTCTTAGAGGTTCAGCCACCTTGAGAGAAGAGAAGAGAAGAAGGTTAGGCGCAAGGAAGAAGAAGAAGAAGGGCTGAAGGAAGTTCAAGACAAGCAAGCTAGAAGAAGAAGGTGAGTTCGAATTGAGGGATTGTGATTCAAAGATTTTTTGTAATAAATCATTTGTAGTTTCATTCTCTTTTGATTTGAATTCAGTTTCTTAGTTATATGTTCTTTCTTCTTTCTCCTTGTTTCCATTCTTCCTTGATGTATTTCAGCTTGTAAAATTTCAGTTCAGCAATCTAATTCTTTTTGATTCATTCAAATGATCATGCATTGTACTTGAAGTTTCTTGAATAAGGGTGTGATTGCAGATCAATTCGGCCAACTAACCTTCAAAACTCAGATCTGAATTCTCAGATCTGAGATTGCAAGATCTGAATTGCTTGAAAGAGAATTCAGATCTGCAAATTTCAGATTGGGCGAATTAATCTACAGCTTGGAATTCCTAGAGTGCTTGAGAGAGACTCTAGGAATTCAGATCTACTATTCAAGAACTGAATTGAGTGCAAGGTTAGAGATAACTTGCACAATTCAGTTGGTGATCAATTCAGATTTGAATTGATGCCTTAGAAGTGTTTGAAGAAATGCATGCATGGGGATTAGATTCTTGCTAGAGATAGAAGAACCGTCACTCATGCATAGGATGAACATGCGCTTGAGAGAGGCTGTTCATGACCTTGGGGTTTCACCAAACCAAGGCTCAATCATGATTCATTCGAATGATCCAAATTGATAGATTGCTGAATTCTGAGATTGACATTTACTGCTTACTCTTCTAACCTGAATTGAAGGCAATTGGACCAATGATTTAGATAGATTTTAATTTAGGATTTCTTAGCTTTCATTAGAGTTTTGATTTATTTGTTGATCAGATAAGAAATGTTCAATTTAGTATTGGTAATTGTTTCCTAAATCCTCGTGGGAACGATACTTCACTCACTATTTTATTACTTGAACGGCTAGTGCACTTGCTAGTGTCACAATGAGCCACACATCAATGCTATTTAGCCATCTTCATCCCAGGAGTTCTCCTCCAAACGCCGCCATCCTTTCTTACAAGATTCGATCTTTGAAGAAGAAAGAAACCAAGAAATTATTTCTTGACATCAGCTTTGCCGAAAAGACTAAAAATACTTGGTGCTCAGAGTTTCTAGAGGATTCTTGAGGAGGATCTAGTGTGTAGGATGCATTCTGCTGGTTCCGTTCCATCTACAGCTATGTCATCTTCAGCAGGAGCGGATCTTGGTGTCCTCTTTGGGCGTGAACACCAACTTTGGAAGATACTGTTTTTTTGGATCATGTATAATCCTCCCTTTTCCTTTTGTCAAGAGAAAGAGGAAGGGTAAAATTAGGGCTCAGAAGAACGTAGGCAAGCTGAAAAAGCCAAAGAGAGAGACAAGTAAACAAATGAATGTCACTTCTACAAGCAAACTAGGCACTGAAAGAGGAATTTCCTCAGTATCTAGAATCCCACATGAACAAAGAAGGTAATTTCAAATCTCTTGTCATAGAGACCAATGTGTTGGTCACTTCTGCATCCTGGTGTATTGACTCTAGGGCTTCCACTTATGCATGTAACACATTGCAGGGGTTCAAGGAAAGTAGATGGCTGAATGATTACTAGGTGATGTTGTACTAGGGAACTTCTGCAATAGTTACAGCTACTACTATAGGAACAATAGATATAATTTTCAGAGAAGGAATTGTAACATTAAAAGATTGTCTTTATGTACCGTTACTTAGAAGAGATTTGATTTCAATTTCTAAGTTATATAAGAATGGTTATTCTATTTTATTTAGTGACAAGATTACAATTAAATTGGATAACAAATTTCTTATTTATAGAGGACTTGAGATTGATTTCTATGTCATCCGTCATTCTCTTGGCCAAATCAATATAGAATGTATCACAAGATTGGTAAAGGATGGTCCTCTAGATTTTCTAACTTTAGAAAATCTACCAATATGTGAGCCTTGCCTCCAAGGTAAGATGATAAAACAACCATTTTACAAGTAAGACTGAAAGATCTACAAGCACACTTGAACTAATACATATTGATGTATGTGGTCGCAAGAATACTAGGACTCGAAACCAACACTGTTATTTCAGAACTTTCACCGATGATTATTCTCGGTATAGTTATGTGTATCTAATGAGACATAAGTCTGAATCCTTTGAAAAGTTCATGAAGTTTAGACAAGAAGTCAAGAAACAGTTGGGGAGACACATCAAAATCCTTTGATCAAATTGCGGAGGTGAATATCTTTACAATGAATTCAGGGACTACATAAAGGACAATGGGATTATATCACAGTTGTCTCCTCGTACTACACCATTATTAAATGGTGTGTTAGAGAGAAGAATCCAGACTCTATTAGATATGGTCTGATCACTCCTTGTCCATTCAGAACTACCTATATCCTTTTGGGGTCTTGCATTGGAGACTGCAATATACATGCTGAACCGGGTTCTGACCAAATCAGTTCCTAAGACTCCTTATGAGCTTTGGACCAATTGGAAACCAAGTGTAAGACATTTGAAAATATGGGGTTGTCTAGTGCATGTTAAAAGAATAAGTGTAGAAAAATTGGAATCCAAGACCAGTCATTGCTTATTTATAGGCTACCCTAAGGGTTCCATAGGGTATCTTTTCTATGACCCGAGTGAACAAAAGTTGTTTGTTAGTCGAAATGCCTACTTCCTAAAAGAAGAGTGTATCCTGAATGATATATTTGATGAAAGAAGAGTATTTGGAGATAACCCACAGGTTCTAGATAACACCCAACTTAGAAAATCTACCTAGGTGTTTTGACTTCCAGTTCATTATGGCTATGATCATGAAAGTTACTTGATGGAAACTACAAATAGTGAGGAAGATTTTATGACTTATACGGAAGCTATGTTGGACATAAATTCCTTGAAGATGGTAGATGCCATGAAAGTTAAGATGGACTCAATGAAAACCAACAGAGTTTGGACTCTTGTAGACCCACCCCCTGGGTTAAAGAAAATAGTTGCAAATGAATTTACAAGAGGAGGAAGAGCCTTAATGGAAAGGTTGATACCTATAAAGCTCCGCTTGTAGTGAAAGGGTACACTCAGAAAGAAAGAGTCGATTATGAGGTAATCTTTCCACTAGTGGCCATGCTCAAATCCATACGGATTCTGTTAGCCATAGTTGCTCACTATGACTATGAGATTTGGCATATGGATGTCAAAACCGCGTTCTTGAATGGAGATCTTATTGAAGATATCTATATGCAACAACTGCATGGCTTTGTTGCCTCGGGTCCGGAACATATGGTGTGTAAAGTTAACAGGTCCATATATGGGTTGAAGCAAGCTTCTAGAAGTTGGAACATCCAATTTGTCTCTATGATTAAATAGTTTAACTTTGAGAAGAATCCGGATGAACCCTATGTTTTCAGAAATATAGTGGGAGAAAAGGTTACATTTTTAAATCTTTATGTAGATGACATTCTACTCATTGGGAATGATGTAGGAATTTTAACTATGGTGAAGGTATGGCTTTCACAGCAATTCTCCTTAAAAGATCTTGGAGAAGCCTTCTACATCTTGGGACTTCAACTCTATAGAGATAGATATAAAAGGATAATATGATTATCCCAATCTACTTAGAAGGGATTTGTTCTTTTCAGGCACGAAGTCATTCTCTCCATGTGCATGTCACTTGAGACCCATGAGGAGATTGAGGACATGAGAGAGGTTCCCTATGCCTTAGCCATATGGAACATCATGTATTCTATGTTGTGCACTCGACCAGACATTGCTTAGGCTATGAGTGTGGTAAATACATACCAGTCAAACCTAGGATAGGAGCATTGGACCATTGTGAAAAACATAATCAAATACCTATGTAGTTCACTAAAGACTATTCTATTCTGACCCAGATGGTAGAAAGTCTACATTTGGTTACACCTTTACGGTGGAGTCCTGCGTAGTCATCTTGAAAAATAACAAACAAGGGTCCACAACAGATTTCATGACTTCTTGTTGTCATTGGTATGTTTCTGTGAAATTACCCCTGAAACTAGACAATTATGAGGCTTGTGTTAGTTTAAATTGTTATCAGCCATTGGATAGACTTGGGGAGTTTATCCTACCACATTTATCACTAATGTGCTGTCAAAGAAATTAGAGTAGCTTATCTCAATTGCTAGGGTTAGACCTGAAGCACATGTAGTGTGTGCTTGATTGAAACACTGAACCCCTTGGAGATTTATGGGCAAAAATTGGAAAGTTACACATAATCCATAGACATGATTATGATACTACAATGACTGTCAGATCAGGTTGTCTTTGATATGCCAATCAGTGAGATACTTTGGCGGTCAAAATCGGGGTATGTTGGGGCAGCCTAAGAATTCACTTGAGTTGGTGATCATAGTGATAGGATTGGCCCCTTTGTCGAACAAAATGAGTGATCTGGAGTGCACTCTCTCTCTGATGGAAACGTAAACTGCGGGAAGTGGATTCCAACCATGTTTGAGATTTCATTTGCAAAATATATTTATATGATATATATATATTATGTTTTAAGAAAATTGTTTGCGAGAGGTTTTACTTCTTGGAATCCATTTGAGTAGAGAGTGTGACACTACACCTTGCAGTCAGGGGAGTGGTCTTTCCCTATCGGGCGGCATTTGATCATTGTCGCTTAAGATGTTAAGTATAAGAGACCATTAATGGTTGATTACCTGATGGGCTATATCTTACTTAAGTCCATTATCCTTTGGCCTTCATAGGATGGTTGGACTCAATGATTATTTAATTCTAAATGTTGGGCCCATTTTGAACCCATAGTGATGAGCTTAGAGGTTCACTATATTTGGCAGTGAATTCGACCAATCCTTTTCATATAGACAGGGCCAAACCCATGTGGGCTTATGTGAGGTCATTGTTGGGATCCCTCGCCATACAAATCAAACCTAAATGGGCCAGTAACACTCTTGGGACGTGAGTCATATAGTTAATGGGCCTGAAGCCCATGATTAGTATGATTAATCTAGTTGTCACCTAACTCTTAATCTATCATTTGATATGGGAGTTGCTTTTGGGATTGGATTTGGGTGTGAACTACCACCTTGGGAGCTACATTTATGGAATCCATACCAGGAATACTTCTCCCTCTTTTTGGTTTCAAATTTGGTTTGGTTTCATTGCAAGATCGATCCTAGAAAGATGCACTTTTCTAAAATAGGGAATACTTTTCCTAGAAGGTTAAAGAAACTTTTCTGAAAATTTGCCCAACCATCTAGCATGGTTCGGCCATCCATATGATGGATCCTAACCTTCCTTCACTTGTCTTAGCTGCTAAGGTTTAGGCCTCGAGCATAGCTAGTGGGTATTTGGAAGAAACACTGAACCCTAGACATTGATGGTGGAAGGGAAAAATTGGAAAGTTGTGTTGGAAGGGTTTGGATCCATCATATGGATGGCTGAACCATGATAGATGGTTGGGCGAAATTTCAAAATTTCCTAATCCTCCTGGAATCAAATTCCCTATGTTTTGAAAAATTGTATTTTTCAAGATCTGTCTTCCATTGATCTAGACCATATTTGAAACCAAACAATGAGGGAACTTTGTACCTGATACAAATACCACAAATGCAGATTCCAAGGTGGAAGTTCATGTCTAAATCAATCCTGAAAGCAGTCTTGATGAACTTACAATTTATCTATAATTTTTGAGGACTTTAGCATGGATTTTTATGCCGGTTTTATTAATTTTTGCCTTAATTTAGCTTAATGCTAAGAATAAGTTCAGGGATAATCAATCCAAGAAAATGAAGGAAAAAGGCAAGAAAAGAAGGTTCAAAAAGACCAATTTCAGTCCAGCCCGGTCGTGGAAGCAAGAGAGAGCACTTCGGCCCAAAAAGAGCAAGTGAATTCCTTGAGAAAACCCTAGAAAATAAAGCCTAGCTATGAGTAGAATTCGACCTAGCAAGGAAGGCCCATTTTTAGCCCAAATAACAGCCTAGAGTGTAGCCCACATGAGTTTCAAAAGCAAGCTAAGATGTAGCCCAAATAGCAGCCCAAAGGGAGCTAGGGGCGGCAACTCCTAGATGTTTCTTGAAGAGAAGGAGGGAGCACTCTAGAAGGTTCATGAGGGGTGTAATACACCCCATTCTAGAGGCTTCAAGAAGGGGCAAGAGCCCCCTTGAAAAACTATATAAGGAGGCCTCTAGGAGGGGAGAAAGTTGTTCAATTGCTTGAGAGAAAGGCTCTCCCACTCTTAGAGGTTCGGCCACCTTGAGAGAAGAGAAGAGAAGAAGGCTAGGCGCAAGGAAGAAGAAGAAGAAGGGCTGAAGGAAGTTCAAGACAAGCAAGCTAGAAGAAGAAGGTGAGTTCGAATTGAGGGATTGTGATTCAAAGATTTTTTGTAATAAATCATTTGTAGTTTCATTCTCTTTTGATTTGAATTCAGTTTCTTAGTTATATGTTCTTTCTTCTTTCTCCTTGTTTCCATTCTTCCTTGATGTATTTCAGCTTGTAAAATTTCAGTTCAGCAATCTAATTCTTTTTGATTCATTCAAATGGTCATGCATTGTACTTGAAGTTTCTTGAATAAAGGTGTGATTGCAGATCAATTCGGCCAACTAACCTTCAAAACTCAGATCTGAATTCTCAGATCTGAGATTGCAAGATCTGAATTGCTTGAAAGAGAATTCAGATCTGCAAATTTCAGATTGGGTGAATTAATCTACAGCTTGGAATTCCTAGAGTGCTTGAGAGAGACTCTAAGAATTCAGATCTACTATTCAAGAACTGAATTGAGTGCAAGGTTAGAGATAACTTGCACAATTCAGTTGGTGATCAATTCAGATTTGAATTGATGCCTTAGAAGTGTTTGAAGAAATGCATGCATGGGGATTAGATTCTTGCTAGAGATAGAAGAACCGTCACTCATGCATAGGATGAACATGCGCTTGAGAGAGGCTGTTCATGACCTTGGGGTTTCACCAAACCAAGGCTCAATCATGATTCATTCGAATGATCCAAATTGATAGATTGCTGAATTCTGAGATTGACATTTACTGCTTACTCTTCTAACCTGAATTGAAGGCAATTGGACCAATGATTTAGATAGATTTTAATTTAGGATTTCTTAGCTTTCATTAGAGTTTTGATTTATTTGTTGATCAGATAAGAAGTGCTCAATTTAGTATTGGTAATTGTTTCCTAAATCCTCGTGGGAACGATACTTCACTCTCTACTTTATTACTTGAACGGCTAGTGCACTTGCTAGTGTCACAATGAGCAACACATCAAGTCTCCACTGAAAATGGCACAGTGTATAGATGAAGCTGATTCAACAACATAGTTTTCAACAAAATTGAGATCCAACTGCTTGGATTAAACTGAGGATGATGAGCGTGATATTTCTTGAATTTTTCTTGCAAAAAATTAGAGGAAAAATGATCTAAATCAGTCCTAGATAGCTGATGTCAAAGTAGGAAAAACTGGGAGACAAAAGGGTGTAGAGAGAATCAATAACTACAAAAATATGAATTGTCTTGGACTAGTCTACCACCTCCCCTCTTTTATATTCTCTTATGGAGCTATCTCCTAACCTAATTAGGAGATAAACCAGATCTAAATCAGATTTGGGCTATAATTAAAGATAGACCTTACCTTTTTATAAGATTAGGTGCTCCATACCCAGATCCAAATCCAAATTTGACCCATGGTACATGACCCAAGGATGTTGCATGGCCAACATATGCATGATTTGTATGGCATAGGACCCCAAAATAACCTCACATAAGTCCACATGGGTTCAACCCAACCTTTGTGAAAAGGCTTGGCCAAATTCACTACTATACACAGTGAACCTTGAGCACATCACTATGGGCTCAATATGGACCCGAAATTTAGACAAAAATGATCATTAAATTAAGACATCCTATGAAAATGCAAGGATAATGGACTTATGTAAGATAAATCCTATCAGGTAATCAGCCCTATATAATGGTCTTTGACACTTATCCTCTCAGCCCATAATGATTAAACACTACCTAACAAGGAAGGACCTCTCCCCTGGTTGCAAGGTGTAGTGTCACACTCTTTACTTAGATGGATCTCGGGAATTAAAATCTTTTGCAAACATTTTTCACAAAACATATATATATACCCGGGATTTTACCCTTGATGGATCTCACTGATTGGCATATCAAAGATAGCCCAATCCAATGAAGGGATGGGAGATCCATCATATGGAAGGCCAGACCCTGCAGGAAGGTTGGGCAAAATTTCAAAAATTTCTTTCTCTCCCATCCGGGAATTGTATTCCCTAATTTAGAAAACTGCATTTTCAAGGTTTGTTCTTGAATCAAAACTGGACCAGATCTAAAACCAAAAGGGAAGTGAGGGATATACCTGATACGAAGTAACAGTAACTCCTAATGTAGGTGTTCATGCCCAAGGAGAAGACCAAAACCCGCTTCCACAGAAGATGACATAGTGTCTGGTGAAGTAGGATCAGAAGGGTGGTTCTTCAACAAGAACCTGAATTCTTCAGTAAGAATCGAACAAGTGCTGGTGAGCACGACTTCAGATTGTTTCTTCTAGTGAGAACCAATATGAAGAACCTTTCTTAATAAGTTCCATAGGTGGAAATTGAACTAGGTAGGGGCGGCAAGAACTGGGGAGAATTCTATAGGTTGCTGAATGTGTTTAAATTGAGGAATTCACCCCTATTTATAGCCTTCATTGGATCAGCCTCCTAATCCAATTAGGAGAGAGTTTCTCGATCCAAATCTGATATTTGAATTTGGACTATTAAATGTATAAGACCTATCTTATCCTTCAGCTAATCCTAATCTAGTTATAATTCAAAATTTGCCCCCTTTTAATTAACTAACTTAATCCTAGTTCAAAATGGGCTTTAGGCCCATTAAGTCACATAGCTCACTTACCCTTTAATCTGCTCGCTAACTTGGCTCTCTTTATATGGCATGGGACATTAACATCGATCTACACATCAGGCACATGGGTTCAGCCTAGCCTCTGTTACAAGGCCTAGCCAAATTCATTGTAGGACATAGTGAACCCCTGAGTCCATAACCATAGGCTCTTAATGGGCTCAATATTTACACTAAATGGTCCTTGGGTCTAGCCACCTTATGAAAACCCAATGACTGTGGGTAGATGCAAGATTATCCCATCAGGTATTACCCTCAGTGGTCTTACACTTAACCTCTCAAACATTGACCGACAAGAGATGACCTCTCCCTCAGCTGCAAGGTGCAATGTTGCACTCTCTACTCACATGGATCCTGGGAATTAAAACCTTTTTTGCAAATAATTTGTGAAAAGATAATATATAAGTATATCTCTATATAAATATATTTTGCAAAACAAATTTCAAACACTTTTGAAATCCATTGCCGACAGTTTAGGTTTCCATCAGAGAGAGTGCATTCCCCGATCATTCACTTTGTCTGATAAAGGGGTTGACCCTGTCTCTATGATCATCCACTCAGGTGAATTCTTGGACTATCCCAACATACCCAGATTTTGATCCCCTCTAAGGATCTCACTGATTGACATATCAAAGACAACCCAATCCGACACCTAGTGAAGTACCATAATCGGGTCTAGGGGTCAGGTGTAACATTGCAGTTTTTCCCATCTATCTTCAAGGTCCGGGGCAATACTGGAATTTGGTCTAGTTCAGGGTTTCAAGAAAACCCACACTGCATATACCTCAGGTCTCACCCTGGCAGCTGAGACAAGCCACCCCAACCAACTTGGTGGCACATCAGTGTCAGCCTTGGTAGGATAAATCTCCCTAGATCTATCCAACGACTGTAAAGATTCTAAACTAACACGAGTCTCATAAGTGTCCAGTTTAAGGGTATTATACAAAAATACATCAAATCACATGAATCAATTATACACTTTATTCATTTACAATAAATGACATAATGTACATCAATCTGATTGGAGCTAAGGGCATAACACTGTCTAACATCCAACACCTAGTGTAGTACTATAATCAAGTCTAGGGGTTATGTGTAACTTTCCAATTTTACCCATCATTCTCCACAGTCCAAGGCATAGCTGGAAAATGGTTTGGGTTCAGTGTTTCATCCAAACACACACTACATGTGCTTCAAGTCTAACCCTAGCAACTGAGACAAGTTGCCCGAATTTCTTTGGTAGCATACCAGTGTCAGCCTTGGTAGGATAAACTCCCAATGTTTATACAATCGCTGAGAACATTCTAAACTAACATGAGTCTCATATGTCTCCAGTTTATGGGGTAATTACATAGAAACATACCAATATCAACATGAAACAATAATATACTTTTATTTATTTACAATAAATGTATATGTACATCAATTTGATTGGAGCTAAGGCCATACACTGTCTAGCAAGTTGCACTTAACCCTAGACTTGATTATGATACTGCACTAGTGAGATCCATCAGGGGTCAAATATCTGGGCATGTTGGGGAAATTTAGGAAATTACTTGAGTCGGTGATCATAGTGATAGGATCAACCCCTTTGTTAGACAAAGTGAATATCAGGGTTTACATTCTCTTTATCATAAATTTGAACTAATAGAAGTGGACTTCAATTGTATTTGAAATCTAATGTATCTGTACATCAAGTTGATTAGAGCTAAGGTTATACACTATCTAACAACTCCCACTTTCAGTTAGGTCCAATTAGGTACATGTCTCAGTCCCATACTATCCACGCATTTCTCAAACACTTTCTGTGTTAGTGGTTTTGTCAATGGATCTGCCACATTCTCTGTTAATGCTACCTTCTGAATCTAGGTGTCCCCTCTACTAACAATCTCCCATAGCTCCAGTATTGTTACACAATAGTTGAATAGTTGATATGGTAGGATTACAAATTGTCGGATGAATTTCTTCATCCATACTACTTATTAGGCAACCTCACTTATGGAAATGTGTTTGGCCTTAGTCATGGACTATTTTTCTTACTACATAAGGTCCCAAAAAATCTAGGTATAAACTTTCTATCATCTAGGTCAGGATGAAAGTCAGCATCAGTACAACTAACCATCTGTAGTGAACTACAATCAAGAATAAGACAATAGTCTACGTATGCTACTACCTTTCACACCTTACTTAACCAACGTGGTGCTAGTGATGTCATTGCATAACAGGCAGCCTTTTACTAAACCTACATGGTGCCTTATTATGCATGCTACTTAAAATTACATGTGCAGTCAATATTTAAGCCCAGATCATAACTAATCGAGATTCCATAATGGTCTAGTGTTTTTCGTAAGATCGCGCTCCTCCGGAGTTCATTGCTGGTCTGTGTATGTCTGAGGTTTATTGCAGAGTCGCGCACGTTTAGGGTTCATTGCAGAACCGAATGCATATAAAGTTTATCGCATGTTTAACTAGATTCTGTTTTAGACTTGTGTTGAGCATAAGTCCATCGTGATCATGCAATGAACCATGCGTTTATCATGGGTGTGCAATGCATCATAAGTTCATCGTAGACGACTGATGAGTTGCAAGCTAATCATAAGCATCCACGTGGTATCAATTTGGCATCTTCTATACTCTAAAGGATTGAGCGAGAACTACGTACTGAAGGAAGGGAAAATCCATCATATGGATGTCTGTACCATGCTAGATGGCTGGGCAAATTTTCAAAAATTTCTTTTCTTCCTTCTAGTAATAATATTCATAGTTTTAGAAAAACTACATTTTTCAAGGATTGTTCTTGAACCAAACCAGACCAAATCTGAAATCAGAAGAAAGGGAAAGGAATACCTGATACGGAATCCACACGTGTAGAGGGTACCAAAACCAGCTTCCATTGAAGATGGCGCAACTTAGGATGAAGTAGGTTGAGCAATGCAATCCTTCAGTAAGAACCGCAATCCAATAGCTTGGATCGAACAAGGGAGTATGAGCATGAAATCTGAGATGATTTTCTTGAAAAATCAGAGGTAGGAACTGATCTCTATCAGTCCAAAAGGTGGAGAATGAATTGGGTATGTATGGCAGCAAGAGCAGAAGGAGAGAGGGAGAACTGAGAGTAGTGATGTGTGTAAACTGGAGCAGTTCGCCCTCTCCTTTTATAGACCTTAAAGAGAAGCTCTCCTAATCCAATTAGAAGTTTCCTAATCCAAATCTTTATTTGGATCTAGACTCTTTAAGTGGATAAGAGTTATCTTCTTATCCAATCTGCTGATCCAAACACATATCCATATCCAAATTCGCCCTTGTCACATGATTGCTTAATCTATCATGCGACACCCTAATTAATCCAATTAATCTCTTTGGGCTTTAGACCCATTAAGGAGGTGGCTCACATCCCTTATTAATTGCTGGCTAACTTGGTTCTCTTTGTATGGCGTGGAATCCTAACAGTGACCTCACAAAAGTCCATATGGGTTCAGCCTATCTTCTATAACAAAGCATGGCCAAATTCACTGTTTACATAGTGAACCCTTGAGTCCATCACTGTGGACTCTTAATGGGCCCAAAATTTACACTAAATGGTCCTTGGGTCCAGCCATCCTACAAAGGCACAAGGACAATGGACTTAAGTGATATATAGCCCACATGTATAAAAGCCCTAAATGGTTTTACACTAAACCTCTCAACCCTTAATGATCAAACAATGCACGACAAGAGATGACCTCTCCCTCGGCTGCAAGGTATAGTGTTGCACTCTCTGCTCGGATGGATCCTGGGAATTAAAACCTTTTGCAAAACAAACCTCAAACACAGTTGAAATCGACTGTCGACAGTTTTGGTTTCCATCAGAGAGAGTGTAGTCCTCGATCATTCACTTTGTCCGACAAAGGGGCTGATCCTATCACTATGATCACCCACTTGAGTGAATTCTCAGACTACCCCAGCATACCCAGGTTTTGACCCCTAAAGGATCTCACTAATTGGTATATCAAACATAGTGTACTCCGACACTTAGTGCAGTACCATAATCGAGTCTAGTGGTTAGGTGTAACTATCCAGTTTTGCCCACCAGTCTCCATGGTGTAGGGCATAATTGAAAAATGGTATAGGTTCAATGTTTCAAACAAACACACACTACATGTGCTTCGGGTCTAACCCTAGCAGTTGAGACAAGCCACCCCAATCAACTTGGTAGCACATTAATGTCAGCCTTGGCAAGATAAACTTCCCCAAGTCTATCCAACGACTGAGAACATTCTAAACTAACACGAGTCTCATAAGTATCCTGTTTAAGGTTAATTACACAGAAACACACCATGTATAACATGAATCAATTATGTACTTTTATTCATTTATAATAAATGTTTAATGTACATCAATTTGATTGGAGCTAATGGCATACACTATCTAGCAACTCTCACTTGCACTTAGGTCCAATCGATTACAAGCCTTAATCCCATACTATGCATGTGTTTCTCAAACACTTTCTGTGTCTGTGGCATAGTCAATGTGTCTGCCACATTCTCCGCTAATGCAACCTTCTGTATCTAGATGTCCCTTTTACCAACAATCTCCCATAGATCCATTGTTGTCACACAACAGTGGAATGGGTGATAAGGTAGGATTCCAAATTCAGGATGAACAACTTCATCCATTAGGCAGCCTCACTTACGGAAATGTTCTTGGCTTGGGTCATGGACTATTTTTCTTACTACATAGAACCCAATCATGAATATGTAACCAGATGTAGACTTTCTATAATCTGGGTTTGAATGGAAGTCGACATCAGTATACCTGATGATTGGTGTGATCTGGAGTGCGTCGTTTGCCACTTCGGAACACCAGTTTAAACATTTATAAGTTTTTCCGATTCTCAAACAAATATGCATTTCCCTAGAAATGTGAAAAATCACATAGGTACATGGAGTTAACTATTTTAACTGTACAACCCCACCACGTTCTATGAAGGATCTAATGTCCACCCATCCAATGAGCTTTCCCTTTGGCCTCCATCAGACAAGGTTCATTGTCATTTTAGGTTAAACCTTTTTGTCTAGAAAGTACTGACCCGTCATATCATGGACCCCAAGGTACCGTGAAAGAGTCTTCCATTTTAGGATAGACCTCTCCCACCTCGGTCTATATGTCCCTATCATCTCATGAAGCAATCCCACCGACTGGATCAGCAAAATGGTTAGCCAAATTTTATGGTGCATTTCCATTTACTGATACAATCCTATTTTCGTGCTAATGACGGAAGGACTTTAGAGAATTCATCAATATGATATTCCCAATCTCATTGAACTTAAATTCATCTGGAGGGAATGAGTAAAATAGTCCTTAGGTCTGATTTAGGTCATAACATAGTGGCTTCCACTGACTTTCGTAAAGTCAGATTTGAATGGGCCCATAATGGGCTAGGGTTCTAGAAGGTTCCTCTTGGGCAGGAAGCTGATCAAGGGTCCATCAAAAAGGGAAATCATGCAATGATCTATGGGCATCATGGCAATGATGTGCTTTCAGCCAAGATGTTTGCAGAGAGCCACATAGGTCTAAACATGGACGAATTTGCTTTAGCCTAACACAAAAGGGGGTTTTCAAGAGAGGGCCAAATTGGTCCATGTGATGGGCCATCAAACCCTTGGCCCAAATCTGATTTTGAGCCACCAAAAACATTGCCCATGGAGTTGTGATCAGACCCCATCGAACCATTGCTTCAGCCCATTTAGTTTGAACCAAACTAGGTCAAATCGGCCTAGGGTTTGGTGTCCAAAGCATGCAACAATTCATATGAATATGATCTGAAATTTAACAGCCAAAAAATGACAATCAATCACAGAAAATAAATAATAAACTAGGGCTGCAAATGTGATGGTCCAAATCTGATCTGGACGAACTGCAAACCTACAAAAAACTGTTAATTGCTGATTGTAGTTTTTCTACAAAATCTTTCTTCTTCTCCGCACACTCCAGCAAGTCTTCCAATGTAAAACAAAATAGAAAAATCCTACTTTTCTATTACTTACATCATAAAATTCCTAATACAATTTTTCTGAAAAGAAAAAAAATATTACAAACCAATAATCAAATAATAAATTTCTTGGGTGCGCAGATCTTGACACCATTAAAGAATTTGATCTACAACACACAAACAGCCAAAGACCCAAAGAAATCACAATAGAACAATTATAAATTATATCAGAATATAATAAAAAAAATTCAGATCAATTATCCCAAGACTAAGAACCAATTTCTCATAAAACTATAAACTGCTCAAATTCGGCCAAACTAGTTCTGCTGATTTGAGTCTTGGTTCAGATCTAATCTTTTCCAGTTCAAGATTGAACCTTTGGCTCTGATACCACTGAATGAAGGTAAGACACATAATGTGGATGGCCAAATCATGCTAGATGGTTGGGCGAAATTTCAAAAATTTATTTCTGTTTTCGTAGAATTGCATTTCCTAGTTTAAAAAAACTGCAATTTTCAAAGATCATTCTTGCAACAAAACTGGACCAGATTTAAACCAAACAAGAGTGAGAAGTTTACCTGATATGGATTCCAAAAATGTAGATCCCAAAGTGGTAGTTCACACCCAAATTGAATCCCAAAACCAGCTTCCACTGAAGATGGTGTAGCTTAGAGTGAAGCCGGTTCAACAACACAATTTTCAGCAATGCAGTTTTCAACAAAACTTCAATCCAACTCTTTGGGTCGAACAAGAGAGGTGAGCACGTTTTTTCTCTATAATTTTCTTGCAAAATTCAGAGGTAGAATTGATCAAAATCAGTCTAAAAAATTGGAAGTTGAATTAGGGTTTCTAGGGCGGCAAGAGCAGAGAGAGAAAGCTGAAAGCAAAGTTGTCTGAAATAGATTGATCTCTCTTTTCTTAATCCTTAAGAAGCTTCACTCCAATTGAATTAGGAGGTTTGTAATCCAAATTTTTATTTGGATCTGGACTCTATCTTAAGATAGGTCTTATTCTCTTATGAGAATGGGTGCTCTGGACCCATATCCAAACCCATATTCGCTCAAGTCACATGACAACTTAATTAGTCATGGGACCACTTGATTAATCTCATTAATCACGGGCTTTAAGCCCATTAAGTAAGTGGCTCATGTCCCAAGATAGTTGCTGGCCCTTTAGGTTCAATTTTTATGGTGTGGGACCCCAACAATGACCTCACATAACCCACATGGGTTTGGCCCATCCATTGTAAAAAGGCATGGCCGGATTCACTATCAAATATAGTGAACCCCTGAGTCCATCAGTATGGGCTCTTAATGGGCCCAACATTTATAGTTAAATGATCCCAATAAAGGCCCAAGGATAATGGATTAAGTAAGATATAGCCCATCAAGTAAACAGCCCTTAATGGTCTCTTGCACTTAACCTCTCAGCCCATAATGATAAAACATTGCCCGATTGTGAAGGACCTCTCCTTTGACTACAAGGTGTAGTGTTGCACTCACTGCTTGGATGGGTCTTGAGAATTAAAACCTTTCGCAAACACTTTTCTTGAAACATAAAATTTCATACTAATATATTTTTCAAAAGAAATATCAAACATGATTGAAATCGATTGCCAATAATTTTGGTTTCCATCGGAGAGAGTGTAGTCTCAATCATTCTCTTTGTCAAACAAAGGGGTTGATCCTATCACTATGATCACCCACTTGAGTGAATTCTTAGACTGACCCAACATACCAAAGTTTTGACCCCCAAAGGATCTCACTGATTGGCATATTAAAGACAGTCTGTTCCAATACTTAGTGCAGTACCATAATTAAGTCTAGGGGTTATGTGAAACTTTCCAGTTTTGTCCATTAGTTTCCAAGGTCCAGGGTATAACTGGAAAATGATCTGAGTTTAGTGCTTCAAACAAACACACACTAGTTGCCCCAACTTCTTTGGCAACACATCAGTGTCAGCCTCGGCAGGATAAACTCTCCAAGTCTATCCAATGGTTGAGAACCTTCTAAACTAACACGAGTCTCTTAAGTGTCCAATTTAAGGGGTAATTACATAGAAACACACCAATGATAACATGGAAAAATTATGTACTTTTTGAAGGGAAGGGAGATCCATCATATGGATGGCCGAACCATGTAGGGTGGCTGGGCAAAAATTTAAAAAATTTCTTTCTCCCTTCCGGGAATCCTATTCCCTAATTTAGAGAAACTGCACTTTTCAAGGTTCATTCTTGAAACAAACCGGACCAGATCTGTAACCAAGATTAAGGAAGGGATATACCTGATATGAAATCCACATAAGTAGCTCCCAACGTAGGCATTCATGCCCAAAGAGGTCACCAAATCCCACCTCCACTGAAGATGACACAGCTTAGGATGAGGAAAGATCAACAAAGCAATTCTTTAGCAAGAATTGTAATCCTTCAGCAAGGATCACGCAAGGGATGTGAGCACAACTTCAGATCTGATTCTTCAAGCAAGAATCATAATCAAGGACAATTCTTGATCAATCCAAGACAATGGAGATCGAATTGGGTAGGGCGGCAAGAACAGAGAGAAGATCTGGGATTTGCAAAAGTGTTTAACAGAAGGATTTCTCCCTCTATTTATAATCCTTATGGGATCAGCTTCCTAATCATATCAAGAGAGGGTTCTTTGATCCAAATCTTTATTTGGATCAGAACACTTAAGTGGATAAGACATATCTTATCTTCTTGCTGATCTAGAAACAAATCTAAACTCAAATTCGCCCATCTCTTATTAATCTCATTAAGCTAGTTCGAATTGGGCTTTAGGCCCATTAAGTTATCAGGCTCACTTCCCCTTTAATTTACTGGATAGCTTTCTCTCTTTGTATGGTGTGGGACCCTAACATTGATCTCCACAAAAGCCATATGGGTTCAGCATAGACTCTATTACAAGGCCTGACCAAATTCACTACTGAAGATAGTGAACCCCTGAGCCCATTAGTATGGGCTCTTAGCAGGCCCAACATTTATACTAAATGGTCCCTAGGTCCAACCACCTTATGAAGGTCCAAGGACTATAAACTTAAGCGAGATTAACCCATCAGGTAAAAGCCCTAAATGGTCTTAAACTTCACCTCTCAGCCCATAATAATCAAACATTGCTCGACAAGAGAGGACCTCTCCCTCGGCTGTAACGTGCAGTGTTGCACTCTTTGCTCACATGGATCCTGGGAATTAAAACCTTTTAGCAAACATTTTGTGAAACGATAATATATATATATATATATATGTATATCTCTATATAAATGGTCTGGTTCAAAGTTTTAAACAAACCCACACTACATGTGCTTCAGGTCTCACCCTAGCAGCTAAGACAAGTCACCCCAACCAACTTTGCAGCACATTAGTATCAGCCTTGGCAGGATAAACCTCCCCGAGATCTATCCAATGACTGTGAAGATTCTAAACTAACACGAGTCTCATAAGTGTCCAGTTTAAGGGTATTACATAGAAACACACCATAGATAACATGAATCAATTATGTACTTTATTCATTTACAATAAATGTCAAAATGTACATCAATCTGATTGGAGCTAAGGGCATATACTGTACATTTATCTAACAAAAGAGACCATTATAGGGTTGATTACCTGATGGGCTTCATCTTACATAAGTTCATTGTCCTTGGATCTTTATAGGGTGGCTGAATCTAAGGATCATTTATATGTAAATGCTCTACCCAACTGAACCCAAGCAGACTGGGTTAGGAGTTCGCTGCCCTTTTGTAGTGAATTCAGCCAAACCTCTTGTAGGGGTGGGGTTGAACCCTTAGGGACTTGTTTGAGACCTTTGTGGATCCCATTCCATACAATGTTTAGGCCTATATGGCCTAAAGCCCATTACTAATATGATTAGTTAAGTAGGTTGTTATGAGACATGGGGCAAATTTGGGTCATGGATATGGGTATGGAGCACACATTCTTCTAATAAGATAGAGTTTATCTATAAGGATGAATTCTTTTCTAAATCAAATTTGGATTCAGCTCCTACTAGGACTAGGAGAGTGATCTATATAAGGGAAGAGAGGAATGGGTGAACCAATTACTCTCTCTCTCTCTCTCTCTCTTCTCCCTTGCTCCCATAAAACCCTAGTTTGTTTTAGCCCTAGGGGGACTGATTACTTTCAGTTCCTAATTAAGTTTTTGGAGAAAAGTATTAGTTCAAAGAAGGTTCACACAGCTGCATTGATCTAAACAATGTTAGAGGTTCGAAGTGTAGAAACTGCGTTACTAAATCGACTTCACTTTACTACCGCACCATCTTCAGTGAGAGGTAGGTTTGGGCCTGAGATTGGGCGTGAATTATAACTTTGGGAGCTGCATTTTGGACTCTATATGAGGTATGATCAGAAATTAATCTAGATTTCAAATCTGGTTCAATTTAGTGCGAGATCGATCTTGAAATTTCAGATTTCAAAATTACCAGCCACTAGATATGGTTTGGCCATGTTTAGTCTAATCTCTATCCCTCCCAACACACAAGCTGAGGTTTGAATTTAGAATCATCAATCACATGAAAGTTACTTGTATGAATGATCATCACACTACTAATTGAGCTATTGTTCTACTCCCTTATCTCCTTGACAACCTTAGGGAGCAAAACTGTTAGACAGTTTTGTATGTCCTTAGCTACAATCAGTTTTGATGTACTTTTGATATTTAATGTAAATAAATAAAGTACATGTTTGATTCATGTTGTGTGGTATGCTTCTGTGTAAGACCCTAAAGCTGGATACTAAATGAAACTTGTGTTGGTTTTAAATGTTCACAGCCGTTGGATAAGTCTGGGGAGATTTATCCTACCAAGGCTGACACTAGTGTGCTGCCAATTGTTGGGGTGGCTTGTCTCAGCTGCTAGGGTGAGACCCAAGGCACACGCAGTGTAGGATTACTTGAACCCTTGAACCGGACCAGATTTCCAGTATTGCCCTAGACCTTGGAGATTGATGGGCAAAACTAGAAAGTTACACCTGACCCCTAGACCCGATTATGGTACTGCACTAGGTGTTGGATTGGGCTGTCTTTGATATGCCAATCAGTGAGATCCTTAGTGGGGGTCAAAACTTGGGTATGTTGGGATAGTCTGAGAATTCATCTAAGTGGGTGATCATAGTGACGGGATCATCCCCTTTGTCGGACAAAGGTAATGATCGGGGATGCACTCTCGTTGATTGAAACCAAACTGCCGACAGTTGATTTCAATCATTGGAATTTTGTTTTGCAAAATTTATATATATGATATATACTTACATATGGTTTCAAAATGTTTGCAAATGGTTTTAATTCCTGGGATCCATGTAAGTAGAGAGTGCAGCATTGTTCCTTGTAGCTGAGGGAGAGGTCCTCTCTTGTCGGGCAGTGCTTGATCATTATGGACCGAGAGGTTAAGTGTAAGGCCATTTAGGATAATACCTGATGGTTTAATCTAGCATCTGCCCATGGTCCTTGGGTTTTTATAAGATGGCTTGGCCCAGGGACCACTTAGTGTAAGTGTTGGGCCCATGGGCTCCATGTGATGGGCTCAAGGGGTTCACTGGGCTTTCTAGTGAATTCGGCTAGGCCTTGTAATAGAGGCTGGGCTGAACACATGTGGTTGATGTGTAGATCAATGCTTGGGTCCCAAGCCTTACAAAGAAGCCCAACTTGGCAGCAGTTTGGAAGACTATTGAGCACTTAATACTTATTGGGCCTAAAACCCATTTTGATCTGGGCTGATTTGATCAGTTACTTGAGGGGGCGGATCTGAGATTAGATTAAGCCCAAAAGCTGATCTAATCTGTAGATAAGATTAAGAGGAGTCCTAATCCAAATACTGATTTGGATAAGGGCAACTCGTGATATGATTAGGAGGTTTTCTTAATCATTAAGAAAGAGTAGGAAAACCCTAATTTCGAATTACTTGAATTCAAACCCTAGGTGTTTTCAACAGACAAATTTGCTTTCTTGAGATATGATCTCAAATAACCCTAGAGAAGAAAATAGCAGTTCACCATCTTCTTCTCTAGCATTCTCCTCCAGTAGCCATCGCCACCTTTTCTGGCAGTTCGAATTCTCAGTTAGAGAAAATCAAGAAAGGTTCTTGATTGTTCATATGGTGCTCACAGTCTTCCATCGAGTTCTTCAGAAGAACCTAGTTCGTGGGACGAACACTGCTGGTTCGACTCCATCATCACTGTGTCATATTTAGTGGAAGCTGATCATGGGATCTTCTTTGGGCGTGAACACCAACTTTGGGAGATACTGTTTCTCTGGATCAGGTATAATCACTCTATTCTCTTCTAGTTCAAATATGGTCTGGTTTGGTTCAAGTAGGATCCTTGAATTTTGATTATAAAATCAGAGAATACGATTCCCAGATGGAAGGAAGGTAGGAAATTTTTGAAATAAGCCCACCCATTCCGCAATAGATTTGGCATCCATACGATGGATCCTACCTTTCCTTTTAGTGGTATCAGAGCCACAGGTTCGAATCTTGAACCAAGAGATTAGATCTGAACCTGTGCAATTCGGTGGAAGCTATTCTGCCCAGGTATTGCGCATATTACAGTTTTATTTCAAGAAACTGTTTCTTGTTGAGGGTGATTGATCCGAAATTAATCTTTGTTAAATTTGAAATTTATTTAGAAGTGTTCTTTATTTATTTCTTGATTTAATGGATTGTTCGTACATGGAGATCGAAGTGCAGCCTTGGTGCAGATTGTTTGCGCATTCTTTCTTTGTAGTTTCTATTCAATTCGGTCTGTAAAATAATTTTTTTTTATTTTTCCTTGATTGAATGTATAGGATTCAATCAAGGATGTAATTAATTAATAGAAATTGGATTTTTTTTTTATTTTATTTTCTTGATTGGAGAATGTGGTGGCACTGGAGATTTGCAGATGGAGGGATCGCATTCTGCATTTTGCAGTTTATGAAACTGCAACCCTAGTGACTAACCACTATTTTGCAGGTGGTGCAAACAGTCCATGTCTGATTTATGATTGTATAAAATCAGAAATATTAAATTTAGATCTTTCCTGAATTAATTCTTGAATTTAAAATCAGTTTCGGACCATCTCAGACCAGATTGGGCCAAATCTGTTTGGACCAAATCTAGGGTTCGAAAGGGGACTATTTTCAGTCCAGATTTCTCACACTTTTAGGCCCAAATTTGATGTTCAATTGCAGGGATTAATTCGGCCCAACTTGTAAAGCCCAGTTTAAAAGAGTTAAAACTACAAAAGCCCACTTTTGTGAGAAAAGCTGTATGGGCCGAACTACTAACTGCTATTCAACCCATATACCTAGATGATATTATTTGTTAACATTGTGTTTTTGTTGGGCTGATTAATGGGCTTTACAGTAATTAATTGATTGGATCAGATCTTCCATATCATGTGATGTGTGGATGTTGGAAGTGCTGCGACCATGGGCCATAAGCACTTGGCCCATGATGATTCATTAGTGGCTCTTGTGCACACCATGACTGAATGCACATCATTGCCATGGTGTCCCCTAAGGTCATTGGATGACCCCTTCCTTGCATGGTGGGCCCCACAACCCTGAAAAGGGGAGTGTGTGGAAACCCTAGTCGATTTGGGCCACCATAAATCTAACTTTATGAAAGTCAGTGGGAGCTAGTCTAGTTTGACCTAAATTAACTAGGGCATAATTTTGTTCCCTCCAGCAAATATGAGTGCATGTGATAGGGAGATCGATATGATGGACTCTCTAAAGGCCTTCCATCATTAGCACGATGATGGATCCTTCAGTAATGAGGAAACACACCATAAAATTAGGCTATCCATTTGCTGTTGGGTCTGTTAGAGTGTTTCATAAGATGATAGGGGCGTCATAGACTAATGTGGGAGGGGCTTCACCAGAAAATGGGAACTCTCTTATGGTACCTTGGCGTAACCTGAATATGATGGATGAGCACTCACTGGACAGAAAGGTTTACCTGAAAATGACTCTGAACCTTGTCTGATAGAGGCCAAAGGGAGACTCATATGATGAGTGGATATGATCCATCACAGAAAGGTGGTGGGGTTATGCAGCTGAAACAGTTGGCTCCATGCACCCTATGTGATTTCCCACATTTCTAGAGACATTTCGCCATCTCTGTCACTGAGATAGGAGGGAAATCTCAAAGATGAACAAATGGAAATGGAACATAGATTAAAAGCCATATCTATGTAGGTAACATGAATCAAACTAAGGTTGTAGACTAACATTTTGCTGTTTAATTAGAAAATAGCAATCGGACAATTTGCTAAGTTGCTTGATGACAATAAGCTTAAGAGCCCAAACTATGCCGACTGGTACAGAAACCTTATGTTGGTCATAACTTCAGAAAAATTAGATAAAGTGGCAAAGAATCTTACACCGGATCGTCCAGGAGATAGGGCTTCAGAAGCCTGTAGGAGGGAATACCAAGAATGAGAGGAGAAAAACTCCTTAGCCCGCTGCTATATCATAGCCTCTTTAGATAATCCGATATAGAGGCAGTTCAATCAGATCGAACTCACCATGGACATATTGGATAATCTGAAAACTATGTACGAAGACTAGAACCGTTCTACTTGACAGAAGGTCCTGAAGTAGTTCATGACCACGCAGATGACCAAGGGGCAGCAAGTTCATGACCATTGTCTCTGGATGATGGGTTACATTAACAAGCTGGAGGCCCTTGGGTCCGGGCTGGATCTGGTCACACAGATAGATGTCATTCTTAACTCCTTGCCTCCATCCTTCAATCCGTTCATAATGAATTACAATATGAACAAGCTGAATGTCAACGTTCAAGAGCTCAACAACATGTTGCAACGGGTCAAGGAACTGATTAGAAAGGATGAGCCGATAGTCATGCTTGTTGAAGCTAACAAATCTGGCAAGAAGAGGAGGGCAAAGAGGAAACCCCAAAAAAAAGGCCACTAAATCTAAGAAACAAAAGAAAGATAAGGCATCCGATGCCTGTCACTTCTGCAAGCAGGCCAACCACTGGAAGATGAACTGTCTTGCCTACCTGGAATCTAAGAAAGGTACTTTCGAAACTTGTGTCATTGAGAGTAATTTGTTAGTCACTTCTGTGTCCTGGTGTGTTGACTCCGGGGCTTCAACTCATGCGTGTAATTCACTGCAGGGGTCAAAGTAAGCAGAAGGCTGAGTGAAGGAGAAGTGACACTTTTCTTGGGAACGACTGCAAGTGTTGCAGCTGCGGTAACTAAAACCATAGAATTAGTTTTTACAGAAGGAATTATTGTACTTAAAGATTGTCTTTATGTACAAAACTTAAGAATTGATTTATGTTTCTAAACTGTGTGCTGATGGATATACTGTTTACTTTAGTAATATGATTACTATTAAACGAAATAATAAATTCATCGCATGCGGGGAACTGGAGAACGGTCTCTATGTTCTATGTCCTTTTCTAGAAACTAACTTGACTGAAACTACGTCGGTTGAAATTTCCAAGAAAAGGAGTCATGATATAGTTAGTCCCACGTGCTTGTGGCATTACCGACTTGGCCATATCGGTATTGACCGAATCACAAGACTGGTAAAGGGTGGTCCTTTGGATTTTATAATAATAGAAGATCTTCCCACTTGTGAGCCTTGCCACTGAGGCAAGATGACAAAATGGCCATTTAACGGTAAGCCTGAAAGATGTACAGGCACACTTGACCTTATACATACTGATGTATGTGGTCCCCTGAGTGTTAGGACTCATAACCAACACGTGCATTTCATCACCTTCTCCGATGACTACTCACGATATGGTTACGTGTACCTAATGAGACAGAAGTCCAACTCCTTTGAAAAGTTCAAGGAATTCAAAAAAGAAGTCAAGAAACAGTTAGGGAGGGAAATTAAGGCCCTTCGATCAAATCAAGGTGGCGAGTATCTCTCTGACGAATTCAGGGACTACTTGAAGGCCAACAGGATAATATCACAGTTGTCTCCTCCTGCAACACTGCAGCTTAACGGTGTTTCAGAGAGGAGGAATAGGACATTGTTAGACATGGCCCGGTCACTTCTCACACGCTTAGAATTACCCACATCGTTTTGGGGATATGCATTAGAGACTACTATCTATGTGTTGAATTAGGTTCCAACCAAATCGGTTCTCAAAACTCCATATGAACTATGGACCGGAAAGAAACCAAGTGTCAGACACTTGTAGATTTGGGGTTGTCCTGCGCACGTTAAAAGAATGAATGCGGACAAGTTGGAATCCAAGACCAGTCGTTGCCGATTTGTAGGCTACTGAAAGGATTCGGTGGGTTATCTTTTCTATGACCCAAGTGAGTAGAAAGTGTTCTGCAGTCGAAATGCCCAGTTCTTAGAGACTAATTACATCCTCGACACCCATCATTAGGAAATAGTTCTTGATGAGGAGAGCTCAGGACCAGTGGGAGATGTCCCACAAGTTCCAGGTAGTGACCAACCTAGAAGATCCACCCGGGTATCCAGGCCACCAGTTCGTTATGGTTATGACCAGGATAGTTACCTAGTGGAAGCCTTGACTAGTGAGGAGAATCCCGTGATTTACGTGGAAGCTATGTTGGACATAGATTCCCAGAAGTGGGTGGAGGCCATGAGAGTTGAGATGGACTCGATGGAGGCCAATGGAGTCTGGACTCTAGTAGATCCGCACTCCGGGGTAAAAGCAATTGGTTGCAAATGGATCTATAAGAGGAAGAAGGGACCCGATGGCAAGATTGAGACCTACAAAGCTTGTTTGGTGGCAAAAGGGTATACTTAGAAAGAAGACATCGACTATGAGGAAACCTTTTCGCTCGTGGCCGTGCTTAAATCCATTAGGATCCTGCTAGCTATAGCAGCATACCATGACTATGAGATTTGGAAAACGGATGTCAAAACCGCGTTCCTGAATGGAGATCTTAGTGAAGATATCTACATGCAGGAGCCGCAAGGCTTCATTGTTGTTAGTCAGGAACACATGATATGTAAACTCAATAGATCCATATATGGACTTAAGCAAGCTTCTAGGAGTTGGAACATCCGTTTTGACTCTGCCATCAAATTGTTTGACTTTGAGCAGAATCTAGATGAGCCCTGTGTTTACAAGAAGTTCAGTGGGGATAAGGTCACCTTCTTGGTGTTGTATGTGGACGATATCCTACTCATTGGGAATGATGTAGGAATGTTGACTTCGGTCAAGGTATGGCTTTCGTAGCAATTCTCCATGAAAGATCTTGGAGAAGCTTCCTATATATTGGGTCTTCGACTCTATAGAGATAGATCAAAGCGGATAATTGGATTATCCCAATCTGCTTACATTAACAAAATTATCAAAAGGTACAACATGGTGAACTCCAAGAAAGGAAACGTTCCTTTCAGGCACGAAGTCACTCTCTCCAAGAAGATGTCTTCCAAGACATCTGAGGAGATTGAGGGCATGAAAGACATTCTCTATGCCTCAGCCGTAGGGAGCATCATGTATGCCATGCTGTGCACTCGCCCTAACATTGCTCAGGCGGTGAGTGTCATAAGCAGGTTCCAGGCCAACCCAGGGTAGGAGCATTGGACTGTTGTGAAAAACATACTCAAATACATTCGAAGGACAAAAGAGTTTTGTCTGGTATTCGATGGTAGTTCACTACAAATTCAGGGGTATACTGATGCCGATTTCTAGTCGGATCCAGATGATAGAAAGTCTACATCTGGGTATGTTTTCATGATAGGATCGTGTGTTGTTTACTGGAAAAGCAACAAACAGGGGTCCACGACAGACTCAACAACCGAAGCCGAGTACATTGTTGCAAGCGAAGTTGCCAAGGAAGCCAAGTGGATGAAGAAGTTCATTTATGAATTAGGAGAGGTTCCGTCTAGCACATCACCTATCCCATTGTTGTATGACAACATTGGAGCGATCGCTCAGGCTAAGGAGCCTCGGGCCCACTCAAAGTCAAAGCACATCGAGAGGAAGTACCATGTACTGCGGGAGATCGTTGGTATAGAGGACGTCCTGATTGAAAAGGTAGGTAAGCGGACAATGTGGTAGACCCATTAACTAAGCCACTCACATAGAAGGCGTTTGAGAAACAGGTGGAAAGTATGGGACTTCGGCTTGTACCAGATTGGACCTAAGTGCAAGTGGGAGCTGTTAGACAGTTTTGAATGCCCTTAGCTTCAATCAGTTTTGATGTACTTTTAATATTTAATGTAAATAAATAAAGTACATGTTTGATTCATGTTGTGTGGTATGCTTCTGTGTAAAACCCTAAAACTGGACATTTAGTGAGACTTGTGTTGGTTTCAAATGTTCACAACTGTTGGATAGGTCTGGGGAGATTTATCCTGCCAAGGTTGACACTGGTGTGCTGCCAACTGTTGGAGTGGCTTGTCTCAGCTGCCAAGGTGAGACCCAAGGCACACGCAGTGTAGGATTACTTGAACCCTTGAACCGGACCAGATTTCTATTATTGCCCTGGACCTTAGAGATTGATAGCCAAAACTGGAAAGTTACACCTGACCCCTAGACCCGATTATGGTATTGCACTAGGTGTCGGATTGGAATGTCTTTGATATGCCAATCAATGAGATCCTTAGCGGGGGTCAAAACCTGGGTATGCTGGGACAGTTTGAGAAATCATCTGAGTGGGTGATCATAGTGATAGGATCAGCCCCTTTGTCGGACAAATGTAATGATCGGGGATGCACTCTCTCTGATGGAAACCAAACTGTCAGTAGTTGATTTCAATCGTTGGAATTTTATTTTGCAAAATCTATATATATACTTACATATGGTTTCAAAATGTTTGCAAATGGTTTTAATTCCCGGGATCCATGTGAATAGAGAGTGCAGCACTGTTCCTTGTAGCCGAGGGAGAGGTCCTCTCTTGTCGGGCAGTGCTTGATCATTATGGGCTAAGAGGTTAAGTGTAAGGCCATTTAGGATAATACCTGATGGTTTAATCTTGCATCCGCTCACAGTCCCTGTGTTTATATAAGATGGCTTGGCCCAGGGACCACTTAGTGTAAGTGTTAGACCCATGGGGTCCATGTGATGGGCTCAAGGGGTTCACTGGGCTTTCTAGTGAATTCGGCTAGGCCTTGGAACAGAGGCTGGGCCGAACCCATGTGGCTGATGTGTAGATCAATGCTTGGGTCCCATGCCATACAAAGAAGCCCAACTGGGCAACGGTTTGTAAGACTATTGGGCACTTAATACATATTGGGCCTAAAGCCCATTTCGATCTGGGCTGATTTGATTAGTCACTTAAGGGGCATATCTGAGATTAGATGAAGCCCAAAATCTTATCTAATATGCAAATAAGATTAAGAGGAGTCCTAACCCAAATACTGATTTGGATAAGGGCAACTCCTGATATGATTAGGAGGTTTTCTTTATCATTAAGAAAGAGGAGGAAAACCCTAATTTTGAATTACTTGAATTCGAACCCTATGTGTTTTCAGCAGACAACTTTGCATTCTTGAGATAGGATCTCAGATAACCCTAGAGAAGAAAATAGCAGTTTGCCATCTTCTTCTCTAGCATTCTCCTCCAGCAGTCGCTGCCACCTTTTCTACCCGTTCGAGTTCTCAGTTAGAGAAAATCATGAAAGGTTCTTGATTGTTTGTGTGGTGCTCACAGTCTTCCATCAAGTTCTTCAGAAGAACTCGGTTCGTGGGATGAACACTGCTGGTTCGGCTCCATCATCACTGTGTCATCTTCAGTGGGAGCTGATCTTGGGATCTTCTTTAGGCGTGAACACCAACTTTGGGAGATATTGTTTCTCTGGATCAGGTATAATCACTCCCTTCTCTTCTGGTTTAAATCTAGTCTGGTTTAGTTCAAGTAGGATCCTTGAATTTTGATTCTAAAATCAGGGAATACGATTCCCAATTGGAAGGAATGAAGGAAATTTTTGAAACTCACGCGCCCATTCCGTAATAATTTTGGTGTCCATACGATGGATCCTGCCATTCCTTTCAAAAATACCCTAGGTGAACTCCTCAGGAACCCCCTCCACCTCGAGTGTGTCAGTGGGCCTGACCTTCTAGATTGGATGCCAAACTAGAGGCTTGGGCCCTTGGGCAACTTGGGTCCTCAAGGAAGATACTAGCCAAGGAGAAGACCTGAATTGCCTCTCTGCATTGGACTCCACCTCTACAATGTCTTCATGAGGACACTTTGAGGGCTGAGGAGGAGTAATGCTCAATCCAGCTAGCTATATTAGACTCTACCTCCACTAGTCATGGTATTCTTCTAGTTCTAGGGATTTTGAAGGTGATGAAGCTGAGCTGGCTCAGCCTTTCTCCCTTTCTTTGTGATCACTAGCCTCGATCAATTTCTTGTATATGACATTTCCATATCTTAAAATAGAGTCAATATTATGTCTCATTACCTGGTTGAGCCTGACATAGTCTGACACTAATCAATAGAGCCTCAGACGTGTATTCCATCACATTGATTTGCAAATTGGCCATTTTACCTAGGGCTGCCCTCTCCTCGCTAGTTAAGGACTAAGACTTAGGCGCTTTCACATTATTCTTTAGGGTCTACAACCTCAGCTCTAGAGTCCATCCACCCTCGTAACTAATAAGGAAAAACATACCCTTCCATCGATGGATGGAAGAGGGAGCTCTCCCATTTAGATTATTTCAAGTGAAGTACTAAAACCCTGCTTGGCTATGCTTCTTCAAAAATAAAAGGGTGTAAAAGGGGAAGGTCTTTAGCAAGCCGTGTAGAGTACAAAAGTACAGTAACTTATCAAGTACCAAAATGAGGAGTTGGACACCAATTAGACGAGTAACACACTATGTTTGGTCAGTATCTACACCTACCTATCATCTAAGGGGAACCTAAGGTTGGCCTCTAGACTAAGTTTAAACACACACAACTTGCCCTCCTCGGGCTCATCTACACGTTCCCCCTCCTTCACCATCGAAGTTTATGCTCTTCAGGTATGAGGTACCGGCCCCTAATGTGCTTCATGCCCACTGTGGTCAAGCAATAGGGAGTGTCACCAAGCTCGGGGAGGGCTTAGCTAGAAATCACTTCTTCCTCCTCGGCTTCTGTTAGACAGTTTTGTATGCCCTTAGCTTCAATCAAAATGATGTACTTTATGAGTTTATTATAAATGAATAACAGTGCATATTTGATTCATGTTCCCTTGGTGTGTTTCTGTGTAATACCCTTAAACTGGACACATAATGAGACTCGTGTTAGTTTAGAATGTTCACAGCTAGTCGGTCGGTCTGGGGAGACCTATCCTGACAAGGTTGACACTGTGGTGCCACCAAGTCGGTTGGGGTGGCCTGTCTCAGCTGCCAGGGTGAGACCCTAGGCACATACAGTGTAGGATTAATTGAATCATTGAACTGGACCAGATTTCCAGTATTGCCCTGGACCTTGGAGATTGGTGGGCAAAACTGGAAAGTTACACCCGACCCCTAGACTTGATTATGATACTGCACTAGGTATCGGATTGGGCTGTCTTTGATATACCAATCAGTGAGATCCTTAGTGGGGGTCAAAACCTAGGTATGTTGGGACAGTCTGAGAATTCATCTAAGTGGGTGATCATAGTGACAGGATCAGCCCCTTTGTCAGACAAAGGTAATAATTGTGGATGCACTCTCACTAATGGAAACCAAGACTGCCAACAGCCGATTTCAATCGTTGAGATTTGTTTTACAAAATATATTTTATAAAAGTGTATATATATATGGTTTCAAAATGTTTGCAAGTAGATTTTAGTTTCCGGGATCCATACCAGAGAGAGTGCAACACTGTTCCTTGCAGTCAAGGGAGAGGTCCTCTCTTGACGGGCAGTGTATGATCATTATGGGTTGAGAGGTTAAGTATAAGACCATTGAGGATAATACCTAATGGGCTAATCTTGCATCTGCCCACAGTCCCTGGGTGTTACAAGGTGGCTTGGCCCAGGGACCACTTAGGGTAATTGTTGGGCCCAAAGAGCCCATGAGATAGGTTTCAGGGGGTGCACTATTCTTAACAGTGTATTCAGCCAGGCCTTGTAACAAAGGCTGGGCCGAACCCATGTGGCTGATGTGTAGATCAATGTTTCGGTCCCACGCCATACAAGGAAGCCCAATTAGGCAGCAGTTTGGAAGCTTAAGTGAATACATAACCCTAAATGGGCCTTAAGCCCATTCGAACTGGGTTGATTTGATTAGCCACTTAAAGGGGCGAATTCTGAGATGGATCAGCTGATAGGATTGGGCCCAGACCCTATCCACTTAGAGAGTCCAAGATCTAAATAAGATTTAGATCTGGAAGCATCCTAATCAGATTAGGAGATGGTTGATCTCATCTGTAGATAAGATAAGGGTTATCCCTTATCACTTAAAGGGACTTCTAATCCAAATATGATTTGGGTTAGCAACTCCTAATGGGATTAGGAGCTGATCCCTTTGAGTCTATAAAAGGAAGAGGGGGCGGCAGCCTTTAGACATGCAATCCATAGATCCTTGTCTTTAGAGCTGAGATTACTAGAAGAGAGAATTCTGCACCCTGCAAATACTCTCTTGCCGCCTCCTTCCTACAGCCGCCGCATCTAGTAGTTTGATCTCCAGTTCTTGGGAGAAATCAAGATTTGATCTTGATACCAATCTTTTGGAGAAAAGATTGGTGGGAGTTGTATTCATAAGCCGTCCAGTTGATTCTTGCGAATGGTCAAGTTCTTTTGGAAGAACACAACTGATTCTACTCCACCCTGCACTGCGCCATCTTCAGTGGGAGTAGATTTTGGATCATTCCTTGGTCGTGAACACCTGCATTGGTAGATACAATTCCTCGTATCAGGTATAATCCCTCCCTACTCCTAATGGGATTAGGAGCTGATCCCTTTGAGTCTATAAAAGGAAGAGGGGGCGGCAGCCTTTAGACATGCAATCCATAGATCCTTGTCTTCAGAGCTGAGATTACTAGAAGAGAGAATTCTGCACCCTGCAAATACTCTCTTGCCGCCTCCTTCCTACAGCCGCCGCATCTAGTAGTTCGATCTCCAGTTCTTGGGAGAAATCAAGATTTGATCTTGATACCAATCTTTTGGAGAAAAGATTGGTGGGAGTTGTATTCATAAGCCGTCCAGTTGATTCTTGCGAAGGGTCAAGTTCTTTTGGAAGAACACAACTGATTCTACTCCACCCTGCACTGCGCCATCTTCAGTGGGAGTAGATTTTGGATCATTCCTTGGTCGTGAACACCTGCATTGGTAGATACAATTCCTCGTATCAGGTATAATCCCTCCCTACTCCTTTTGGTTCAGATCCGCTTTAGTTTATGGTTCAAGAATGATCATTGAAAATATGATTTTTTAAATAGGGAATTTGATTCCCAGTTGAAGGGAGAGAAAAAAATTTGAAATTTGCCCCCTTATTCCACAATCTTTGGGCGTCCATGTGATGGATATCCTATCCCTTCACTGGTATCAGAGCCATCAAATCTTGAACCATTCTGTTTCAGATCTGAACCTGCGCAAATAGGGAGAAGGCGTTCTACCCAATTTGCACAGATATGGGTTTTGGGAAATTTGTTCCCAAAATTGATGGGCAAATAATCTGAAATTAATTTTATATAAATTTGATTATTGTTTAGAATATTTCTTTATGATTTTGTTGATTTATGGGTTGTTCGTACAAGAGGAGATCGAATTCTTGATTGTGCAGGGAGAACTGCAATATATGCAGTTTCTTGATTTATTTATTACATTTGGTCTATAAATAATTTTTTTATTTTTTTAGACTCAATGTATAGGTATTCGATCTAATGTAATTATTAATAGAAATAGGATTTCTATTTTTGGATCGAAGATGGCGGCGCAGAAAGGGAGATTTCGCAGATGGGAGACATAGAATCTGCGATTTGCAGTTCGTGAAACTGCAATCTTTGATCTAACCTCTGTTTTGCAGGATGGATTGTGCGAACAACCCTGATTAACTGATTTCTTGATTTCCTTTTATCAGTTATTTAATTTCAGATTATTTTCATGAATTAAAGATTTAATTAAAGATCAAACCCTAGACCCATTCGAACCAAGATTGGTTTAAACTGTTTGGACCAAATCTAGGGTTTAATCAAGGCTGAAAGTCAGCCCTAATTTTCCCACTAATGGGCTAAGAATTGATATTTAATTAAATGGTTAATTCGGCCCAACCTGTAAAGGCCCAGTTTTAAATAGTTAAAACTGCTAAAAGCCCACTTCAAAGGATAAAGCTATATGGGCTGAATTGGGTAACCCTACTTCAGCCCATATACCTAGATAATATTAATGGTTAATATTATGAATTTAAAAAGGGCTTCCAATGGGCCTTACAGATAATTAAATGATTGGATCAATTTATCCCTACATGAGATGTTTGGATGTGTGATGTGCTGCGTACATGGGACATAAGTGCTTGGCCCATGATCATTCGACAGTGGCTCTTACGTACATCATGGATGAATGCACATCATTGCCATGGTGTCCCTTTTGGTCATTGGATGACCTCCCTCAATGGTGGGCCCCACACCTCATCAAGAGGTTATGTGCGGAACCCTAGCCGATTTTAGGCCCACCGAAATCAGGCTTTATGAAAGTCAGTGGGAGCCACTTTGGTTTGACCTAAATCAAACTAGGGCATAATTATTTGTTCCCTCCAGCTAATATGAGTGCAAGTGATGGGGAGATTCATATGATGAACTCTCTAAAGGCCTTCCATCATTAGCATGAGGATGGGTCCTTCAGTAATGAGGAAACGCACCAGAAAATGGGCTATCCATTTATTGTTGGGCTTGTCTAAGTGTTTCATAAGATGATAGGGGCGTCATAGACCGATGTGGGAGGGGTTTTACCAGAAAATGGGAACTCTCTCATGGTACCTTGGCGTTCACGAATATGATGGGTAAACACTCACTGGACAGAAAGGTTTACCTGAAAACGGCTCTGAACCTTGTCTGACAAAGGCCAAAGGGAAAACTCATATGATAAGTGGATGTGATCCTTCACAGAAAGGTGGTGGGGTTATGCAGCTGAAACAGTTAGCTCCATGCACCCTATGTGATTTTCCACATTTCCAGAGACAACCCGAAGTCTCCATCACTGAGAAAAGAGGGAAATCTCAGAGATGAATAAATGGAAATGGAACGTAGATTAAAATCCATATCTATGTAATGAACATGAATCAAATTATGTTGTGGACTGATGTTTGCTCTTTTATCAGAAAATGACAAACGGATCTTTTGCAAAGCTTCTTGACGACAACAAGCTTAAGGGCCCAAACTATGTCGACTGGTATAGGAAGGAGAGACTATCAAGAATGGGAGGAGAAAAACTCCCTTACCCGGTGTTACATCATTGCCTCCTTGGACAACCCAATACAGAGGTAGTTCGATCAGATCGAACTTGCCAAGGAAATTTTGGATAGTCTCAAGACGATGTATGAAGAGCAGAATCGTTCTACTTGACAAAAGGTCTTGAAACAGTTCATGACCGCACAAATGTCCAAGGGCCAATAAGTTCACGACCATTGTCTTCGGAAGATGGGTTACATCAACGAACTTGAGGCTCTTGGATCCAGGCTGGACCTTGCGACCCAGATAGATGCTATCCTTAATTCTTTGTCTCCTTCCTTTAATCCGTTCATCATGAACTATGACATGAACAATCTGAATGTCAGCTTGCAAGAGCTCAGCAATATGTTGCAAAGAGCCAAAGAACTGATTAGAAAGGATGAGCCTGTAGCTATGCTTATTGAAGCTAGCAAGATAGGCAAGAGAAAGAGAAAGGCAAAGAAGCCATAGAAGAAAGCCACTAAGGGTAAGAAGCAGAATAAAAACAAAGCATTGGATGCCTATCACTTCTGCAAGAAGACCGGCCACTGGAAAAGGAATTGTCCTGCCTACCTGGAATCCAAGAAAGGTAATTTCGAAACTTGTGTTATTGAAACCAATTTATTGGTAACTTCTGTGTCCTGGTGTATTGACTCCGGGGCTTCAACTCATGCGTGTAACTCACTGCAGGGGTTCAAGGTAAGCAGAAGGCTGAGTGAAGGAGAAGTCACTCTCTACTTGGGGACTACTGCAACTGTTGCAGCCACGACAATAGGAACCGTGGAGTTAATTTTTAGAGAAGGAAAAATTGTACTGAGAGATTGTCTTTATGTACAAAATTTATGGAGAAATTTGATTTCTGTCTCAAAACTGTGTGCAGATGGTTATTCTGTCATCTTTAGTAATACGATTACTATTAAAAGAAATAACAGATTCATCGCATACGGGGAACTAGAGAACGGTCTCCATGTTCTACATCCTTCTCTAGAAATTAACATAACCGAAACTACATCGGCTGAAATCCCCAAGAAGAGAGCCCATGATACAGTTAATCCCACGTGTCTGTGGCATTACCGACTTGGCCACATCGGTGTTGACCGAATCACAAGGTTGGTAAAGGATGGTCCTTTGGATTATCTAACTGTAGAAGATCTTCCCACCTGTGAGCCTTGCCTACAAGGCAAGATGATGAAATGGCCATTTAACGGTAACCCTGAAAGATGTACAGACACACTTGACTTAATACAAACTGATGTATGTGGTCCCCTGAGTGTTAGGACACGGAATCAACATGTATATTTCATCACCTTCATAGATGATTTCTCATGATATGGTTACGTGTACCTAATGAGACACAAGTTTGAATCCTTTGAAAAGTTCAAAGAATTTAGACAAGAGGTTGAGAAACAGTTTGGGAGAGAAATTAAGGCCCTTCGATCAGATCGAGGTGGCGAGTATCTCTCTAACGAATTCAGGGATTACTTAAAGGACAATGGGATAGTATCAGAATTAGCTCCTCTTGCTACATCATAACTTAATGGTGTTTCAGAGAGGAGGAATAGAACCTTATTGGAGATGGTCTAGTCGCTTCTCATACACTCAGAGTTACCCACATCCTTTTGGGGTTACGCATTAGTTACTCCATATGAACTTTGGACCGGAAAAAAACCAAGTGTCAGACACTTGAAGATTTGGGGTTGTCCAGCACACGTTAAAAGAACGAGTGCAGACAAGTTGAAATCCAAGACCAGCCGTTGCCTATTTGTAGGCTACCCAAAAGGCTCTGTAGGTAACCTATTCTATGACCCAAGTGAGCAGAAAGTGTTTTGCAGTCGAAATGCCCAATTCTTTGAGACCGATTACATCCTGGACACCCATCGTCAGGAAATTGTTCTTGATGAGGAGAGCTCAGGAGCAGTGGGAGATGTCCCACAGGTTCCAGGTAGTGACCAACCTAGAAGATCCACTCAAGTATCCAGGCCACCAGTCCGTTATGGTTATGACCAGGATAGTTACCTAGTGGAAACCTTGACTACTGAAGAGGATCCTGTGACTTACACGGAAGCTATGTTGGACATAGATTCCTAGAAGTGGGTGGAGGCCATGAGAGCAGAGATGGACTCAATGGAGACCAATGGAGTCTGGACTCTAGTAGATCCACCCTCCTAGAAGTTGGAACATTCGTCTTGACTCTACTATCAAATCGTTTGACTTCGAGCAGAATCTGGATGAATACTGTATTTATAGGAAGTATAGTGGAGATAAGGTTACCTTCTTGGTTTTGTATGTAGATGACATTCTACTAATTGGGAATGATGTAGGAATGTTAGCTACGGTGAAAGTATGGCTTTCACAGCAATTCTCCATGAAAGATCTTGGAGAAGCCTCATATATACTGGGTCTTCGACTCTATAGAGATAGATCGAAGCGGATAATAGGATTACCCCAATCTGCCTACGTTGACAAAATAGTCAAAAGATACAGTATGGAAAACTCCAAGAAAGGAAATGTTCCTTTCAGGCACGGAATCACTCTCTCCAAGAAGATGTCTCCCAAGACTTCTGAGGAGATTGATGGCATGAGAGACGTTCCCTATGCCTCTGCTATAGGGAGCATCATGTATGCCATGCTGTGCACTCATCCTGACATTGCTCTGGCAGTGAGTGTAATAAGCAGATTTCAGGCCAACCCAGGGTAGAGCACTGGACTGCTGTGAAAAACATACTTAAGTACCTTCAAAGGACAAAAGAGTTTTGTCTAGTATTCGATGGTAGCTCACTACAGATCCAAGAGTATACAGATGCCGATTTCCAATTGGATCCAAATGAGAGAAAATCTACATCTGGATATGTTTTCACGATCAGATCATGTGTTGTTTCCTGATTGTCAGCAAACAAGGGTCCTGAGTAGCAAATTAATAGTCCACAACCCAAGTCGAGCGCATTGCCGTAAGTGAGGTTGCCTTATGAATGAAGGTGTTCATTTCTGAATTTGGAATTCAGCACATCACCCATTCAACTGTTGTATGACAACATTGGACCTATGGGAGGATGATATTAAGAGGTAGCATAAGCGGAGAATGTGGTAGACCCATTGAGTAAGCCACTATCACAAAAAGTGTTTGAGAAACACGTGAAAAGCATGGGACTCCGGCTAGTACATGATTGGACCTAAGTGCAAGTGGGAGTTGCTAGACAGTTTTGTATGCCCTTAGCTTCAATCAAAATGATGTACTTTATGAGTTTATTGTAAATGAATAATAGTGCATATTTGATTCATGTTCCCTTGGTTTGTTTTTGTGTAATACCCTTAAATTGGACACATAATGAGACTCGTGTTAGTTTTGAATGTTCACAACCAGTGGGTCGGTCTGGGGAGACCTATCCTAACAAGGCTGACACTGTGGTACCACCAAGTCGGTTGGGGTGGCCTGTCTCAGCTGCTAGGGTGAGACCCTAGGCACATACAATGTAGGATTAATTGAATCTTTGAACTGGACCAGATTTCCAGTATTGCCCTGGACCTTGGAGATTGGTGGGCAAAACTGGAAAGATACACCCGACCCCTAGACTCGATTATGATTCTGCACTAGGTGTCGGATTGGGCTATCTTTGATATACTAATCAGCGAGATCCTTAGCGGGGGTAAAACCCTGGGTATGTTGGGATAGTCTGAGAATTCACCTGAGTGGGTGATCATAGTGACAGGATCAGCCCCTTTGTCGAACAAAGGTAATGATCGGGGATGCACTCTCACTAATGGAAACCAAGACTGCTGGCAGTCGATTTCAATTGTTGAGATTTGTTTTACAAAATATATTTTATAAAAGTGTATATATATATATGGTTTCGAAATGTTTGCAAATAGGTTTCAATTCCCGGGATCCATACCAGAGAGAGTGCAACATTGTTCCTTGCAGCTGTTGGAGAGGTCCTCTCTTGTCGGGCAGTGTATGATCATTATGGGCTGAGAGGTTAAGTGTAAGACCATTGAGGATAATACCTGATGGGCTAATCTTGCATCTGCCCACAGTCCCTGGGTGTTACATGGTGGCTTGGCCCAGGGACCACTTAGGGTAAGTGTTGGGCCCAAAGAGCCCATGAGATGGGTTTCAGGGGGTGCACTATTCTTAACAGTGTATTCGGCTAGGCCTTGTAACAAAGGTTGGGCCGAACCCATGTGGCTGATGTGTAGATCATTGTTTGGGTCCCACGCCATACAAGGAAGCCCAACTGGGCAGCAGTTTGGAAGGCTAAGTGAATACATAACCTTAAATGGGCCTTAAGCCCATTTGAACCGGGCTGATTTGATTAGCTACTTAAAGGGGCGAATTCTGAGATGGATCAGCTGATAGGATTGGGCCCAGACCCTATCCACTTAGAGAGTCCAAGATCTAAATAAGATTTAGATCTGGAAGCCTCCTAATCAGATTAGGAGATGGCTGATCTCATCTGCAGATAAGATAAGGGTTATCCCTTATCACTTAAAGGGACTTCTAATCCAAGTATGATTTCGGTTAGCAACTCCTAATGGGATTAGGAGCTGATCCCTCTGAGTCTATAAAAGGAAGAGGGGGTGGCAGCCTTTATACATGCAATCCACAGATCCTTGTCTTCAGAGCTGAGATTACTTGAAGAGAGAATTCTGCACCCTGCAAATACTCTCTTGCCGCCTCCTTCCTGCAGCTGCCGCCTCCAGCAGTTCAATCTCCAGTTCTTGGGAGAAATCAAGATTTGATCTTGATACCAATCTTTTGGAGAAAAGATTGGTGGGAGTTGTGTTCACAAGCCGTCTAATTGATTCTTGCGAAGGGTCAAGTTCTTTTGGAAGAACATAGCTGATTCTACTCCACCCTGCACTGCGCCATCTTCAGTGGGAGCAGATTTTGGATCCTTCCTTGGGCGTGAACACCTCCATTGGGAGATACTGCTTCTCCGTATCAGGTATAATCCCTCCCTACTCCTTTTGGTTCAGATCTGGTTCAGTTTATGGTTTAAGAATGATCCTTGAAAATATGATTTTCTAAATAGGGAATTTGATTCCCAGTTGAAGGGAGAGAAAATTTTTTGAAATTTGCCCCCCTTATTCCGCAATCTTTGGGCGTCCATGTGATGGATATCCTATCCCTTCAGCTTCCACGTGGAAAATAAGACACTTGTCCATCCCTTGGGAACAATACTAGTTTCAAGCCAACAATGTCTATGTTGACCTCAACCTCATTGGCATTAGTCTCAGGAACACTTAGCCTGATGGCCTCTCATTGAAGCATTGTTTTTCCTCTCTGCTCACTATTTGATCTTGACTATGTAGTCCTAGAATATCTCGAAGAGTATTCGGATGAAAAAGAAGAAGATAAAGACAATCAAGATGGATAAAAACTACTGAGGACAAGAACTGCATAGTATACAAGAACTATCAAGGATGAAGGCCCTAGCCGAACTCTCTAAGTTGCTCTCGCTGAAAATGACCAAGTAAAATGACTCACTCCTTGCCTTATATAGAGGTAGTTAATGATTAGACCAATACTGATCAATGGCCTAGATATAATCCCAAGCCCCACTTACGCACGTGAGCTTGGGAAGATGAAACGATGTGACCGCTCATTCAAATTTCAAAAATGAAAATCACTTGCACATTGGTTTGACCACAATCCATGTGGCTTGACTGGGACTTGGGTTCTCAACTAAGTTTTGCAGCCAAACACTTGTGGAGCTCATCCTCTAATACTTCATCTGAGCACCTCCCTCCTCAACTTCGGAACTAGAGGGTTGGTGATGGGTCTATACTGTTAGACAGTTTTGTATGCCCATAGCTTCAATCTGATTTGATGTACTTTTGTTATTTAGTGGAAATAAATAAAGTGCATGTTTGATTCATGTTGTTTGGTTTAATTCTGTGTAAAACCCTAAAATTGGACATTTATAGAGACTCGTGTTAGTTTTAAATGTTCACAGCCGTTGGATAAGTCTGGGGAGATTTATCCTGCCAAGGCTGATGCTGGTGTGCCACCAAGTGTTGGTATGGCCTGTCTCAGCCACCAGGGTAAGACCCGAGGCACATGCAGTATGGGATTACTTGAATCCTTGAACCGGACCAGATTTCTAGTATTGCCCTGTACCATGGAGATAGATGGGCAAAACTGGAAAGTTACACCTGACCCCTAGACTCGATTATGACACTTCACTAGGTGTTGGATCAGGCTGCCTTTGATATGCCAATCAGTGAGATCCTTAGCGGGGATCAAAACCTGGGTATGTTGGGGCAGTTTGAGAATTCATCTGAGTGGATGATCATAGTGACAGAATCAGCCACTTTGTCGGACAAAGGGTAATGATCAGGAATGCACTCTCTCTAATGGAAACCAAACTGCCGGCAGTTGATTTCAATCGTTGGAATTTTGTTTTGCAAAATTAATATATTTATTTATATATGTATGGTTTTGAATTGTTTGCAAATGGTTTTAATTCCCAGGATCGATGTGAGAGGAGAGTGCGGCACTGTTCCTTGCAGCCGAGGGTGAGGTCCTCTCTTGTCGGGCAGTGCTTGATCATTAAGAGCTGAGAGGTTAAGTGTAAGACCATTGAGGATAATACCTGATGGGCTAATCTTGCACTTGCCCACAGTCCCTGGGTTTTTATAAGATGGCTTGGCCCAGGGACCACTTAAAGTAAGTGTTGGGACCATAGGGTCCATATGATGGACTCAAGGGGTTCATTGAGTTTTTCAGTGAATTCGGCTGGGCCTTGTTTTAGAGGCTGGGCCGAACCCATGTGGCTGGTGTGTAGATCAATGCTTGGGTCCCACGCCATACAAAGAAGCCCAACTGGGCAGCAGATTGGAATGTAATTAGACACTAAACACTTATTGGGCCAGAAGCCCATTTCGAGGTGGGCTGATATGATCACCCATCCTTGGGGCGAATTTGAGATTAAAGTTAGTAAAAGGATTGGGCCTTTAGCCTTATCCACTCTTAGAGACCAAATTCAAATTAGATTTGAATCTGGTAACCTCCTGATAAGATTAGGAGTAAGCTAACTCTATCTGCAGAAAGGATTAAGATTATCCCCTATCCAAATACTGATTTGGATTGGGATAACTCCTAAAAAGGAGGTTTCTTAATCAAGAAGAAAGGAGGAGATTTCGAACCACCTTGAAGAGATATAGGATATCTCCTGTGAATTGAGAAAGGATCTCACTCATACTCTCCAGAAAAAGAAAAAAAGCAGTTCAGCCTTTTTCGATTTGGAGATCTCCTCCTATCGCCGCCATCTGCCATTGCAAGATTAGATCTTTGCAGAAAAGAAAGTCAAGAAATCTGTTCTTGACATCAGTCTTGCAAGAAAGACTGAAAAAGATTCAGTGTTTAGTACTTCCAGAGGATTCTTGTGAAGGATCCAGTGTGTAGGACGCACCCTACTGGTTCTGTTCCATTCACAGCTGTGTCATCTTCAGCAGGAACGGATTTTGGAGTATTCTTTGGGCGTGAACACCAACTTTGGGAGATACTGCTTCTCTGGATCAGGTATATTCCTCCCATTTATCTTTTGGTACAGATCTGGTTTGATTATGGTTCAAGTAGGATCCTTGAATATTGTATTCTAAATTTAGGGAATATGATTCCCAATTGAGAGAAGGTAGGAAATTTTTGAAATTCGCCCACCCATTCCGCAACCTTTATGACATCCATTAGATGGATCCTACCATTCTTTCAGTGGTATCAGAGCCATAGGTTCGAATCTTGAACCAAAAGAAAATCAGATCTGACCCTGCGCAGATGGATAGAAGGTGTTCTTTCAGGATTTGCGCAGATTGTTTTCTTTTTTTTCAAGAAACTGTTTCTTGTTAAGGGCGATTGATCTGAAATTAATTTTATTAAATCCAAAATTTATTTAGAATTGTTCTTTATTTATTTTGATTTAATGGACTGTTCGAACCTGGAGATCACAGTGCAGATTTGGCGCAGATAGTCTGCGCACCCTCTTTCTTTCTATTTTTTTATATTCGGTTTGTAAATAATTTTTTTTTTTATTTTTAGACTGAATGTATAGGATTTGATCAAGAATGTAATTAATAGAAATAGGATTTCTGTTATTTTTTGATTAAAGAAGAAGGAAGAAGAAGGCGGCGCTGGAGATTTGCAGTTGGAGAAATCGCTTTCTGCGATTTGCAGTTTGTGAAACTGCAACCCTTGTGATTAACCTCTGTTTTGCAAGTGGTGCGAACAGTCCATAGTTTGATTTGTGATTGTTTGAAATCAAAATTATTAATTTCAGATCTTTCATGAATTAATTCTTGAATTGAAAATCAATTTTGGATCCTCTCGGACTAGATTGGACCAAAACTGTTTGGACCGAATCTGGGGTTCGATAGGGACTGTTTTTCAGTTTGTATTTCTCACACTTGCTGTTCCAAATCTGATGTTCAATTACAGGGATTAATTCGGCCCACCTGTAAAGCCCAGTTTTAAAGGGTTAAAACTGCAAAAGGCCCATTACTGTGAGATAAGTTGTATGGGCCGAACTGCTATCTGCGATTCAGCCCATACACCTAGTAGACATTAATTGTTAATGACTTGGATTTCAATGGGCAATTCGATGGGCTTTACAGCAGTTAATTGATTGGATCAATTCCTCCTTTACATGTGATGTTTGGATGTTTGATGTGCTGCGACCATGGGCCATAAGTACTTGGCCCATGAAGACTCGTTAGTGGCTCTTGCGCACACCATGGCTGAATGCACATCATTGCCATGGTGTCCTTCAAGGTCATTGGATGACCCCTCTTTGTTTGGTGGGCCCCCACAACCCTGAAAAGGGATGCGTACGGAACCCCTAGCCGATTAAGGCCCACCAGAAATCAGACTTTATGAAAGTCAGTGGGAGCCACTCTGGTTTGACCTAAATTAAAACTAGGGCGTTTTTGTTCCCTCTAGCAAATATGAATGCATGTGATAGGGAGACCCATATGATGGACTCTCTAAAGGCCTTCCGTCATTAGCACAATGATGGGTCCTTCAGTAATGAGGAAACGCACCATAAAATTGGGCTATCCATTTGCTGTTGGATCTATTAGAGTGTTTCATAAGATGATAGGGGCGTCATAGACCGATGTGGGAGGGGCTTCACCAGAAAATGGGAACTCTCTCACGGTACCTTGGCGTAACCTGAATATGATGGGTAAGCACTCACTGGACAGAAAGGTTTACTTGAAAACGGCTCTGAACCTTGTCTGACAGAGGCCAAAGGGAAATTCATTTGATGAGTGGATATGATCCGTCACAGAAAGGTGGTGAGGTTATGCAGCTGAAACAGTTGGCTTCACGCACCCCATGTGATTTCCCACATTTCCAGAGACATTTCGTCATCTCCGTCACTGAGAAAGGAGGGAAATCTCAGAGATGAACAAATGGGAATGGAACATAGATTAAAAGCCATATCTATGTAGGTAACATGAATCAAACTAAGGTTGTGGACTAATGATTTTGCTGTTTTATCAGAAAATGGCAAACGGTCAATTTGCAAAGCTTCTAGACGATAACAAGCTAAAGGGACCAAACTATGCCGACTGGTACAGAAATCTTATGCTGGTCCTAACTTCCGAAAAGTTAGACAAGGTGGTGAAAAATCCTGCACCGGAACGTCCGGTTGATAGGGCTTCTGAGGCCCGTAGGAGGGACTACCAAGAGTGGGAGGATAAGAACTCCCTAGCCTGCTGCTTTGTCGTTGCCTCAATAGACAACTCAATACAGAGGCAGTTCGATCAGATCGAACTAGCCAAGGACATATTGGACAGTCTAAGAACAATGTATGAAGAGCAGAACCGTTCTACTCGACAGAAGGTCCTGAAATTGTTCATGACCGCGTAGATGACCAAAGGGCAGAAAGTTCATGACCATTGTCTTCGGATGATGGGTTACATTAACGAACTTGAAGCTCTTGGATCCAGGCTAGATCTTGGCACGCAAGTGGATGCCATCCTCAATTCTTTGCCCTCTTCCTGCAATGCGTTCACAATGAACTACAATATGAATAAACTGAATGTCAGCATCCAGGAACTCAACAATATGTTGCAGAGAGCCGAGGATCTACTCAAGAAGGATGAGCCTGTAGTTATGCTTGCTGAAGCTAACAAATCGGGCAAGAAAAAGAGAAAGTCTAAGAAGCCTCAGAAGAAGGCTACCAATCCTAAGAAGCAGAAGAAGAACAAGGCATCTGATGTCTATCACTTTTGCAAGCAGACCGGCCACTGGAAGAGGAATTGTCCTGCCTACCTGGAATCTAAGAAAGGTAACATCGAAACTTGTGTCATAGAAACTAACATGTTAGTTATTTCTGTGTCCTGGTGTGTTGACTACGGGGCTTCAACTCATGCGTGTAACTCACTGCAGGGGTTCAAAGTTAGCAGAAGGTTGAGTGAAGGTGAAGTGACATTATTCTTGGGAACAACTGCAAGTGTTGCAGCAGCGGCAATAGGAACCGTAGAATTAGTTTTTAAAGAAGGAATGCTTGTACTTAAAGATTGTCTTTATGTACAGAACTTGAGAAGAAATTTAATTTATGTTTCAAAACTGTGTGCTGATGGATATACTGTTTATTTTAGTAATATGATTACTGTTAAACGGAATAATAAATTCATCGCATGCGGGGAACTAGAGAATGGTCTCTATGTTCTACATCCTTCTCTGGAAACTAACTTAACCGAAACTACGTCGGTAAAAAATCCCAAGAAAAGGAATCGTGATACAGTAAGTCCCACGTGCCTCTGGCATTACCGACTTGGCCATATCGGAATTGACCGAATCGCAAGGCTGGTAAAGGATGGTCCTTTGGATTTTCTAACCGTAGAAAATCTTCCCACTTGTGAACCTTGCCTTCAAGGTAAGATGTCTAAGCGGCCATTTGACGGTAAGCCTGAAAGATCTGAAGGCACACTTGACCTGATACATACTGATGTATGTGGTCCCCTGAGTGTTAGGACACGGAATCAACATGTGTACTTCATCACCTTTACAGATGATTTTTCACGATATGGTTACGTGTACCTAATGAGACATAAGTCTGAATCATTTGAAAAGTTCAAAGAGTTCAGACAGGAAGTCGAGAAACAGTTAGGGAGAGAAATTAAGGCCCTTCGATCAGATCGAGGTGGCGAGTATCTCTCTGACGAATTCAGGGACTACTTAAAGGCCAATGGGATAGTGTCACAATTAGCTCCTCCTGCTACACCTCAACTCAACGGTGTTTCAGAGAGGAGGAATAGGACCTTGTTGGACATGGTCCAGTCGTTTCTCGTACGCTCACAATTACCCACATCCTTTTGGGGATACGCATTAGAGACTGCTATCTACGTGCTGAATCGGGTTCCAACCAAATTAGTTCCAAAAACTCCATATGAACTTTGGATCGGAAGGAAGCCAAGTGTAAGACACTTGAAGATTTGGGGTTGTCCTGCACACGTTATAAGAACAAGTGCGGACAAGTCTGGGGAGATTTATAGAGACTCGTGTTAGTTTTAAATGTTCGCAGCCGTTGGATAAGTCTGGGGAGATTTATCCTCCCAAGGCTGATACTGGTGTTCCACCAAGTGTTGGGATGGCCTGTATCAGCCACCAGGGTAAGACCCGAGGCACATGCAGTATGGGATTACTTGAATCCTTGAACCGGACCAGATTTCTATTATTGCCCTGTACCATGGAGATAGATGGGCAAAACTGGAAAGTTACACCTGACCCCTAGACTCGATTATGACACTTCACTAGGTGTTGGATCAGGCTGCCTTTGATATGCCAATCAGTGAGATCCTTATCAGGGATCAAAACCTGGGTATGTTGGGGCAGTTTGAGAATTCATCTGAGTGGATGATCATAGTGACAGAATCAGCCACTTTGTCGGACAAAGGGTAATGATCGGGAATGCACTCTCTCTGATCGAAACCAAACTGCCGGCAGTTGATTTCAATCGTTGGAATTTTGTTTTGCAAAATTAATATATTTATATATATATGTACGGTTTCGAATTGTTTGCAAATGGTTTTAATTCATCGGATCCATGTGAGAGGAGAGTGCAGCACTGTTCCTTGCAGCTGAGGGTGAGGTCTTCTCTTGTCGGGCAGTGCTTGATCATTAAGGGCTGAGAGGTTAAGTGTAAGACCATTGAGGATAATACCTGATGGGCTAATCTTACACCTACCCACAGTCCCTGGGTTTTTATAAGATGGCTTGGCCTAGGGACCACTTAATGTAAGTGTTGGGCCCATAGGGTCCATATGATGGACTCAAGGGGTTCATTTGAGTTTTTCAGTGAATTCGGCTGGGCCGAACCCATGTGGCTGGTGTGTAGATCAATGCTTGGGTCCCACGCCATACAAAGAAGCCCAACTGGGCAGCAGATTGGAATGTAATTTGACACTGAACACTTTTTGGGCCAGAAGCCCATTTCGAGGTGGGCTGATATGATCACCCATCCTTGGGGCGAATTTGAGATTAAAGTTAGTAAAAGGATTGGGCCTTTAGCCTTATCCACTCTTAGAGACCAAATTCAAATTAGATTTGAATCTGGTAACCTCCTGATAAGATCAGGAGTAAGCTAACTCTATCTGCAGAAAGGATTAAGATTATCCCCTATCCAAATACTGATTTGGATTGGGATAACTCCTAAAAAGGAGGTTTCTTAATCAAGAAGAAAGGAGGAAATTTCGAACCACCTTGAAGAGATATAGGATATCTCCTGTGAATTGAGATAGAATCTCACTCATACTCTCCAGAAAAAGAAAAAAAGCAGTTCAGCCTTTTTTGATTTGGAGATCTCCTCCTGCCGCCGCCATCTGCCATTGCAAGATTAGATCTTTGTAGAAAAGAAAGTCAAGAAATCTGTTCTTGACATCAGTCTTGCAAGAAAGACTGAAAAAGATTCAGTGTTTAGTACTTCCAGAGGATTCTTGTGAAGGATCCGGTGTGTAGGACGCACCCTGCTGGTTCTGTTCCATTTACAGCTGTGTCATCTTCAGCAGAAACGGATCTTGGAGTATTCTTTGGGCGTGAACACCAACTTTGGGAGATACTGCTTCTCTGGATCAGGTATATTCCTCCCATTTATCTTTTGGTACAGATCTGATTTGATTATGGTTCAAGTAGGATCCTTGAATATTGTATTCTAAATTTAGGGAATATGATTCCCAGTTGAGAGAAGGTAGGAAATTTTTGAAATTCGCCCACCCATTCCGCAACCTTTATGGCATCCATTAGATGGATCCTACCATTCTTTCATATACCTCGGCCTTCCTTTCGCTACATGGACACTAACGTGGATGAAAATTCAGTCATGTCATTGGCCAAGTCAGTAACGCAGAGCAGCACACATCAAAGTCGCAAGAACCCTAGGGCAAGATGGAGCACATGGTAGTTAACAGACATCATGCAAAATCCTACTATGATACGAGATCGCCCAAGGGCTTCGGCCAACTCATGCCATGCATTGCCAAAATTGAAGACATAATGACACTCCCAAGCGAACGAGTATTTAAGGGCATGACTCAGAAGGTCTAGCTTTCTTCTTCTTGATCTTCAAACGCACTATCCCTCTCGCTTTCACTTTACTACTCTTCATCATAACTCAGCTAAGACTATGTCGTCCCAAACGACTTGGCCTAGCTGATCCCTTCAGCTCTGAGCTTCGGAGTGCGTCTCCCCCGGGATCGTCCTCAGGGCCTCTAACCTTGGTTCCTCACAGGTTGCTCAGTGTCCATCACTTTGTCCTGCTCTCTTCTAGCTTGGCACACCTCCTCCAGGTCATCAAACATAGTAGGATTTATCTGTTGTTCATCCATATCAATCTGAACAACATCAGATGGTTACCCCACCACTAGAGAACCTGTAACCTTCGACTTCAATAGTGAGCGTGATGTAGGAAATAGTCGATGATGATGTAGAAGTTTGGTCGGATGATGGTATTCCCACTGAACAGGGTGAGATAAGGAAGGACATCGAATTATTGATGAATTAAAGAATGAGAAAGTGGTGTTTGGATGAGAGAATGAAATGTAAGGGGTGAAAAAGAATTGTGCTCAAATGAATTGTTGTTGGATCATCTGTGAAAGAATGTAGGATCGATCTAATGGACGCCATAAAGATTGCGGAATGGATGGGCGAATTTCAAAAATTTTCCTACCTTCTTCCAACTAGGAATCGTACTCCCTAATTTAAGGATATAATATTCAAGGATCATACTTGAACCATAATCAAACCTGATCTAAACCCAAGACAACGGAGGGATTATACCTGATTCAGAGAAGCAGTATCTCCCAAAGTTGGTGTTCACGCCCAAAGAGGACACCAAGAACTGCTCTTGCTGAAGATGACACAGCAATGAATGGAACGGAACCAGTAGAGTACGTCCTACACACTGAATCCTTCGCAAGAACCCTCTGGAAACTCCGAGCACCAAATCTTTTCAGTCTCTTTTTCAAAACTGATATCAAGAACTGATTTCTTGATTTCTTTCTTCTTCAAAGATCGAATCTTGTTAGAAAGAATGGCGACGGCTGGAGGAGAACTCCTGAGACGAAGATGGCTGAATTGCTTCTCTTCTCTCTGGAGTGTGTATGAGATCTAATCTCTATTCGTAGGACATTTTTCTGCACCAAACCCTAGGTTTGAAATCTGATTTCTTTCTTTCTCTTAGGCTTTCTCCTCTCTTCTTCTTGATTAAGAAACCTCCTTAGAAGGAGTTATCCCAATCCAAATCAGTATTTAGATAGGGGATGATCTTAATCCTATCTGCAGATTAGGTTAGCTTACTCCTGATCTTATCAGGAGGTTACCAAATTCAAATCTAATTTGAATTTGGTCTCCCAGAGTGGATAAGGTTAAAGGCCCAATCCTTTTGCTAACTTTAATCCCAGATTCGCCCCATAAATGGGTGATCAATTCAGCCCAGCTCGAAATGGGCTTTTGGCCCATTAAGTGTTCAGTGCTTAACTAGTTTCCAATCTACTATCCAGTTGGGCTTCTTTGTATGGTGTGGGACCCAAACATTGATCTACACACCAGCCACATGGGTTCGGCCCAGCCTTTATTACAAGGCCTAGCCGAATTCACTGAGAAGCCCAGTGAACCCCTAAGCCCATCATATGGACCCTATGAGCCCAACACTTACATTAAGTAGTCCCTAGGCCAAGCCATCTTATAAAAACCCAAGGACTGTGGGCAGGTGCAAGATTAGACCATCAGGTATTATCCTAAATGGCCTTACACTTATCCTCTCAGCCCATAATGATCAAGCACTACCCGGCAAGAGAGGACCTCTCCCTCGGCTACAAGGAACAGTGCTACACTCTCCACTCACATGGATCCTGGGAATTAAAACCATTTGCAAACATTTTAAAACTGTACAAATATATAAATATATATATATATATATATATATATATTAATTTTGCAAAACAAAATTCCTGTTAGACAGTTGTATACCCTTAGCTTCAATCAGAAATATGTACATTATAAATTTATTTTAAATGAATAAAGTACACATTTGATTCATGTTCCTGTGGTGTGTTTCTATGTAATACCCTTAAATTGGACACTTAATGAGACTTGTGTTAGTTTAGAATGTTCATAGCCATTGGGTAAGTCTGGGGAGATTTATCCTGCCAAGGCTGACACTGGTGTGCTGCCAACTGTTGGGGTTGCTTGTCTCAGCTACCAGGGTGAGACCCGAAGCACATGCAGTGTAGGATTAATAGAACCTTTGAACTAGACTAGATTTCCAGTATTGCCTTGGACCTTGGAGATAGATGGGCAAAATTGGAAAATTACACCTGACCCCTAAACTCGATTATGATACTACACTAGGTGTCGGATCGGACTATCTTTGATGTACCAATCGGTGAGATCCTTAGCGGGGGTCAAAACCTGGGTATTTTGGGACAGTCTGAGAATTCATCTGAGTGGGTGATCATAGTGACAGGATCTGCCCCTTTGTCAGACAAAGGTAATGATTGGGGATGCACTCTCTCTGATGGAAACTAAGATTGCCGGCAGCCGATTTCAATTGTTGAGATTTTGTTTTGCAAAATATATTTATATAAAGATATATATTTATATATATGTTAGGATTTCGAAATGATTTGCAAAAGGTTTTAATTCCCGGGATCCATGTAAGCAAAGTGTGCAACACTGTTCCTTGCAGTCGAGGGAGAGGTCCTCCCTTGTCGGGCAGTGTTTGATCATTATGGGCTGAGAGGTGAAGTGTAAGACCATTGAGGATAATACCTGATGGGCTAATCTTGCATCTGCCCACAGTCCCTGGGTGTTACAAGGTGGCTTGGCCCAGGGACCACTTAGGGTAAGTGTTGGGCACATAGAGCCCATAAGATGGGTTTCAGGGGGTGCACTGTCCATAAACAGTGTATTCGGCCAGGCCTTGTAACAAAGGCTGGGCTGAACCCAAGTGGCTGATGTGTAGATCAATGTTTGAGTCCCACATATAAGGAAGCCCAACTGGGCAGCAGTTTGGAAGGCTAAGTGAGTGCATAACCTTAAATGGGCCTTAAGCCCATTTCAAACTAGGCTGATTTGATCAATCAATTAAAGTGGGCGAATTCTGAGATGGATCAGCTGATTTGATCAATCAATTAAAGGGGCCTTAAGCCTATTTTAGTAATATGATTATTGTTAAACGGAATAATAAATTCATCGCATGCGGGGAACTAGAGAACGGTCTCTATGTTCTACATCCTTCTCTGGAAACTAACTTAACCGAAACTACGTCGGTCAAAAATCCCAAGAAAAGGAATCGTGATACAGTAAGTCCCACGTGCCTCTGGCATTACCGATTTGGCCATATCGGTATTGACCGAATCACAAGGCTGGTAAAGGATGGTCCTTTGGATTTTCTAACCGTAGAAAATCTTCCCACTTGTGAACCTTGCCTTCAAGGTAAGATGTCTAAGCGGCCATTTGACGGTAAGCCTGAAAGATCTGAAGGCACACTTGACCTGATACATACTGATGTATGTGGTCCCCTAAGTGTTAGGACACGGAATCAACATGTGTACTTCATCACCTTTACAGATGATATTTCACGATATGGTTACGTGTACCTAATGAGACATAAGTCTGAATCATTTGAAAAGTTCAAAGAGTTCAGACAGGAAGTCGAGAAACAGTTAGGGAGAGAAATTAAGGTCCTTCGATCAGATCGAGGTGGCGAGTATCTCTCTGACGAATTCAGGGACTATTTAAAGGCCAATGGGATAGTGTCACAATTAGCTCCTCCTGCTACACCTCAACTCAACGGTGTTTCAGAGAGGAGGAATAGGACCTTGTTGGACATGGTCCAGTCGCTTCTCGTATGCTCACAATTACCCACATCCTTTTGGGGATACGCATTAGAGACTGCTAACTACGTGCTGAATCGGGTTCCAACCAAATCAGTTCCGAAAACTCCATATGAACTTTGGACCGGAAGGAAGCCAAGTTTAAGACACTTGAAGATTTGGGGTTGTCCTGCACACGTTAAAAGAACAAGTGCGAACAAGTTGGAATCTAAATCCAGCCGTTGCCTGTTTATAGGCTACCCAAAGGAATCGGTGGGTTATCTATTCTATGACCCGAGTGAGCAGAAAGTGTTTTGCAGTCAAAACGCCCAATTCTTAGAATCCGATTACATCCTGGACACCCATCGTCAGGAAATAGTTCTTGATGAGGAGAGCTCAGGAGCAGTGGGAGATGTCCCAAAAATTCCAGGTAATGACCAACCTAGAAGAACCACCCGGGTATCCAGACCACCAGTCCGATATGGTTATGACCAGGATAGTTACCTGGTGGAAACCTTGACTAGTGAAGAGGATCCCGTGATTTACGCGGAAGCTATGTTAGACATAGACTCCCAGAAGTGGGTGGAGGCCATGAGAGCTGAAATGGACTCAATGGAGACCAATGGAGTCTGGACTCTAGTGGATCCACCCTCCGGGGTGAAAGCAATTGGTTGCAATTGGATCTACAAGAGGAAGAAGGGCCCCAATGGCAGGATTGAGACCTTTAAAGCTCGTTTGGTGGCGAAAGGGTATACTCAGAAAGAAGGCATCGACTATGAGGAAACCTTTTCGCCCGTGGCCATGCTTAAATCCATTAGGATCCTGCTAGCTGTAGCAGCGTACCATGACTACGAGATTTGGAAAATGGATCTCAAAACCACGTTCCTGAATGGAGATCTTAGTGAAGATATCTACATGTAGCAGCCGCGAGGCTTCATTGCTGCTGGTCAGGAACACATGGTATGTAAACTTAATAGATCCATATATGGAATTAAGCCGGCTTCTAGGAGTTGGAACATCCGTTTTGATTCTGCAGTCAAAACGTTTGACTTTGAGCAGAATCCGGATGAGCCCTGTGTTTACAGGAAGTCCAGTGGGGATAAGATCACCTTTTTGGTGTTGTATGTGGACGATATCCTACTCATAGGGAATGATGTAGGAATGTTGACTTCGGTCAAGGTATGGCTTTCACAACAGTTCTCCATGAAAGATCTTGGAGAAGCTTCATACATACTGGGTCTTCGACTCTATAGAGATAGATCGAAGCGGATAATTGGATTATCCCAGGCTGCTTATATTGACAAAATTGTCAAGAGGTACAGCATGGAGAACTCCAAGAAAGGAAACGTTCCTATTAGGCACGGAGTCACTCTCTCCAAGAAGATGTCGCCCAAGACTTCTAAGGAGATTGAGAGCATGAGAGACGTTCCCTATGCCTTAGTCGTAGGGAGCATCATGTATGCCATGCTGTGCACTCGCCCTGACATTGCTCAGGCGGTGAGTGTGGTAAATAGATTCTAGGCAAACCCAGGGCAGGAGCATTGGACTGCTGTGAAGAACATACTCAAATACCTTCGAAGGACAAAAGCGTTTTGTCTGGTATTCGATGGTAGTTCACTGCAAGTTCTAGGGTATACCGATGCCAATTTCCAGTCGGATCCAGATGATAGAAAGTCTACATCTGGGTATGTTTTCACGATAGGATCGTGTGCTGTTTGCTGGAAAAGCAGCAAATAGGGGTCCACTATAGAGTCCACAACCGAGGCCGAGTACATTGCCGCAAGTGAAGCTGCCAAGGAAGCCGTGTGGATGAAGAAGTGCATACACGAATTGGGAGCAATTCCATCCAGCACATCTCCCATCCCGTTGTAGTGTGACAACAATGGAGCGATCACCCAGGCTAAAGAGGCTCGGGCTCACTCGAAGTGAAAGCACATCGAGACAAAGTACCATGTACTGCGGGAGATTGTTGGTAGAGGGGACTTCCTGATTCAAAAGGTAGCCTCAGCGGATAATGTGGCAGACCCATTGACTAAGCCACTTACACAGAAGGTGTTTGAGAAACACGTGGAAAGTATGGGACTCTGGCTTGTACCAGATTGGACCTAAGTGCAAGTGGGAGCTGTTAGACAGTCATTGTATGCCCTTAGCTTCAATCTGATTTGATGTACTTTTGTTATTTAGTGGAAATAAATAAAGTGCATGTTTGATTCATGTTGTTTGGTTTAATTCTGTGTAAAACCCTAAAACTGGACATTTATAGAGACTCGTGTTAGTTTTGAATGTTCATAGCCGTTGGATAAGTCTGGGGAGATTTATTTTGCCAAGGCTAATACTGGTGTGCCACCAAGTGTTGGGATGGCCTGTCTCAGCCACCAGGGTAAGACCCGAGGCACATGCAGTATGGGATTACTTGAATCTTTGAACCGGATCAGATTTCTAGTTTTGCCCTGGACCTTGGAGATAGATGGGCAAAACTGGAAAGTTACACCTAACCCCTAGACTCGATTATGACACTTCACTAGGTGTTGGATCAGGCTGCCTTTGATATGCCAATCAGTGAGATCCTTATCGGGGATCAAAACCTGGGTATGTTGGGGCAGTTTGAGAATTCATCTGAGTGGATGATCATAGTGACAGAATCAGCCACTTTGTCGGACAAAGGGTAATTATCGGGAATGCACTCTCTCTGATGGAAACCAAACTGCCGGCAGTTGATTTCAATCGTTGGAATTTTGTTTTGCAAAAATTAATATATTTATATATATATATATATATGTACGGTTTCAAATTGTTGGCAAATGATTTTAATTCCCGGGATCCATGTGAGAGGAGAGTGCGGCACTGTTTCTTGTAGCCGAGGGAGAGGTCCTCTCTTGTCGGGCAGTGCTTGATCATTAAGGGCTGAGAAGTTAAGTGTAAGACTATTGAGGATAATACCTGATGCGCTAATTTTGCACCTGCCCACAGTCCCTGGGTTTTTATAAGATGGCTTGGCCCAGGGACCACTTAATGTAAGTGTTGGGCCCATAGGGTCCATATGATGGATTCAAGGGGTTCATTGAGTTTTTTAGTGAATTCGGCTGGGCCTTGTATTAAAGGCTGGGCCGAACTCATGTGGTTGGTGTGTAGATCAATGCTTGGGTCCCACGCCATACAAAGAAGCCCAACTGGGCAGCAGATTGGAAAGTAATTAGACACTGAACACTTAATGGGCCAGAAGCCCATTTCGAGGTGGGCTGATATGATCACCCATCCTTGGGGCGAATCTGAGGTTAATGTTAGTAAAAGGATTGGGCCTTTAGCCTTATCCACTCTTGGAGACCAAATTCAAATTAGATTTGAATCTGGTAACCTCCTGATAAGATCGGGAGTAAGCTAACTTTATCTACAAATAGGATTAAGATTATCCCCTATCCAAATACTGATTTGGATTGGGATAACTCCTAATTAGGAGGTTTTCTTAATCAAGAAGAAAGGAGGAGAAACCCTAACCAAGAAGGAGAGAAATACAACAGATTTCAATTAAAAAAAATCGCAAGAAATGTTCCTGCGAATTGAGATCAGATCTCATACTCTAGAAAAAAAAAAGGGGGGCAGTTCAGCCTTTTCACCTTTAGAGTTCTCCTCCTGCCGCCACCATCTCCTTTGCAAGATTAGATCTTTGCAGAAAAGAAAGTCAAGAAATCTGTTCTTGACATCAGTCTTGCAAAAAGACTGAAATAGATTCAGTGTTTAGTGCTTCCAGAGGATACTTGCGAAGGATCCAGTGTGTGGGATGCACCCTGCTAGTTCTGTTCTATCCACAGCTGTGTCATCTTCAGCAGGAACGGATCTTGGAGCATTCTTTGGGCATGAACACCAACTTTTGGAGATAGTGCTTTTCCGGATCACGTATATTCCTCCCATTTGTCTTTTGGTACAGTTCTGGTTTGATTATGGTTCAAGTAGGATCCTTGAATATTGTATTCTAAATTTAGGGAATATGATTCCCAGTTGGGAAAAGGTAGGAAAATTTTTGAAATTCACCCACCCATTCCACAACCTTTATGGCATCCATTAGATGGATCCTACCATTCTTTCAGTGGTATCAGAGCCATAGGTTCGAATCTTGAACCAAAAGAAAATCAGATCTGACCCTGCGCAGATGGATAGAAGGTGTTCTTTCAAGATTTGCGCATATTGTTTTCTTTATTTCAAGAAACTGTTTCTTGTTAAGGGCGATTGATCTGAAATTAATTTTTATTAAATCCAAAATTTATTTAGAATTGTTCTTTATTTATTTTGATTTAATAGACTTTTCGAACCTGGAGATCGAAGTGCAGATTTGGCGCAGATAGTCTACGCACCCTTTTTCTTTCTTTTTATTCATTTCATTTAATTCGGTTTGTAATTTTTTTTTAGACTGAATGTATAGGATTTGATCAAGAATGTAATTAATAGAAATAGGATTTCTGTTATTTTTTCTTGATTAAAGAAGAAGGAAGAAGAAGGCGGCGCTGGAGATTTGCAGTTGGAGAAATCGCTTTCTGCGATTTGTAGTTTGTGAAACTGCAACCCTTGTGATTAACCTCTGTTTTGCAGGTGGTGTGAACAGTCCATAGTTTGATTTGTGATTATTTGAAATCAAAATTATTAATTTCAGATCTTTCATGAATTAATTCTTGAATTGAAAAATCAGTTTTGGATCCTCTCGGACTAGATTGGACCAAAACTGTTTGGACCGAATTTGGGGTTCGATAGGTACTATTTTTCAGTCTATATTTTTCACACTTGCTGTTCCAAATCTGATGTTCAATTACAGGGATTAATTCAGCCCACCTAGAAAACCCAGTTTTAAAGGGTTAAAACTGCAAAAGGCCCATTACTGTGAGATAAGCTGTATGGACCGAACTGCTATCTGCGATTCAGCCCAAACACCTAGTAGACATTAATTGTTAATGACTTAGATTTTAAATGGGCTATTCAATGGGCTTTACAGCAGTTAATTGATTGGATCATTTCCTCCATTACATGTGATGTTTGGATGTTTGATGTGCTGCGACCATGGGCCATAAGTACTTGGCCCATGAAGACTCGTTAGTGGCTCTTGCGCACACCATTGCTGAATGCACATCATTGCCATGGTGTCCTTCAAGGTCATTGGATGACCCCTCTTTGCTTGGTGGGCCCCACAACCCTGAAAAGGGATGCGTACGGAACCCCTAGCCGATTAAGGCCCACCAGAAATCTGACTTTATGAAAGTCAGTGGGAGCCACTCTGGTTTGACCTAAATTAAAACTAGGGCGTATTTTTGTTCCCTCCAACAAATATGAATACATGTGATAGGGAGACCCATATGATGGACTCTCTAAAGGCCTTCCGTCATTAGCACAATGATGGGTCCTTCAGTAATGAGGAAACGCACCATAAAAATGGGCTATCCATTTGTTGTTGGATCTATTAGAGTGTTTCATAAGATGATAGGGGCGTCATAGACCGCCGATGTGGGAGGGACTTCACCAGAAAATGGGAACTCTCTCACGATACCTTGGTGTAACCTGAATATGATGGGTGTGCACTCACTGGATAGAAAGGTTTACCTGAAAACGGCTCTGAACCTTGTCTGACAGAGGCCAAAAAGGAAACTCATTTGATGAGTGGATATGATCCGTCACAGAAAGGTGGTGGGGTTATGCAGCTGAAACAGTTGGCTTCATGCACCCCATGTGATTTCCCACATTTCCAGAGACATTTCGTCATCTCCGTCACTGAGAAAGGAGGGAAATCTCAGAGATGAACAAATGGGAATGGAACATAGATTAAAAGCCATATTGATGAACTTACAATTTATCTATAATTTTTGAGGACTTTAGCATGGATTTTTATGCCGGTTTTATTAATTTTTGCCTTAATTTAGCTTAATGCTAAGAATAGGTTCAGGGATAATCAATCCAAGAGAAGGAAGGAAAAAGGCAAGAAAAGAAGGTTCAAAAAGACCAATTTCAGTCCAGCCCGGTCGTGGAAGCAAGAGAGAGCACTTCGGCCCAAAAAGAGCAAGTGAATTCCTTGAGAAAACCCCAGAAAATAAAGCCTAGCTATGAGGAGAATTCGGCCCAGCAAGGAAGGCCCATTTTTAGCCCAAATAACAGCCTAGAGTGTAGCCCACATGAGCTCAAAAGCAAGCTAAGTTGTAGCCCAAATAGCAGCCCAAAGGGAGCTAGGGGCGGCAACTTCTAGGAGTTTCTTGAAGAGAAGGAGGGAGCACTCTAGAAGGTTCATGAGGGGTGTAATACACCCCATTCTAGAGGCTTCAAGAAGGGGCAAGAGCCCCCTTGAAAAACTATATAAGGAGGCCTCTAGGAGGGGAGAAAGTTGTTCAATTGCTTGAGAGAAAGGCTCTCCCACTCTTAGAGGTTCGGCCACCTTGAGAGAAGAGAAGAGAAGAAGGCTAGGCGCAAGGAAGAAGAAGAAGAAGGGCTGAAGGAAGTTCAAGACAAGCAAGCTAGAAGAAGAAGGTGAGTTCGAATTGAGGGATTGTGATTCAAAGATTTTTTGTAATAAATCATTTGTAGTTTCATTCTCTTTTGATTTGAATTCAGTTTCTTAGTTATATGTTCTTTCTTCTTTCTCCTTGTTTCCATTCTTCCTTGATGTATTTCAGCTTGTAAAATTTCAGTTCAGCAATCTAATTCTTTTTTATTCATTCAAATGATCATGCATTGTACTTGAAGTTTCTTGAATAAGGGTGTGATTGCAGATCAATTCGGCCAACTAACCTTCAAAACTCAGATCTGAATTCTCAGATCTGTGATTGCAAGATCTGAATTGCTTGAAAGAGAATTCAGATCTGCAAATTTCAGATTGGGCGAATTAATCTATAGCTTGGAATTCCTAGAGTGCTTGAGAGAGACTCTAAGAATTCAGATCTACTATTCAAGAACTGAATTGAGTGCAAGGTTAGAGATAACTTGCACAATTCAGTTGGTGATCAATTCAGATTTGAATTGATGCCTTAGAAGTGTTTGAAGAAATGCATGCATGGGGATTAGATTCTTGCTAGAGATAGAAGAACCGTCACTCATGCATAGGATGAACATGCGCTTGAGAGAGGCTGTTCATGACCTTGGGGTTTCACCAAACCAAGGCTCAATCATGATTCATTCGAATGATCCAAATTGATAGATTGCTGAATTCTGAGATTGACATTTACTGCTTACTCTTCTAACCTGAATTGAAGGCAATTGGACCAATGATTTAGATAGATTTTAATTTAGGATTTCTTAGCTTTCATTAGAGTTTTGATTTATTTGTTGATCAGATAAGAAATGTTCAATTTAGTATTGGTAATTGTTTCCTAAATCCTCGTGGGAACGATACTTCACTCACTACTTTATTACTTGAACGGCTAGTGCACTTGCTAGTGTCACAATGAGCCACACATCACATATCTATGTAGGTAACATGAATCAAACTAAGGTTGTGGACTAATGATTTTGCTATTTTATCAGAAAATGGCAAACGGTCAATTTGCAAAGCTTCTAGACGATAACAAGCTTAAGGGCCCAAACTATGCCGGCTGGTACAGAAATCTTATGCTGGTCCTAACTTCCGAAAAGTTAGACAAGGTGGTGAAAAATCTTGCCCCGGAACGTCCGGTTGATAGGGCTTCTGAGGCCCGTAGGAGGGACTACCAAGAGTGGGAGGATAAGAACTCCCTAGCCCGTTGCTTTGTTGTTGTCTCATTAGACAACTCAATACAGAGGCAGTTCGATCAGATCGAACTAGCCAAGGACATATTGGACAGTCTAAGAACAATGTATGAAGAGCAGAACCGTTCTACTTGACAGAAGGTCCTGAAATTGTTCATGACCGCGCAGATGACCAAAGGGCAGAAAGTTCATTACCATTGTCTTCGGATGATGGGATACATTAACGAACTTGAAGCACTTGGATCCGAGCTAGATCTTGGCACGCAAGTGGATGCCATCCTCAATTCTTTGCCCTCTTCCTTCAATGAATTCACAATGAACTACAATATGAATAAGCTGAATGTCAGCATCCAGGAACTCAGCAATATGTTGCAGAGAGCCGAGGATCTACTCAAGAAGGATGAGCCTGTGGTTATGCTTGCTCAAGCTAACAAATCGGGCAAGAAAAAGAGAAAGGCAAAGAAGCCCCAGAACAAGTGCGGACAAATTGGAATCTAAAACTAGCCGTTGCCTGTTTATAGGCTACCCAAAGGATTCGGTGGGTTATCTATTCTATGACCCGAGTGAGCAAAAAGTGTTCTGCAGTCGAAACGCCCAATTCTTAGAATCCGATTACATCCTGGACACCCATCGTCAGGAAATAGTTCTTGATGAGGAGAGCTCAGGAGCAGTGGGAGATGTCCCACAAATTCCAGGTAATGACCAACCTAGAAGAACCACCCGGGTATCCAGACCACCAGTCCGATATGGTTATGACCAGGATAGTTACCTGGTGGAAACCTTGACTAGTGAAGAGGATCCCGTGACTTACGCGGAAGCTATGTTAGACATAGACTCCCAGAAGTGGGTGGAGGCCATGAGAGCTGAAATGGACTCAATGGAGACCAATGGAGTCTGGACTCTAGTGGATCCACCCTTCGGGGTAAAAGCAATTGGTTACAAATGGATCTACAAGAGGAAGAAGGGCCCCGATGGCAGGATTGAGACCTTTAAAGCTCGTTTGGTGGCGAAAGGGTATACTCAGAAAGAAGGCATCGACTATGAGGAAACCTTTTCGCCCGTGGCCATGCTTAAATCCATTAGGATCCTGCTAGCTGTAGCAGCGTACCATGACTACGAGATTTGGCAAATGGAGGTCAAAACCGCGTTCCTGAATGGAGATCTTAGTGAAGATATCTACATGCAGCAGCTGCAAGGCTTCATTGCTGCTGGTCAGGAACACATGGTATGTAAACTTAATAGATCCATAAATGGACTTAAGCCGGCTTCTAGGAGTTGGAACATCCGTTTTGATTCTGCAGTCAAAACGTTTGACTTTGAGCAGAATCCGGATGAGCCCTGTGTTTACAGGAAGTCCAGTGGGGATAAGATCACCTTTTTGGTGTTGTACGTGGACGATATCCTACTCATTGGGAATGATGTAGGAATGTTGACTTCGGTCAAGGTATGGCTATCACAACAGTTCTCCATGAAAGATCATGGAGAAGCTTCATACAAACTGGGTCTTCAACTCTATAGAGATAGATCGAAGCGGATAATTGGATTATCCCAAGCTGCTTATATTGACAAAATTGTCAAGAGGTACAGCATGGAGAACTCCAAGAAAGAAAACGTTCCTTTCAGGCACGGAGTCACTCTCTCCAAGAAGATGTCTCCCAAGACTTTTAAGGAGATTGAGAGCATGAGAGACGTTCCCTATGCCTCAGCCGTAGGGAGCATCATGTATGCCATGCTGTGCACTCACCCTGACATTGCTCAGGCGGTATGTGTGGTAAATAGATTCCAGGCAAACCCAGGGCAGGAGCATTGGACTGCTGTAAAGAACATACTCAAATACCTTCGAAGGACAAAAGCGTTTTGTCTGGTTTTCGATGGTAGTTCACTACAAGTTCTAGGGTATACCGATGCCGATTTCCAGTCGGATCCAGATGATTGAAAGTCTACATCTGGGTATGTTTTCATGATAGAATCGTGTGCTGTTTGCTGGAAAAGTAGCAAACAGGGGTCCACTGCATACTCCACAACCGAGGCCGAGTACATTGCCGCAAGTGAAGCTGCCAAGGAAGCCGTGTGGATGAAGAAGTGCATACACGAATTGGGAGCAATTCCATCCAGCACATCTCCCATCCCGTTGTTGTGTGACAACAATGGAGCGATCGCCCAGGCTAAAGAGGCTCGGGCTCACTCGAAGTGAAAGCACATCGAGACAAAGTACCATGTACTGCGGGAGATTGTTGGTAGAGGGGACGTCCTGATTCGAAAGGTAGCATCAGCGGATAATGTGGCAGACCCATTGACTAAGCCACTGACACAGAAGGTGTTTGAGAAACACGTGGAAAGTATGGTACTCCGGCTTGTACCAGATTGGACCTAAGTGCAAATGGGAGCTGTTAGACAGTCTTTGTATGCCCTTAGCTTCAATCTGATTTGATGTACTTTTGTTATTTAGTGGAAATAAATAAAGTGCATGTTTGATTCATATTGTTTGGTTTAATTTTGTGTAAAACCCAAAAACTGGACATTTATAGAGACTCGTGTTAGTTTTAAATGTTCGCAGCCGTTGGATAAGTCTGGGATGATTTATCCTGCCAAGGCTGATACTGGTGTGCCACCAAGTGTTGGGATGGCCTGTCTCAGCCACCAGGGTAAGACCCGAGGCACATGCAGTATGGGATTACTTTAATCCTTGAACCGGACCAGATTTCCAGTTTTGCCCTGGACCTTGGAGATAGATGGGCAAAACTGGAAAGTTACACCTGACCCCTAGACTCGATTATGACACTTCACTAGGTGTTGGATCAGGCTGCCTTTGATATGCCAATCAGTGAGATCCTTAGCGGGGATCAAAACCTAGGTATGTTGGGGCAGTTTGAGAATTCATCTGAGTGGGTGATCATAGTGACAAAATCAACCTCTTTGTCGGGCAAAGGGTAATGAACGGGAATGTACTCTCTGATGGAAACCAAACTGCCGACAGCTGATTTCAATCGTTGAAATTTTGTTTTGCAAAAGTTAATATATTTATATATATATGTATGGTTTCAAATTGTTTGCAAATGGTTTTAATTCCCGGGATCCATGTGAGAGGAGAGTGCGGCACTGTTCCTTGCAGCCGAGGGAGAGGTCCTCTCTTGTCGGGCAGTGCTTGATCATTAATGGCTGAGAGGTTAAGTGTAAGACCATTGAGGATAATACCTGATGGGCTAATCTTGCACTTGCCCACAGTCCCTGGGTTTTTATAAGATGGCTTGGCCCAGGGACCACTTAATGTAAGTGTTTGGCCCATAGGGTCCATATGATGGACTCAAGGGGTTCATTGAGTTTTTCAGTGAATTCGGCTGGGCCTTGTATTAATGGCTGGGCCGAACCCATGTGGCTGGTGTGTAGATCAATGCTTGGGTCCCACGCCATACAAAGAAGCCCAACTGGGCAGCAAATTGGAAAGTAATTAGACACTGAACACTTAATGGGCCAGAAGCCCATTTCGAGGTGGGCTGATATGATCACCCATCCTTGGGGCGAATCTGAGATTAATCTTAGTAAAAGGATTGGGCCTTTAGCCTTATCCACTCTTGGAGACCAAATTCAAATTAGATTTGAATCTGGTAACCTCCTGATAAGATCAAGAGTAAGCAAACTTTATCTGCAGATAGGATTAAGATTATCCCCTATCCAAATACTGATTTGGATTGGGATAACTCCTAATTAGGAGGTTTCTTAATCAAGAAGAAAGGAGGAGAAACCCTAACCAAGAAGGAGAGAAATACAACAGATTTCGAATAAAAAAAAAATCGCAAGAAAGGTTCCTGCGAATTGAGATCAGATCTCATACTCCAGAAAAAGAAAAAGGGGCCAGTTCAGCCTTTTCGCCTTTAGAGTTCTCCTCCTGCCACCGCCATCTCCTTTGCAAGATTAGATCTTTGCAGAAAAGAAAGTCAAGAAATCTGTTCTTGACATCAGTCTTGCAAGAAAGACTGAAATAGATTCTGTGTTTAGTGCTTCCAGAGGATATTTGCGAAGGATCCAGTGTGTGGGATGCACCCTACTGGTTCTGTTCTATCCACAGCTATGTCATCTTCAGCAGGAACGGATCTTGGAGCGTTCTTTGGGCATGAACACCAACTTTGGGAGATAGTGCATCTCCGGATCAGGTATATTCCTCCCATTTGTCTTTTGGTACAGATCTGGTTTGATTATGGTTCAAGTAGGATCCTTGAATATTGTATTCTAAATTTAGGGAATATGATTCCCAGTTGGGAGAAGGTAGGAAAATTTTTGAAATTCGCCCACCCATTCCACAACCTTTATGGCATCCATTAGATGGATCCTACCATTCTTTCAGTACTCGCAAGCCATCCAGTTGATTCTTGCGTAGGGTCAAGTTCTTTTGAAGAACATTGCTGATTCTGCTCCATCCTACACTATGCCATCTTTAGTGGGAGCAGTCTTTGGATCCTTCCTTGGGCGTGAACACCTCCATTGGGAGATACTAATTCTCCGTATCAGGTACATCCTCCCTCCTACTCTTTTTGGTTCAAATCTGGTTTGGTTCATGGTTCAAGATTGATCATTGAAAAAATATGTTTTTCTAAAATAGGGAATTCGATTCCCTGCAAAGATGGGAGAAATTTTTGAAATTCGCCCAGTCCATTACCCAAGACTTAGGTGTCCATGTGATGGATATTCCATCCCTTCAGTGGTATCAGAGCCATGGTTCAAATCTTGAATCAATTTAATTCAGATCTGAACCTGCACAAATGGGCAGAAGGTGTTCTACCCAATTTGCGTAGATAAGGGTTTTTGGGAATTTGCTCCCAAAATTATGGGCGAATAATCTGAAATTAAATTTTATATAAATTTGATTATTGTTTAGAATAATTTTTATGATTTTCTTGATTTATGGGCTGTTCATGCAAGAGGAGATTGAATTCTTGGTTTGCGTAGGGAACCTGCAAGATTTGCAGTTTCTTGATTCATTCATTACATTTGGTCTGTAAATAATTTTTTTTTTTTTTTAGACTCAATGTATTAGGAATTCGATCTGATGTAATTGTAATAGAAATTAGGTTTTCTATTTATTTATTTTTTGGATCGAAGATGGCAGCGCACGGAAGGAGATTTCGAAGATGGGACATTCCCTACATGCGATTTGCAGTTTGTGAAACTGCATTCTGTGATCTAACCTTTGTTTTGTAGGATGGATTGAACAAACAGCCCTGGATTGACTGATTCTTGTTTTGTTTTATCAGTTCTTTAATTTCAGATTATTTTCTTGAATTGAAGATTTAATTAAAGATCAAACCCTAGACCCATTTGAACCAAGATTGGTTCAAATTGTTTGGACCGAATCTAGGGTTCAATCAAGGCTGAATATCAACCCTATTTTTTGTTTAATGGGCCTAAGGATTGATAATTAGTTGGATATTTAATTTGGCCCAACTTGTAAGGCCCAGTTTTAAATTGTTAAAACTGTCAAAAGCCCACTTCAAAGGATAAAGCTACATGGGCCAAACTGGGTAACCCTAATTCAGCCCATATACCTAGATGATATTAATTGCTAATATTATGGATTAAAATGGGCTTCAAATGGGTTTTTACATTGATTTGAAAATGTGCTACGTTCATGGGCCATAAGTACTTGGCCCATGCAGATCCGATAGTGGCTCTTGCGCACACCATAGCTGAATTGATATCATTGCTATGGTGTCCCTCCTAGTCATTGGATGACCTCCCTCAATGGTGGACCCCACACCTCCTGAAGAGGTTACGTGCGGAACCCTAGCCGATTTAGGCCCACTGAAATCTGGCTTTATGAAAGTCAGTGGGAGCCATTTTGGTTTGACCTGAAATAAACTAGGACGTAATTCTTGTTCCCTCCAATAAATATGAGTACACGTGATAGGGAGATTCATGTGATGAACTCTCTAAAGGCCTTCCATCATTAGCATGAGGATGGGTCCTTCAGTAATGAGGAAACGCACCAGAAAATGGGCTATCCATTTGCTATTGGGCTTGTTTAAGTGTTTCATAAGATGATAGGGGCATCATAGACTGATGTGGGAGAGGCTTCACCAGAAAATGGGAACTCTTTCACAGTACCTTGGCGTTCACGAATATGATGGGTGAGCACTCACTGCAAAGAAAGATTTACTTGAAAATGGCTCTGAACCTTGTCTGACAGAGGCCAAAGGGAAAGCCCATTTGATGAGTGGATATGATCCTTCACAGAAAGGTGGTGGGGTTTTGCAGCTGAAACAGTTGGCTGCATGCACCCTATGTGGTTTCCCACATTTTAAGAGACAAGTCGCTATCTCCGTCCCTGAGAAGGAGGGAAAACTCAGAGATGAACAAATGGGAATGGAACATTGATGTGTGGCTCATTGTGACACTAGCAAGTGCACTAGCCGTTCAAGTAATAAAGTAGTGAGTGAAGTATCATTCCCACGAGGATTTAGGAAACAATTACCAATACTAAATTGAGTACTTCTTATCTGATCAACAAATAATCAAAACTGTAATGAAAGTTAAAAAAAATTCTAAATTAAAATCTATCTAAATCATTGGCCCAATTGCCTTCAAATCAGGTTAGAAGAGTAAGCAGTAAATGTCAATCTCAGAATTCAGCAATCTATCAATTTGGATCATTCGAATAAATCATGATTGAGCCTTGGTTTGGTGAAACCCCAAGGTCATGAACAGCCTCTCTCAAGCACATGCTCATCCTATGCATGAGTGACGGTTCTTCTATCTCTAGCAAGAATCTAATCCCCATGCATGCATTTCTTCAAACACTTCTAAGGCATCAATTCAAATCTGAATTGATCACCAACTGAATTGTGCAAGTTATCTCTAACCTTGCACTCAATTCAGTTCTTGAATAGTAGATCTGAATTCTTAGAGTCTCTCTCAAGCACTCTATGAATTCCAAGTTGTAGATTAATTCGGCCAATCTGAAAATTGCAGATCTGAATTCTCTTTCAAGCAATTCAGATCTTGCAATCTCAGATCTGAGAATTCAGATCTGAGTTTTGAAGGTTAGTTGGCCGAATAAATCTACAATAACACCCTCATTCAAGAAACTTCAAATACAATTCATGACCAATTGAATGAATCAAAAAGAATTAGATTGCTTAACTGAAATTTTACAAGCTGAAATACATCAAGGAAGAATGGAAACAAGGAGAAAGAAGAAAGAAAAAATATAACAAAGAAACTGAATTCAAATCAAAAGAAAATGAAATTACAAATGATTTATTACAAAAGATCTTTGAATCACAAACCCTCAATTCGAACTCACATTCTCTTCTAGCTTGCTTGTCTTGAACTTCCTTCAGCCCTTCTTCTTCTTCTTCCTTGCGCCTAGCCTTCTTCTCTTCTCTTCTCTCAAGGTGGCCGAACCTCTAAGAATGGGAGAGCCTTCCTCTCAAGCAATTGAACACCTCTCCCCCCTCCTAGAGGCCTCCTTATATAGTTTTTCAAGGGGGCTCTTACCCCTTCTTGAAGTCTCTAGAATTGGGTGTATTACACCCCTCATGAACCTTCTAGAGTGCTCCCTCCTTCTCTTCAAGAAACATCTAGGAGTTGCCGCCCCTAGCTCCCTTTGGGCTGCTATTTGGGCTACAACTTAGCTTGCTTTTGAGCTCAAGTGGGCTACACTCTAGGCTATTATTTGGGCTAAAAATGGGCTGGGCCGAAATTTCCTTCTTGCTAGGCTTCTTCCCTTGGATTTTCCAAAGAGTTAGTTTGCACTTCTTGGGCCAAATAAAAACTCCCTTGCTCTCATGGCTGGGCCGGGCTGAACTTGATAAATTTTGGGCTTTCTTTTCTTGCTTTTGCCTTCTTTTTGTTGATTTGGCTCCCCTTGAAATCTTTCTTGCAATCAAGCTAAAATAGGGCAAAATCTAATTAAACCAGCATAAAATTTCATGCAAAAACCTCATAAAATATAGATAAATTGTAGGTTCATCAAATACCCCCACACTTAAGCTTTTGCTTGTCCTCAAGCAAAGACATCAGCCATAAACTTAACATTCCCCCCTTCTGTTCTCACCATTTACCTGGTGAACTTTTTAAGATAGAAATGCATTGAGTAGTCGGGGAACTTTTGTAAGTGCTCAACTCTTATTCTTGTAAATTACCATTTAAGATATGTATCAGATCCAAGGAAAGGAGAATATGAATTTCATCATAGTCTAGCCTTCACTCCTAATTCATATATAAATCAGCTCCTTAATTTTCAAGGTTAATAATCAAATTTCACTAAGTTTCACATCTGTAACTAAATCTCAATGAGAGTTCAACTTTAGAGTGCCCCTTTGAACCTCGGTTGTCACCACAATTACTTATTTCTAAGGGTGAGTGCATCTTATGCTCCATCTCACCCTTTTCTCTCTTTTTTTTTTTTTTTTTTTTTCCGGTGTGAGTGCATTTTATGCTCCATCTCACACACTTTTCTCTCTCTTTTACTTTTTTTATTTTTTTTTGTGTGAGTGCATCTTATGCTCCATCTCACACTGGTCACTTACTTGAGGTAGGACTCATGTTCTGAGCTGCTAGTTTTACTATTCAGCTCAAAATAGCAGAGTCAATTTGGGTTTTTGTCCTTCTTTTCAATTATTGAACCTCAAGAATCAACACTTCAGATGTGCACTAGCTTTCTTGACCATTAACAATGAAATCAAGGGCTTCTATACACATGAAGATAGTTAGGGCTAGTCATGCTGAAAAGCATATTCAGCTCCCCTTTTCTCTTGCATATATCAAATTGGGTCATTCACAAGAATAAAAACTTAACAAGTACATTAGTCTCCCTCAACTCATTGAATTCCTTCTTAAAAAATATCATCAAATAAATAGTAATGAACTTAAGGGGTTCCAGTCTTTTTTTTATTTTTTTATTTTTTTTGGTTATGTCATTGCCTGCATATGTGTGTTGGGGTGCATGGTTTCAGCCCCCATATCCTAGCCTCGGGCTCACTCCCCCACACTTAAGATGAACATTGTCCTCAATATTCGTAGTGTTAGGGGATCACACTTGCTAGAGCAAACTGAAGAAAAGAAAATGATGAACTGAGTCCTTAAAGAATTGGAATTTTGAGAAAAAGATCTTTATTTTACTAAGTAATATTCTAAAAGGATAAATGACAAAAAGATTCTTTAACCTGTTCATGAGCAAGCATAAAGATTATTGGTTATCAAGATAAACAGTGGATGGAGGGGGTACAGTACCGCCCATTAAATATGGTTTCAGGCGCTGATCATTTACTTTAAACGTGCCCTGAACCGGGTGGGTGAGTTCTATAGCCCCATGGGGAAAAACCTGTAAAATGGTAAAGGGTCCAGACCACCTGGATCTCAGCTTACCTGGAAACAAGCGGAGACGGGAATTATATAACAATACCTATTGGCCTACATAAAAGTCCCGTCTCAGCAAGTTCTTATCATGCCAGTTTTTTATTCTTTCTTTATAAACTTTGGCATTCTCATAGGTGGTAAGTCTGAATTCATCCAATTCATTCAATTGCAACCGCCTTTTAGCCCCTGTGGCCTGAATGTCAAAATTTAAGAATTTAAGAGCCCAATAGGCCTTGTGTTCTAATTCAACTGGTAAATGGCATGCTTTACCAAAGACCAATCTGTAGGGGGACATGCCAATGGGTGTCTTAAATGCAGTTCTGTATGCCCATAATGCATCATCTAATTTGATGGACCAATCTTTTCTGGCAGATGCTACGGTCTTTTCTAGAATTCTTTTGAGTTCCCTGTTAGCCAACTCCACTTGGCCACTGGTTTGAGGGTGATAAGGGGTAGCTAATTTATGTGTAATTCCATATTTCTGCATTAACCTCTCAAATTGGCTATTGCAGAAGTGAGTTCCCCTATCACTAATTATAGCTCGCGGAGTGCCAAATCGGGAGAATAGCTTCTTTAGGAAGTGTACCACCCTTCTTGAGTCATTTGTGGGTAAAGCCATGGCTTCTACCCATTTGGATACATAGTCAACTGCAATGAGGATGTACTTATTCCCAAAAGAATTCAGGAAAGGTCCCATGAAATCTATACCCCAAACATCAAAGATTTCACAGATTAAAATATTGGAAAGAGGCATTTCATTCCGTTGGGAAATGTTTCCCAATCTTTGGCATTTGTCACATGTGGACACATACCTATGGGCATCTTTGAAAAGTGTGGGCCAATAAAAACTTGATTGCAAAACCTTGGCTGCAGTGCGACTAGCTCCAAAATGACCTCCTGCTTCTTTATCATGGCAAAATTGGAGTATCGACTCCATCTCCTCCTCGGGGACACATCTCCTTATGATCTGATCTGCACACAATTTATACAAAAAGGGTTCCTCCCACAGATAGTATTTTACATCAGAAAGGAATTTCTTTTTTCTGTTGATATGAAAGGTTAGGAGGAAGGACTTGTGCAGCTAGATAATTAGCAAAATCAGCATACCAAGGATATGAGTATTTCTGTATTGAGTACAACTGCTCATCCGGAAATTCTTCTCGAATGTTGCTGGTTATCTCCTCTTTTGAGCTTACCGTGTCCAACCGGGAGAGATGGTCAGCAGCCAGGTTTGCAGCACCCTTCATGTCTCTAATCTCAATGTCAAACTCTTGCAATAAAATGATCCACCTGATCAGTCTTGGTTTTGAGTTTTGCTTGGTAAGCAAGTGCCTTAATGCCGAGTGATCTGTGTGGACAACAACCTTGGATAATATCAGATATGAACGAAACTTATCAAGTGCAAATATTACTGCTAGCAGCTCCTTTTCTGTGGTGGTGTAATTGAGTTGGGGTCCAGTCAAGGTTCTGCTAGCATAGTAAATTGGCTGAAAATGTTTGTTCATTCTTTGTCCTAAAACAGCTCCTATAGCAAAATCACTCGCATCACACATTAATTCAAATGGGAGGGTGCAATCTGGTGCTACCATGATAGGTGTATGGATCAATTTGTCTTTCAAGATGTTGAAAGCATGAAGGCATTCAGTTGAAAATTCAAAAGGCACTTCTTTCTGAAGCAAAGTAGATAATGGCTTGGAAATTTTTGAGAAATCCTTAATAAACCTCCTATAGAATCCGACATGTCCTAAGAAACTTCTCAAAGAACGAATAGATGTTGGGGTTGGCAATTTTTCAATTGCGTCCACCTTGGCCTTGTCGATTTCTATACCTCTTTGAGAGATCTTGTGTCCAAGCACTATGCCTTCTTGCACCATAAAATGACATTTCTCCCAATTCAACACAAGATGTGTTTCTTTACATCTAGTAAGCACCTGTTCCAGATTATTCAAACACGCATCAAACGAAGAGCCAAAAACTGAAAAATCATCCATGAAGATCTCAATAAATTTTTCAACCATATCAGAAAATATAGACATCATACATCGCTGAAAGGTTGCTGGGGCATTGCATAATCCAAAGGGCATCCTTCGGTATGCAAAGGTTCCATATGGGCAAGTAAAAGTGGTCTTTTCTTGATCTTCTGGTGCAATTGGTATCTGGTTATACCCTGAATATCCATCCAAGAAACAATAATACTCATGCCCGGCTAGCCTCTCCAACATTTGATCCATAAATGGAAGAGGGAAATGGTCCTTCCGGGTGGCTTCATTTAATTTTCTATAGTCAATACACACATGCCATCCGGTAACGGTTCTAGTAGGGATGAGTTCATTTTTCTCATTTGGAACAACAGTCGTACCCCCTTTCTTGGGCACAACTTGCAAAGGGCTTACCCAAGAACTATCAGAAATAGGATAAATGATCCCAGCATCTAACAACTTAATTATTTCAGCCTTTACCACTTCTTTCATGTTGGGGTTCAGGCACCTTTGGGGTTGAATGGAAGGCTTGCTGTCGTCTTCCATCAAAATTCTGTGAGTGCAGATTGATGGATTAATGCCTTTGATATCTTCTACCTTCCAAGCTATAGCATTTTTGTGTTCCCGCAGCACTCTTAATAATTTTTCTCTTTGTAAGGGATTCAGCGCTGCGGAAATTATCACGGGGAGATCTGATGGTTCCTCAAGGAAAGCATACTCTAAATGGGATGGTAATTGCTTCAGTTCAAGGGTGGGGGGTTCTTGGAGTGATGGCTTACCTGATGGTCCAGGCAATTTGCCTAAGTTCTCTAATTTAATAAACCCCTTTCCCTTGAATTGAGGCTTATCGTTCAAGTATGCTATCATGAGGTTTATTTTTTCATTTTCTCCTTCTTCAAGTTCTCCCTGCTGGAGGCAGAGTTCAAGAGGATCAGTTATTCTACTTACCTGGAAGCATTCATCAATTGTCAATTCAATGGCATCAATCATAAAACAAGAATCATCACTAGAGGGTGCATGTTTCATAGCATTAGACATTTTAAAAATTATCTCCTCATCTTGTATCCTAAGGCTGAGTTGTCATTGTTGGACATCAATCATTGCTTTCCTGGTAGCCAGGAAATGTCTCCCTAGGATAAGCGGGACCTCCACATCTTCTTGCATGTCTAACACAATGAAATCAACTGGAAAAATGAATTTGTCAACTTTAACTAACACATCTTCTATGATTCCCCTAGGATGTCTAATGGATCTATCAGCCAATTGTAATGCCACTCTAGTGGGTTGGGGTTCATTCAACCCCAATTTCTTGAAGATAGAATATGGCATTAAATTGATGCTAGCTCCCAGGTCACATAAAGCTTTTTCAATTTTTAAACTGCCAATGGTACAAGGAATAGTGAAACTCCCTGGATCTTTGAGTTTCTGAGGCAGTTTGTTCAGAAGGATAGCAGAACATTCCTCATTTAATGCAACTGTAGCCACATCTCCCAGTTTCCTTTTGTTTGCCAATAATTCCTTCAAAAACCTTGCATAGTGTGGCATCTGGGCTAAAGCATCAGCAAAAGGAATATTAATATGTAAACTTTTAAATATTTCAAGAAACTTACCAAATTCCTTCTCCAATTTTTGTTGCTTCAGCCTGTTAGGGAATGAAACTTGTGGCTATTGGTGCATCCCTTGTTGTGCTTCTGGTTGTTCCATCTTCTGTTGTCTGGTCCCAAGGCTTGTTTCTGCCTTGGGTTCAGCCCAATTCTTCTTTTCTACCTCAGGCAACTCTTTTCCACTCCTTAAGGTAATAGCTTGCACCTGCTCTCGTGGATTCACTTCAGTGTTGCTTGGAAGAGTTCCCGGCAGTCTGGAAGAGATTAATTGTGCCAATTGCCCCACTTGGTTTTCCAGGTTTTTGATTGAGGCTTCCTGGTTCTAGAACCTAGTTTCTGCACCTGCTATAAATTTTGTCATCAGTTCCTCCAAATTGGATTTTGGTTCAGGCTGATGATAAGTCTGGTGGAACGGCATGGAAGTATGCTGATTTGGCCAGGACTGGTTTGAATGTCCCCTCCATCCTGGATGAAAAGTATGGTGACTTTGGTAACCCTGCTGTCTTGACGAATTGCTGACATAGTCAGCTTGTTCAGTAGATGGTCTGAACTGATTGCCAACTTGGCAGTCTGTACTGATGTGGCCTCCCCCACACAATTCACAATTAAGAGGCTGCACATGCATGGCAGCTATCTGCATTTCATCTATTTTCTTACTGAGTGCTCCTATTTGTGCAGATAGTGCTGTATAAGTGTCAACATTATGCAAGCCTTGCTGCTTCCTAGTTTGAGTTCTTTCTGAATGCCATTGATAGTTGTTGGCTGCCATTTCCTCAATAAGTGCATGGGCAACCTCAGGAGTTTTATTATTTATGGATCCTCCGGCTGCAGCATCTAATATGGTCTTATTTGAGTCAGTAAGACCATTATAGAAAATCTGCACTTGCAGCCAAATGGGGAGGCCATGGTGAGGAACTCTCCTTAACAGCTCCTTGTATCGTTCCCATGACTCATATAAAGATTCCCCCTCTTGCTGGAAAAAAGTAGTGATGTCATTCCTCATTTTAGCAGTTTTAGAAGGGGGAAAATATTTAGAGAGAAAACGGCTGGCCATTTCGTCCCACGTAGCTATTGATCCTGCCGGTAACGAATTCAGCCATGCTTTGGCTTTATCCTTCAAAGAAAATGGGAATAACCTCAACCTAATGGCATCATCACTTACCCCATTGTGTTTGAAGGTGTCACAAATTTCTAAAAAGTTAGAAATGTGTGCATTGGGATCTTCGTGGGCCAATCCACAGAATTGCACCGTGTTTTGAATCATTTGTATGATGGCAGGTTTGATCTCAAAGTTGCTAGCAGCAATATTAGGCCTGATAATGCTGGAGGCAGCTCCAGTGAGAGTGGGTTTGGCATAGTCCATCATAGTCCTCTGCTCAGCCATTTCTTGAGCTTCTTGTGCTTCTTGTTTGACTTGCCTAGCAGCTCTTAAACGGACAAAGAGAGTCCGTTCAATCTCCAGGTCGTAAAGGATCTCTTCCAGTTCAGGTCTGCTTGTCATAAACTGTTAAGGTCAAAGCAATAAAAAGGCCAATATTCACAAAAGAAAATAAATAACTAATCCTATCACACTGAAAATGTAAAGTGAATTATTGGAATACAAAAACCTACATCCTATCATGAATAAATGAAGCCGATTATACTAAAAGCAGATTTAAACCAATCATCTTATTCAAGGTTCCTTTATCTACATCCATCGATTGCAACATCTGAATTCAGACCCAATTTAGTTGAGTTCAGATCTACAAGTCTTTGGTATTGTTAGTCCAGAGAAATTAACAAATAATATTTCAGATCTGAGCTGTATATCTCATACACACTCATTGGTATACACTGCAATATACATCTATCAAATCTATGATGCGTTAGGGCTGATATCAGAGTTAGGCTTGGTTTAAGGATTTTAAGCTCTACATTTGAAGCTCAAAACTGTATAGCTTATGCATATCAAACATTTGCTAAGACCTGAAAAATCAGATCTGCAATGTTTGGTATTGTTAACTGCTGCAAGAGATCTAATCCAAACATCAATTCAGATTGGGTGCAAGAGATTTAAAAGATAACAAAACATCAAGTTCAAAGAAATTTCAGATCATGTACTCATACTACCTCAGATTCTCATGTAATTCAGATCTGATTTTACCATTCATGGCTTAAATTTTCATCAATGAGGCAAGTCTGATGCATCAAATTGTGAATTGGGTGCTGTCACTACCCGAATTCACATCAAAATAGAGTGGGTTCAGGTTTGAGTTCAGATGAACTCAAATCTGAACCCACATGCATTCAGATCTGCAACTAGCTGAGTTCAAATCTGAGCTCAAATCTGAGGTTCAGATCTGAAGGCTTACATATCAATCTTTCAAATATTTTTCATTCCTTGCTACCCTTTGATCCCTGAAGCTAATCTGATATCTCACATTGTGAATGGGGTGCCAAATTCTCATCAGAATTGAGTAGGTTCAGGTCTGAGTTCAGATGAACTCAGATCTGAACCTAGCAGATTTGCAACCAACTGAACTCAGATCTGACCCCAAGTCTGAGTTCACATCAAATTTCTTTCTTTGCTACATTTTCAGCCATGAGACAAGTCTGATGTATCAAAATATCAGTCATAATTGAGTAGTTTTAGGTCTGAGTTCAGATGAACTCAGATCTGAACCTAGCAGAATGCAGACCTGCAATTAGCTGAACTCAGATCTGAATCTAGCAGATTTGAGTTTCAGATCTGAAATTCAGATTTGAGTTTCAGATTTGAAAGTCAGATTTGAAGTTCAGATATGAAAGTTCTCATGCTATTCTTTTCCTCAAAATAAACACACTTTTTCTCAACCAAATCAGCTCAAAAAAAAAAAAAAATCATAGTACAAGTTATCTAACATTGCAAAGTCTGCCCTCTATCCTGCTCTGTTCACTGTCCCAGTTCAGATCTGAGTGATTTCAGATCTGAATTTCTTTACCCAATGCTATCCAATTGTTTTATAGAGATAGCAGATTTGTTCTAGGGTGTATTGGGGTGAAGATAACCCCCAATTACCCTTTGAATTTATATCAGTTCAGGTCTGAGTTCAAGGGAACTCAGATCTGATCTGTTACAAATTTGCTACAGCAGAACTCAGATCTGAACTCAGATCTGAGTTCTAATCCGAATCCTTGGTTTCCATTCTTTCGGTTATATGGTTCTCTCTCTCTCTCTTTTTTTTTTCACTATCTAAATATATATTTTTTTTCTTTTTGTAATGAAAGAAAAGAATAATAAAGGGCTGAGAACAGATTTTTTTTTTGCTGAGTATTGCAGTTCTGCTATAGCAGATCTGAGTGCCGAATGCAACTCAGATCTGCAACACTCATGTTTTCAAAATTTTTTTTTTCTTTTAGAAGACAATAACTTCAAGATAGAAAGGAAAATAGGTCTCCCTTTATTAAAATTAAACTGAAACAGGGAAGAGAAAGTAATCTACTAAAACACAATTACAGTAGTACAGGAGTTGCAGTCCAAGCTGAAATGAAAAAGTTAGCAAATTAACCCAACTATGAATGCAATGCTGAATGAGATCAGATTAAGAATGCTCAATGTTTCCTAATATTGTTTCCCTAAATCCAAGGCAACGGCGCCAAAAACTTGATGTGTGGCTCATTGTGACACTAGCAAGTGCACTAGCCGTTCAAGTAATAAAGTAGTGAGTGAAGTATCATTCCCACGAGGATTTAGGAAACAATTACCAATACTAAATTGAGTACTTCTTATCTGATCAACAAATAATCAAAACTGTAATGAAAGCTAAAAAAAATTCTAAATTAAAATCTATCTAAATCATTGGCCCAATTGCCTTCAAATCAGGTTAGAAGAGTAAGCAGTAAATGTCAATCTCAGAATTCAGCAAACTATCAATTTGGATCATTCGAATAAATCATGATTGAGCCTTGGTTTGGTGAAACCCCAAGGTCATGAACAGCCTCTCTCAAGCGCATGCTCATCCTATGCATGAGTGACGGTTCTTCTATCTCTAGCAAGAATCTAATCCCCATGCATGCATTTCTTCAAACACTTCTAAGGCATCAATTCAAATCTGAATTGATCACCAACTGAATTGTGCAAGTTATCTCTAACCTTCCACTCAATTCAGTTATTGAATAGTAGATCTGAATTCCTAGAGTCTCTCTCAAGCACTCTATGAATTCCAAGTTGTAGATTAATTCGGCCAATCTGAAAATTGCAGATCTGAATTCTCTTTCAAGCAATTCAGATCTTGCAATCTCAGATCTGAGAATTCAGATCTGAGTTTTGAAGGTTAGTTGGTCGAATAAATCTACAATAACACCCTCATTCAAGAAACTTCAAGTACAATTCATGACCAATTGAATGAATCAAAAAGAATTAGATTGCTTAACTAAAATTTTACAAGCTGAAATACATCAAGGAAGAATGGAAACAAGGAGAAAGAAGAAAGAAAAAATATAACAAAGAAACTGAATTCAAATCAAAAGAGAATGAAACTACAAATGATTTATTACAAAAGATCTTTGAATCACAAACCCTCAATTCAAACTCACCTTCTCTTCTAGCTTGCTTGTCTTGAACTTCCTTCAGCCCTTCTTCTTCTTCTTCCTTGCGCTTAGCTTTCTTCTCTTCTCTTCTCTCAAGGTGGCCTAACCTCTAAGAGTGGGAGAGCCTTCCTCTCAAGCAATTGAACACCTCTCCCCCCTCCTAGAGACCTCCTTATATAGTTTTTCAAGGGGGCTCTTGCCCCTTCTTGAAGTCTCTAGAATTGGGTGTATTACACCCCTCATGAACCTTCTAGAGTGCTCCCTCCTTCTCTTCAAGAAACATCTAGGAGTTGCCGCCCCTAGCTCCCTTTGGGCTGCTATTTGGGCTACAATTTAGCTTGCTTTTGAGCTCAAGTGGGCTACACTCTAGGCTGTTATTTGGTCTAAAAATGGACTGGGCCAAAATTTCCTTCTTGCTAGGCTTCTTTCCTTGGATTTTCCAAAGAGTTAGTTTGCACTTCTTGGGCCGAATAAAAACTCCCTTGCTCTCATGGCTGGACCGGGCTGAACTTGATAAATTTTGGGCTTTCTTTTCTTGCTTTTGCCTTCTTTTTGTTGATTTGGCTCGCCCTGAAATCTTTCTTGCAATCAAGCTAAAATAGGGCAAAATCTAATTAAACCAGCATAAAATTTCATGCAAAAACCTCATAAAATATAGATAAATTGTAGGTTCATCAAACATAGATTAAAATCCATGTCTGTGATATGAACATGAATCAAATAAGGTGGTGGATTTATATTTGTTGTTTTTATCAAAAAATGGCAAACGGACAATTTGCCAAGCTTCTTGATGACAACAAGCTTAAGGGCCCAAACTATGCTGACTGGTGCCGTAACCTAATGCTGGTTTTAACATCTGAAAAACTGGACAAGGTAGTCAAGTCTTCTACCTCGGAACGTCCGGGCAATAGGGCTTCTGAAGCCCGTTGGAGAGAATTACAAGATTGGGAGGATAAAAACTCCCTAGCCTACTGCTATGTCATTGCTTCTTTGGACAACTCAATACAGATGCAGTTTGATCAGATCGAACTTGCTAAGGATATATTGGACAGTTTGAAAACATTGTACGAAGAGTAGAACCGTTCTACTTGGCAGAAGGTCTTGAAAATGTTCATGACCGCTCAGATGTCCAAGGGGCAGAAAGTTCATGACCATTGTCTTTAGATGATGGGATACATTAACGAGCTGGAAGCCCTAGGATTCGGGCTAGATCTTGGCACTCAAGTGGATGCCATTCTGAACTCCTTGCCCTCTTCCTTCAATGGGTTCATATTAAACTACAATATGAACAAGCTGAATGTCAGCGTCCAAGAGCTCAACAATATGTTACAAAGGGCCGGGGACTTACTTAACAAGGATGATCCCGTGGTGATGCTTGTTGAAGCTAACAAAACGGGCAAGAAAAAGAGGAAGGCAAAGAAGCCTCAGAAGAAGACTACCAAGCCCAAGAAGCGGAAGAAGGACAGGACAGTAGATGCATGTCACTTCTGCAAACAAACCGGCCACTGGAAGAGGAATTGTGCTCAGTACCTAGAATCCAAGAAAGGTGATTTCGAATCTTGTGTAATAGAAACCAACTTATTGGTGGCTTCTGCGTCCTGGTGTATTGACTCTGGGGCTTCAACTCATGTGTGTAACTCACTGTAGGGTTCAAGGTAAGCAGAAGGCTGAATGATGGAGAAGTGATGCTCTACTTGGGGACTTCTACAAGCGTTGCAGCTATGGCAATAGGCACCGTAGAATTAAAATTTAGAGAAGGAAATATTGTACTTAAAGATTGCCTTTCCATGCAAAATCTAAGAAGAAATTTGATTTCTGTCTCAAAACTGTGTGCGGATGGATATTCTGTCTTTTTTAGTAATACGATTACTATTAAAAGAAACAATAAATTCATCGCATATGGGGAATTGGAGAACGGTCTCTATGTTCTACATCCTTCTCTAGAAACTAACATAGCCGAAACTACATCGGCTGAAATCTCCAAGAAAAGAGCACGTGATACAGTTAATCCTACGTGCCTGTGGCATTACCGACTTGGCCATATCGGTATTGACCGAATCACAAGACTGGTAAAGGATGGTCCTTTGGATTTTCTAACTGTAGAAGATCTTCCCACTTGTGAGCCTTGCCTTCAGGGTAAGATGACAAAGAGGCCATTTAATGGTAAGCCTGAAAGATGTACAGGCATGCTTGACCTTATACATATTGATGTATGTGGTCCCCTGAGTGTTAGGACCTGTAACCAACACGTGTATTTCATTACATTCACCGATGACTATTCTTGGTATGGTTATGTGTACCTAATGAGACATAAGTCTGAATCCTTTGAAAAGTTCAAAGAGTTCAGACAAGAGGTCAAGAAACAATTAGGGAAAGAAATTAAGTCCCTTCGATCAGATTGAGGCGGAAAATATCTCTCTGACAAATTCAGGGACTACTTAAAGGTAAATGGAATAGTATCACAGTTAGCTCCTCCTGCTACACTACAACTTAACGGTGTTTCAGAGAGGAGGAATAGGACCCTATTAGATATGGTCCGATCACTTCTCATCCATTCAGAGTTACCCATATCCTTTTGGGGATACGCATTAGAGACTACGATATACGTGCTGAACCGGGTTCCAACCAAATCGGTTCCTAAGACTCCCTATGAGCTTTGGACCAGAAAGAAACCAAGTGTATGACACTTGAATATTTGGGGTTGTCCGGCTCACGTTAAAAGAATGAATCCGAACAAATTGGAATCCAAGACCAGCCATTGCCTATTCGTAGGCTACCCAAAGGGCTCAGTGGGCTACCTATTCTATGATCCAAGTGAGCAGAAGGTGTTCTGTAGTCGGAATGCACAATTCTTGGAAAATGATTACATCCTGGACAATCTTCATCAGGAAATTGTTCTTAATGAGGAGAGCTCAGATGCAATGGGAGGTGTCCCACAAGTTCCAGGTAGTGACCAACCTAGAAGATCTACCTGGGTGTCTAGGCCACCGGTCCATTTTGGTTACGATCAGGATAGTTACCTGGTCGAAACCTTGACTAGTGAAGAGGATCCCGTGACTTATACGGAAGCTATGTTGGACATAGACTCCCTTAAATGGGTAGATGCCATGAGAGTTGAGATGGACTCAATGGAGACCAATGGAGTCTGGACTCTAGTGAATCCGCCCTCTAGGGTAAAAGCAATTGGTTGCAAATGGATCTACAAGAGGAAGAAGGGCCCCAATGGCAGGGTTGAGACCTACAAAGCTCGTCTAGTGATGAAAGGATACGCTCAGAAAGAAGGCATCGATTATGAGGAAACCTTTTTGCCCGTGGCCATGCTTAAATCCATTAGGATCCTGCTAGCTGTAGTAGCTTACTATGACTATGAGATTTGGCAGATGGATGTCAAAACTGCATTTTTGAATGGAGATCTTACTGAAGATATCTATATGCAGCAACCGCAAGGTTTTTTAGCTGCGGGTCAAGAACACATGGTCTGTAAGTTGAATAGATCCATATATGGACTCAAGCAAGCTTCTAGAAGTTGGAACATCCGATTTGACTCTACGGTCAAAAAGTTTGATTTTGAGCAGAATCCGGATGAACCCTGTGTTTACAAGAAGACCAGTGGTGACAAGGTTATGTTTCTAGTTCTGTATGTAGATGACATTCTACTCATTGGGAATGATGTGGGAATGTTAACTACGATAAAAGTATGGCTATCACAGCAATTCTCCATGAAAGACCTTGGATAAGCCTCCTATATACTAGGTCTTCGACTCTATAGAGATAGATCGAAGCGGATAATAGGATTATCCCAATCTGCTTATATTGACAAAATAGTCAAGAGATACAGTATGGAAAACTCCAAGAAAGGAAATGTCCCTTTCAGGCATGGAGTCAATCTCTCCAAGAAGATGTCTCCAAAGACCTATGAGGAGATCGAGAGCATGAAAGACGTTCCCTATGCCTCAGTCGTAGGGAGCATCATGTATGCCATGCTATGCACTCATCCTGACATCGCCCAAGCAGTGAGTGTAGCAAACAGATTCCAGGCCAACCCAGGGCAGGAGCATTGGACTGCTGTGAAATGTATACCTAAGTACCTTCGAAGGACAAAAGAGTTTTGTATGGTATTCGATGGTAGTTCACTACAGATCCAAGGGTATACATATGCGGATTTCAAGTCGGATCCGGATGATAGAAAGTCTACATCTGGATATGTTTTCATGATAGGATCGTATGTTGTTTGCTAGAAAAGCAGCAAACAGGGGTCCACAGCAGACTCCACAACCGAGGCCGAATACATTACTGCAAGTGAAGCTGCCAAGGAAGCCGTGTGGATGAAGAAGTTCATTCACAAATTGGGAGTAGGTCCGTCCAACACATCACCCATCCCATTGTTGTGTGACAACAATGGAGCGATTGCTCAGGCTAAGGAGTCACGAATCCACTCGAAGTTGAAGCACATCGAGAGGAAGTACCACGTACTCTAGGAGATTGTTGGTAGAGGGGACATCTTGATTCAGAAGTTAGCATCAGCGGAGAATGTAGCAGACCCATTGACTAAGCCACTGACACAGAAAGTGTTCGACAAACACATGAAAAGTATGGGACTCCGGCTTATACCAGATTGGACCTAAGTGCAAGTGGGAGTTGTTAGACAGTTGTATGCCCTTAGCTTCAATCAGAAATATGTACATTATGAATTTATTGTAAATGAATAAAGTACACATTTGATTCATGTTCCTGTGATGTGTTTCTGTGTAATACCCTTAAACTGGACACTTAATGAGACTTGTGTTAGTTTAGAATGTTCACAGCCATTGGGTAAGTCTGGAGAGATTTATCCTACCAAGGCTGACACTGGTGTGCTAACAACTGTTGGGGTGGCTTGTCTCAGCTACCACGGTGAGACCCGAAGCACATGCAGTGTAGGATTAATAGAACCTTTGAACCAGACTAGATTTCCAGTATTGCCTTGGACCTTGGAGATAGATGGGCAAAACTGGAAAGTTACACCTGACCCCTAGACTCAATTATGATACTACACTAGGTGTCAGATCGAGCTGTCTTTGATTTACCAATCAGTGAGATCCTTAGCGGGGGTCAAAACCTGGGTATGTTAGGACAGTCCGAGAATTCATCTGAGTGGGTGATCATAGTGACAGGATCAGCTCCTTTGTTAGACAAAGGTAATGATCGGGGATGCACTCTCTCTGATGGAAACCAAGACTGCCGGCAGCCGATTTCAATTGTTGAGATTTTGTTTTGCAAAATATATTTATATAAAGATATATATATATATATATATATATATATATAAAGATATATATATATATATATAGATATATGTTATGGTTTCGAAATGATTTGCAAAAGGTTTTAATTCCCAGGATCCATGTAAGCAGAGAGTGCAATACTGTTCCTTGCAGTCGAGGGAGAGGTCCTCCCTTGTCGGGCAGTGTTTGATCATTATGGGTTGAGAGGTTAAGTGTAAGACCATTGAGAATAATACCTGATGGACTAATCTTGCATCTGCCCACAGTCCCTGGGTGTTACAAGGTGGCTTGGCCCAGGGACCACTTAGGGTAAGTGTTGGGCCCATAGAGCCCATAAGATGGGTTTCAGGGGATGCACTGTCCATAAACAGTGTATTCTGCCAGGCCTTGTAACAAAGGCTGGGCTGAACCCATGTGGCTGATGTGTAGATCAATGTTTGGGTCCCACGCCATACAAAGAAGCCCAATTTGGCAGTTGTTTGGAAGGCTAAGTGAGTGCATAACCTTAAATGGCCTTAAGCCCATTTCGAACTGGGCTGATTTGATCAATCAATTAAAGGGGGCAAATTCTGAGATGGATCAGCTGATAGGATTGGGCCTAGACCCTATCCACTTAGAGAGTCCAAGATCTAAATAAGATTTAGATCTGGAAGCCTCCTAATTAGATTATGAGATGGCTGATCTGATATGCTGATAAGATAAGGGTTCTCCCTTATCACTTGTCCTTCTAATCCAAATATAATTTGGATCAGCAGCTCCTAATAGGATTAGGAGCTGATCCCTTTAAATCTATAAAAGGAGGAGGGGGCGGCAGCCTTTATACATGCAACCTAAGACTCTTGTCTTCAGAGCTGAAATCATAGAAGAGAGATTTCTGCAACCTCTGCAAAATCTCTCTTGCCGCCTCCTTCCTGCCGCCGCCATTACTTTCAGTTCGATCTCCAGTCCTTGGGAGAAATTAAGATCTGATCTTGATACCAATCTTTTGGGAAAAGATTGATTGGAGCTGTACTCACAAGCCATCTAGTTGATTTTTACGAAGGGTCAAGTTCTTTTAAAGAACCTTGCTGATTCTGCTCCATCTTGCACTGCGCCATCTTCAGTGGGAGTAGTCTTTGGATCCTTCCTTAGGCGTGAACACCTCCATTGGGAGATACTAATTCTCCGTATCAGGTACATCCGCCCTCTACTCCTTTTGGTTAGGATCTGGTTTGGTTCATGGTTCAAGATTGATCTTTGAAAAATATGTTTTTCTAAAATAGGGAATTTGATTCCCTACATAGATGGGAGAAATTTTTGAAATTCGCCCAGTCCATTCCGCAAGACTTGGGCATCCATGTGATGGATATCCCATCCCTTCAATTCCAATGATTGAAATCAATTGCCGGCAGTTTGGTTTTCATCAGAGAGAATGCATTCTCGATCATTACCTTTGTCCGACAAAGGGGCTGATCCTATCACTATGATCACCCACTCAAATGAATTCTCAGACTGCCCCAACATGCCCAGGTTTTGACCCCCACTAAGGATCTCACTGATTGGCATATCAAAGACAACCCGATCTGACACCTAGTGAAGTATCATAATCGGGTCTAGGGGTCAGGTGTAACTTTCCAATTTTGCCCATCTGTCTACAAGGTCCAAGGCAATACGAAAAATCTGGTCTGGTTTAAGGATTTGAGTAATCTCATACTGCATGTGCCTTGGGTCTTACCCTGGTGGCTGAGACAGGCCATCCCAACACTTGGCAGCACACTAGTATTAGCCTTGGCAGGATAAATCTCCCCAGACTTATCCAATGGTTGTGAACATTTAAAACTAACATGAGTCTCAATTAGTGTCCAGTTTTAGGGTCTTTTACAGAATTATACCAAACAACATGAATCAAGCATGCACTTTATTTATTTACACTAGATATCAAAAGTACATCAATTCAGATTGAAGCTAAGGGCATACAAAACTGTCCAACAGTTTGAATCTTAGTGGACTGAGCCATCGTGAGAGGCTTTGTTAGGGAATTGAGGTAAGACTATATATGTTATGATATAATAAGGATGAGAGGGAGTAGAGAGCATATAAGTTTCAATTGAATTAGGATTCTTAGATGGTGCCAAATAAAATGCTACAACAGAGGGCCATTGGACTCAAGTTCGTGCTAAGAAAAAGCAAGTGCATAAAACTTATCCCACTGATGGTCCACATCCTACTACTAGATCATAGACAAGCCAAGGTTATGAGGGGTAATTTGGTCCTCCCAAGCTAATGGCGACACATGGCCTTTATTGACATCCAATGCTGAGTCAGCGGACCAACTCGACAAGTTAGCTTGGAGCACCTCGCATAGTTTGATTTTGACCTTGGCAAGGGCGAGCTGGTAGAGCCTGTAAGGTCACTAGCGACCTGGCCAAGGAGCCAGCCGAGCTGAGGCGAGCTAAGGTGACCCCCGAAGGTGAGCTCGCTAACCGTTCCTACTACTTCACCACCAAAGGCACCGGTATCACGACTATTAGAACAGCTCACCGTACCGCCTGCCAAATTCTACTCGAACAAACTATAACCACCATGCGGAACTCGCAACTAACACATTAATACACCCTATATTGTGAAAACAGCTCCACCAGAGGCTCAAAGCTGTTACCAAAGTGCCATGGGCCCCCCAATGACTTTAAAAGGTGTTTAAATCCACCTGAAAACGTACGTGCACTAATACTCTCTAGCTCCCTTACACTCTTAGAGAATATCCTCATTCACCTACTGACTTAAGCATCGGAGTGCCCTCCCCGGGTAGAAACTACCCAAACACTCTCACCTTCTTTCCCCTATAGTACATTTCAGCCTGAGCATCTAGACACCAGCTCACCCCAGCCAAATTGACATCTAGTCAGAGTTTGAGTCACAACACAAGAAGGAGCATTTAGATTGCGCGACATCACAAGGTTGCCTAACCTCTCTACTTCTCACTGAATGGAATTTTTTGGAATGTAAGGGGGATTTGTTATGACCCCCCTATTAGGAGAATCAAAAAAAATTCTCGATTACATTGTATTGATATTTTAGCTCTTACAAAGCCAAAGTCTGATGATAAAGATTATTAGGTAGCTAGGAGATTAAACCTTAATGGTTGCATAGCTAATATAAATAGAAAAATTGGTTGTTTTTTTTGGAATAATTCTTTTATAGTGTCCCTAATTAAGGATAGTGAACAACTTTTAACAGCGCGTATCAGAGAATTGAATAATACTTTATTTTATTCTTTTAGTGGTTTATGTAATATGTGATAGAACTGACATAAGTATATTGTGAAAAGTTACTATTTTTCTGGTTACACAACCTTGGTTAATGCCAGGTGATTTCAATCATATCATGAATCCAAATGCATTTAAATCATTTAGTAACAAGCAGAGGGGCCCTACGGAATGCAACAATCGACCCGTTGACCCATTGACTCGATTCTTGGCCAAAAACTGTTAAATCGGTCAATGATTTATTGATTTGAGTGGTCGAATCATTGATTCATTGACCTATTCAATGATTTTTGGTTGTTTTCTTAATTAGGAACCATCTAGGTAATCGAGTCTGTTTTATCCTAATCTTGGTCATTGGCCAAAAATCGTTGAATCGGTCAAACCATTGACCCATTCAATGGTTTTTGGTCATTTTTTATTTTTTTAATTTTTTTTGTCAAAATGAGCCATTCGTTCGAACTGAACAGTCAAACCATCAACCTGAGAACCGGTGGCTAGAATGGTTCTGTTTTCAAGTCATATGAGTCACGAGCTCGAATGGCATAACATGTATGGTACTACTTAATGGACCTCACACACTCAATTTTTTGCTTGTATTTTTTTTTTGTCAGAACAGGTCATCCTTTTTTTATCTTTTTAATTGGGAACCATCCAGGCAACCAGTTTCGTTTTATCCTAATCCCGGTCCTTGGCCAAAAACCGTTGAATCAGTCAATGACCCATTGACCCGAGTGGTCGAACCGTTAACCCGTTGACCTGTTCGATGGTTTTTGGCCATTTTTTTATTTTTTAATTTTTGTTATCAGAATGATCCGTCCATTTGAACCAAATGGTCGAACCATTAACCCGAAGACCAATGGCCAAAATGGTTCCATTTTTGGGTTGTATGAGTCACATGCTCGAATGACATAACACATATGATACTGCTTAATGGACCTCACACTCACTTTTTTTGCTTGTAAATTTTGTTGTTAGAATGGATCATCCGTTTGAACTAGACGATCAAACCGTCAACCTGAAAACCGATGGCCATAATGGTTTTGTAATTTTTTGCTTATAATTTTTTATTGTTAGAACGGGGCCGTCCATTCGAACCGAATTGTCAAAATGTCGACCCAAAAACTGGTGGCCAGAATGGTTCCATTTTCAAGTTGTATGAGTCACATGCTCGAATGACATAACGCATATGATACTACTTAATGGACCTCACAAACTCAATTTTTTGCCTATAATTTTTGTTGTCAGAATGGAATCGTCAACCTGTTAATCCTTTGACCCATAAAATTAGTCATTTTTTTATTTTTTTAATTGGGAACCATCCAAGCAACCGGTCCTATTTTATCCTAATCTTGGTCCCTGGCCAAAAATCGTTGAATCAGTCAACGACCCATTGACTTAGACGGTCGAACCATTGACCCGCTTAATGGTTTTTTGTCATTTTTTTATATTTTTAATTTTTGTTGTCAAAACGGGCCATCTATTCAAACCGAACAGTCGAACCATTGACCAAAAAACCAGTGGCCAGAATGATTCTATTTTCAGGTCGTATGAGTCACACGCTCGAACCGTTTAATGGACCTCACACACTCAATTTTTTGCCTGTAATTTTTGTTGTCAAAGTGTGTTGTCCTTTTTTTTATTTTTTTTAATTAGGAACTGTCCAGGCAACTAGTTCCATTTTACCCCAATCCTAGTCCTTGGCCAAAAACCATTGAATTGGTTAACAACCCATTAACCCAATTGATCGAACCATCAACCTGTTGACCCGTTCAATGGTTTTTGGCTGTTTCTTATTTTTTTAATTTTTGTTGTCAAAACGGGCCGTCCGTTCGAACCGGATGGTCGAATCGTTGACCCAAAAACCGACGGCCAAAATGGTTCCATTTTCGAGTAGTATGAGTCACATGCACGAATGACATAACATCATGGTTTTTAAAATCGACCTAGAGGCCAAACTGATCAGGGGTCCGGATACCGGGTCGAAAGGTCTGATCGTTCAAATCAGATGGTCGAACCGTTGACCCATAAACCGGTGGCTAGAACGTTCCATTTTCGGGTTGTATGAGTCACACGCTCGAATGACATAACATCATGGTTTTTAAAACTAAACCGGTAAGGGATCCGGTTACTAGGTTGAACGGTTGGCCCATTCTAACAAAAAAATTAAAAACGGTCAAAACTATTTGAACGGTTCAATATCTAGTTATTAACAATATTTATAATAACTATTATATATTCGTATAATTAGATATTTATATAAACAATAATTAGATAATTATAATAACAATATTTATAATTACATATAATAAATATATTTATATAAATAGATAATTATCTAACAATTTATATAGTTAATAGGAAGTGGGTGCTCTCACGTGGTTCCATTTGCTGCACGGAGAAGGGATCCCAATCGTGTATAAGATGGCTGAGTTTGTTGACATGGTTAATATAACAGCTTTGGTTGATATTGGTTATAGTGGAAGTCGTTTCACGTGGTGCAATAATCGTGAAGGGTTGGACTGTATTTGGGCTAGATTGGACTAGATCCTTGTCATTACCGAATAGGTGTAGTGGTTTCGAATGAAACTCGATTCTCACCTAAACTTGGCGTGTTCTGATCACTGTCCATTGTTGCTTTCGATTGATTAAGAAAGCCTTGCTGCAGGTCTGAAACCACTCCGGTTCCAACAGATGTGGGTTCACCATTCTAATTTTTTTAATTTGGTTAGAAGTTGGGAAGAGTCTATCTGTGCCAATCCTTTAATGGGACTCTTTTTGAAGCTTTACAGATTACGAGAAAAACTGAAAATTGGAACAAGGAAGTGTTTGGGGATATCCACGCCAATCATCTCGAGATGCTGAAGACATGGTTCAAATGGCTGAATTGGAGTATATACAAAATAGTTCAACTGAAATTCTGCAACCGATGAGGGATAAACACAAGGAATTACATGAATTTTACAAGATTTTGAAGGGATATATTTTTTGGAGACTGAAAGCCAGATTCAAGTGGTTGGATGACGGAGATAGGAAATGAACATCCTTTCTGATGTAGGCGCATTCGTCTGGCCTGTACAAGGCTGATGCGTGTGGAATAAGGGGCGCAAGCAAAGGCTCACCATGAGCATGCTCAGGGTTAACTTGCGTGGACCAGGCGGACCTCATCATAGGGCGCTGCATGGTTCTGGCAAAGCATCTTGCCAGGCCTTCATACGGCTCACATCTGGACCATCCCCACAAGGTAAGGGATTTGAAACCTTTGTGACCTCTAGTGCTCTCTCCTCAAAGGACTTAGCACTATCGGAGACCTCGTCTGGACCCCATGGCTCTAGACTCACTACGTACCCTACACACATGCTAACTTGACCATCAAAGTTCTCGCCTTGGAAACCCTTCTCACTGCAGGAACATCACTTCGTCCTCCCTTGGAAACCCTTCTCAGTACTAGCCCTTGGCTTCTACAGCATCCAAAGGAGGGATTCACCTCGGCCTCAACTCATCTCCCCAGGACCCTCAAAGCCTTTGGCCTTCATTTGAAGCTTGGAAGCGAATTTACTTTGTTCCCTTCGGCCAAACCGAGCATCAACGATTGACGCCATCTGTGGGAAACGTTGCCAAGATGATTCTGCCAAAACACTACCAACTCCAGATCTCCTAAGCTTCAGACACCATGGTACGAAGAGCCAGGAACCCCCAGAACCTAGTCACGAATGAATAGTTTCAGACCATCCTCGACCATCTGGAATACCTCACGCAGTGCATGGAACAAGCATACCCCCGGGCAGGAGGTCCCTCTTGAGGCGACCACCCCACCAGGGTGTCAGATCACTAGGGTCGACGTGAGCACATCGAGCCACCAACACTGGGCCTAGCCGACCCCCAATAGGCCAAGCCCACCGAGTCTGGCAGCAACCAACCCGTCGGCCCACCACATAGGAACGAAAGACCTCCCAGCCAACGAGAGGAAGAGCCGGTGCAGTCCAAAGTCAGCCACCAACCTTTTGAGAACACCACTGTTGTAGGAGAGAGAACCCCCGAGATGAAGGCGGGCACCTTGGCCGTCATAGTGCCCATTCAAGGGCCGAGGGCTGACGCCGCGCCTCTCCCACGCCGGTCTCAGACCTCCGCGACATCATGAATGACCACTGTGCCAGATGAGGAGCGTGTGGTCTTGCCTCGAAGCATTCCAGAGTTCATGCTGACCCTCATCGTGCCATCATGCCCACGAAGACAGAGATGGGTGGCAAGCTCCAGCCGACCCTTGGATTGCAGAACTATGGGCCGAGATCGGGGCCATCAAAGGACTAGCTCTGCTAGTTCTGAGATAGCTGAGCTGACGCCTTGGCCAATCAAAGCAATCCGATAGAGAGAATGGATGCCTTCACCCCGGACATCATCTCCGAGCCACTCCCCCACCACTTCAAGGCTCCCACACTAGATATGTACGATGAGAACTAAGACCTCGATGACTACCTGGAAAGTTTCAGGGCGCTCATGATACTCTATGGGTATTCTGACGCATTGATGTGCCAGACTTTCCAGGATAACTTCGGGGGGGCCACCCGCCATAGGTTCTCTAGTCTCCAGTCTTGATCAATTAGCTCATGGGAGCAGTTTGCCATCCTGTTCCTTGCTCGCTTAATCAGCAGCAGATGATGCCAAAAAAGTGCAGTCTCGTTAATGTCCATCAGCTAGAAGTAGGGGTAGAGTATGCGGTCTTACATCAACCGCTTCAAAATGGAAGAGCTCAAGGTCCGAGACCTCGACCCCATGGTCATAATGCATGCTGCCATCAATGGGCTCCGCCCTGGTTTGGCCATGAAGTGCTCGGTCGCCAAGGCCCCACCGAAGATGAAGCTAGAGTTCCTCAAGAGGCTTCGGCCGAGGACTACCAAGAAAAGGAGGTTGAGCGCCACAACGGGCCCCTGAGAAGAAGAGGAAGGGTGGAGACCACCACCACCACAACAACAATAGCAGCAAGGACAACAAGATGCCACCAGCCTCAGCCTTGGCTTACAGCCAATACACACCACTCAACTCCACCAGGACCCAGATTCTGGTGCAGGTCGCGAAGGAGAAATTCATGAAGTGGCCTGAGAAGATGAAGAGGAACCCCAAGAGGGGGAACCCAAAGAAGTACTGCAAGTATCACTGTGGCACTAGCCACGATACAGATGACTGCTATGTTCTGAAGAAAGAGATAAAGTCCCTCGTCATCCTAGCAGCAGTAGCACCACCACCACCACCAACAGATAGCCAGCGTCATCGACATCATTTTTGAGGGCACGGCCTTGGCCTCGGCCCACAAGGCCTATACCAAGCAACTAAATATCCAAGGGCCTGCCCCCCAAGAAGCTGAAGCAATAGGAAACCTTCTCCTTAACGGACGAGCACTTGAAGGGGGTCACAATTGCCCATGATGATGCTCTGGTGATCTCAGTCGTCATCGCAAAGTTTGTAATCAAGACGATTCATGTCAACACTAGCTCCTTGGCCGACATCCTCTTCTATGAAGCCTTTTAGAAGATGAAGACGTCCCACTGGTCGACTTCTCTAGTAACATGGTCAAACCGGAGGGAAGAATTAACCTACCTATCACGGTAGGGACTAAGCTTCAGCAGGTAACAAAGATGAACAAGTTCCTAGTCATGAGGATCGGATCACCCTATAATAAAATCATGGGGAGACCGACCCTTCATGCGTTCAGGGATGCCACCTCCTCGTATCACCTCGCCCTCAAGTTCCCCACTCAGCACAGCATCGGAGTCATTCGGGGGGACCAGCAAGTGGCCCGCAAGTGCTATGTGGCAGCACTAAAGGGCAAGAAAAAGGAAGCGTTGCCACTAGAGGGTCTCAACCTCAGGGAGGAACCAGTGAGCTGAGGCCAACCAGCCGAGGACCTTATCTCGGTTCCCCTAGATGAGGCTGAGCCCAAGAAGACAGTCCGTGTCGGGTCCATCCTTCCCCCAGAAAGCCTATCCAAACTGGTAAGTTTCCTCAAAACTAATGCCAACGTCTTTGCTTGGTCCACCGTTGACATGCCCGGAATTGACCCTTTGTTCATCATGCATAAGCTGAGTGTGGACCTGAGTTCTAGGCCAATTCGACAAAAGAAGAGGAACTCTACACCAGAGTGTTGGAAGGCCATAGGAGGAAGTTGGTAAGGTACTCAACGTGGCTTCATCCGAGAGGTATACTACTGATGTGTGGCTCCTTGTGACACTTGCAAGTGCACTAGCCGTTCAAGTAATAAAGTAGAGAGTGAAGTATCGTTCCCACGAGGATTTAGGAAACAATTACCAATACTAAATTGAGCACTTCTTATCTGATCAACAAATAAATCAAAACTCTAATGAAAGCTAAGAAATCCTAAATTAAAATCTATCTAAATCATTGGTCCAATTGCCTTCAAATCAAGTTAGAAGAGTAAGCAGTAAATGTCAATCTCAGAATTCAGCAATCTATCAATTTGGATCATTCGAATGAATCATGATTGAGCCTTGGTTTGGTGAAACCCCAAGGTCATGAACAGCCTCTCTCAAGCGCATGTTCATCCTATGCATGAGTGACGGTTCTTCTATCTCTAGCAAGAATCTAATCCCCATGCATGCATTTCTTCAAACACTTCTAAGGCATCAATTCAAATCTGAATTGATCACCAACTGAATTGTGCAAGTTATCTCTAACCTTGCACTCAATTCAGTTCTTGAATAGTAGATCTGAATTCCTAGAGTCTCTCTCAAGCACTCTAGGAATTCCAAGCTGTAGATTAATTCGCCCAATCTGAAATTTGCAGATCTGAATTCTCTTTCAAGCAATTCAAATCTTGCAATCTCAGATCTGAGAATTCAGATCTGAGTTTTGAAGGTTAGTTGGCCGAATTGATCTGCAATAACACCCTTATTCAAGAAACTTCAAGTACAATCCATGATCATTTGAATGAATCAAAAAGAATTAGATTGCTTAACTAAAATTTTACAAGCTGAAATACATCAAGGAAGAATGGAAACAAGGAGAAAGAAGAAAGAGAATATAACTAAAAAACTGAATTCAAATCAAAAGAGAATGAAACTACAAATGATTTATTACAAAAGATCTTTGAATCATAAACCCTCAATTCGAACTCACCTTCTTCTTCTAGCTTGCTTGTCTTGAACTTCCTTCATCCCTTCTTCTTCTTCTTCCTTGTGCCTAGCCTTCTTCTCTTCTCTTCTCTCAAGGTGGCTGAACCTCTAAGAGTGGGAGAGCCTTCCTCTCAAGCAATTGAACAACTTTCTCCCCTCCTAGAGGCCTCCTTATATAGTTTTTCAAGGGGGCTCTTGCCCCTTCTTGAAGCCTCTAGAATGGGGTGTATTACACCCCTCATGAACCTTCTAGAGTGCTCCCTCCTTCTCTTCAAGAAACATCTAGGAGTTGCCGCCCCTAGCTCCCTTTGGGCTGCTATTTGGGCTACAACTTAGCTTGCTTTTGAGCTCATGTGGGCTACACTCTAGGCTGTTATTTGGGCTAAAAATGGGCTGGGCCGAAATCTCCTTCTTGCTAGGCTTCTTCCTTTGGGTTTTCTCAAGGAGAACGGTCTCTATGTTCTACATCCTTCTCTAGAAACTAACATAACCGAAACCACGTCGGCTGAAATCCCCAAGAAGAGAGTCCGTGATACAGTTAATCCCATGTGTCTGTGGCATTACCAACTTGGCCACATCGGTGTTGACCGAATCACAAGGTTGGTAAAGGATGGTCCTTTGGATTTTCTAACCGTAGAAGATCTTCCCACCTGTGAGCCTTGCCTACAAGGAAAAATGACAAAACAGCCATTTAACGGTAAGCCTGGAAGATGTACAGGCACACTTGACCTAATACATACTGATGTATGTGGTCCCCTGAGTGTTAGGACAGAATAAACATGTGTATTTCATCACCTTTACAAATGATTTCTCACAATATGGTTACGTGTACCTAATGAGACACAAGTCTGAATCCTTTGAAAAGTTCAAAGAGTTTAGACAAGAGGTCGAGAAACAATTGGGGAGAGAAATTAAAGCCCTTCAATCTGATCGATGAGGCGAGTATCTCTCTGATGAATTCAGGGACTACTTAAACTACAATTTATCTATATTTTATGAGGTTTTTGCATGAAATTTTATGATGGTTTAATTAAATTTTGCCCTATTTTAGCTTGATTGCAAGAAAGATTTCAGGGGGAGCCAAATCAACAAAAAGAAGACAAAAGCAAGAAAAGAAAACTCAAAATTTATCAAGTTCAGCCCGGCCCAGCCATGAGAGCAAGGGAGTTTCATTCGGCCCAAGTAGTGCAAGCTAACTCTTTGGAAAACCCAAAGGAAGAAGCCTAGCAAGAAGGAAATTTCGGCCCAGCCCATTTTTAGCCCAAATAACAGCCTAGAGTGTAGCCCACATGAGCTCAAAAGCAAGCTAAGTTGTAGCCCAAATAGCAGCCCAAAGGGAGCTAGGGGCGGCAACTCCTAGATGTTTCTTAAAGAGAAGGAGGGAGCACTCTAGAAGGTTCATGAGGGGTGTAATACACCCAATTCTAGAGGCTTCAAAAAGGGGCAAGAGCCCTCTTGAAAAACTATATAAGGAGGCCTCTAGGAGGGGAGAAAGTTGTTCAATTGCTTGAGAGGAAGGATCTCCCACTCTTAGAGGTTCGGCCACCTTGAGAGAAGAGAAGAGAAGAAGGCTAGGCATAAGGAAGAAGAAGAAGAAGGGATGAAGGAAGTTCAAGACAAGCAAGCTAGAAGAGAAGGTGAGTTCGAATTGAGGGTTTGTGATTCAAAGATCTTTTGTAATAAATCATTTGTAGTTTCATTCTCTTTTGATTTGAATTCAGTTTCTTAGTTATATTTTCTTTCTTCTTTCTCCTTGTTTCCATTCTTTCTTGATGTATTTCAGCTTGTAAAATTTCAGTTCAGCAATCTAATTCTTTTTGATTCATTCAAATGATCATGGATTGTACTTGAAGTTTCTTGAATAAGGGTGTTATTGCAGATCAATTCGGCCAACTAACCTTCAAAACTCAGATCTGAATTCTCAGATCTGAGATTGCAAGATCTGAATTGCTTGAAAGAGAATTCAGATCTGCAAATTTCAGATTGGGCGAATTAATCTACAGCTTGGAATTCCTAGAGTGCTTGAGAGAGACTCTAGGAATTCAGATCTACTATTCAAGAACTGAATTGAGTGCAAGGTTAGAGATAACTTGCACAATTCAGTTGGTGATCAATTCAGATTTGAATTAATGCCTTAGAAGTGTTTGAAGAAATGCATGCATGGGGATTAGATTCTTGCTAGAGATAGAAGAACCGTCACTCATGCATAGGATGAACATGCGCTTGAGAGAGGCTGTTCATGACCTTGGGGTTTCACCAAACCAAGGCTCAATCATGATTCATTCGAATGATCCAAATTGATAGATTGCTGAATTCTGAGATTGACATTTACTGCTTACTCTTCTAACCTGAATTGAAGGCAATTGGACCAATGATTTAGATAGATTTTAATTTAGGATTTTTTTTTTTTAGCTTTCATTAGAGTTTTGATTTATTTGTTGATCAGATAAGAAGTGCTCAATTTAGTATTGGTAATTGTTTCCTAAATCCTCGTGGGAACGATACTTCACTCTCTACTTTATTACTTGAACGGCTAGTGCACTTGCTAGTGTCACAATGAGCAACACATCAAACACTATTGATTCTGCTCCACCCTGCACTGCGCCTTCTTCAATGGGAGCCGATTTTGGATCCTTCCTTGGGCGTGAGTACCTCCATTGGGAGATACTGCTTCTCCGTATCAGGTATTATCTCTCCCTACTCCTTTTGGTTCAGATCTGGTTCAGTTTATGGTTCAAGAATGATATTTGAAAATATAATTTTCTAAATAGGGAATTCGATTTCCAATTGAAGGGAGAGAAAAAATTTTTAAATTCTCCCCCCTATTCCGCAATCTTTGGGCATCCATGTGATGGATATCCTATCCCTTCAGCTCGGACGTCAGTTCGCAAAGCTGTCAGGGAAGAACAAAATCCTCCAAAGCGGCTGAAGATAGAGGAACTAATCTTCTTCATGGAGGATGATGCGCATGGGGTCCACTACCCCCATAATGACGCGCTTGTCATAAAAGTAAGTATCAATGATTTCGAGGTTAGGCACATCCTCATTGACTTAGATAGCTCAGCAGATATCCTCTTCAAGGCCGCGTTCGACCAGCTTCAATTGCAGCAAAGTGACTTGCGGCCCGCGAACACTCCCTTGGTGGGCTTCAATGGAGAAGAGGTCAGGCCCCTTGGGAAAGTGACAGTACCTGTGGAAGTCGACAAATGGCCCTGCATAGTTAGACTCAACCATGACTTCCTAGTGGTCATGACCCCCTCCCCGTACAACGCCATAATAGGCCGGCCGATCAACCATGTTCTACGGGTGGTGGTCTCTACTTATCATTTGGCAATGAAGTTCCCTATAGACTTCAATGTGGGGGTAGTGCGGGGCGACTAGCTTGAGTCCCGCAAGTGCTATGTTGCCACCCTTAAGGGGAAGACCAAGGTGGCCGACAACCTCAAACTGGAGCGGCCTACGGAGCAAGGCAAAGAATGAGCTGTACCCACGGAAGAAACAGTTGCTGTTCTGACTTCAGCAGCAAACCCAGCTCGGACACTTCAGATCAGTGCCTCCATCCAAGAACCCCTACGATCCAAGCTAGTAAGTTTCCTACTTCAAAACTTAGATGTTTTTGCATGGTCCGCGGTAGAGATGCCCGGTATAGACCCTAATCTTATAACTCACAAGCTCAATACTGATCCTGTAGTTAGGCCCGTTAGACAGAAGAAATGCAACTTAGCCCCGGAGCGATGGAAAGCAGTCGACGAGGAGGTCACGAAATTCTTCACAGCTGACTTCATAAGAGAAGTCCATTACCCGAGCTGGGTAGCCAACCCCGTTCTGGTAAAGAATGCTAACGGCAAGTGGCGCATGTGCGTCGACTACATCGACCTAAATCGAGCCTACCCAAAAGACTGCTCCCCACTCCCCAGAATCGACCGCCTGCTAGACGCGACCTCAGGGCACGAGTTGCTGAGTTTCTTAGATGCCTATTCGGGCCATAACCAAATCAGGATGGACCTGGCGGACGAAGAAAATACTGCCTTCATCACAGAGTTCGGTCTATATTGTTACAAGGTTATGCCCTTCGGGTTGAAAAATGCTGGGGCAACATTTCAAAGGCTTGTAAATAAATTATTTGAGCCATTAATTGGTAGAAAAATAGAGTGTTATGTAGACGACATGGTCGTCAAAACTCAGTTCTCACATGAATTAATACAAGACTTGCATTATGTCTTTCAAATTTTGCAACAATTTAACATGAAGTTGAATCCAAACAAGTGTGTCTTTGGTGTCACCTTGGGCAAATTCCTAGGATACATCGTTAATCGGCGTGGCATTGAGGCCAACCCGGATAAGATTAAGGCCATCTTAGATATGAGAACACCCCAAAAGTTGAAGGAGGTTCAGAGGTTGAATGGCCACGTAGCCACCCTGAGCCGCTTTATGTCCAAGTCAGCGGACCACTATCTGTCTTTCTTTAAGGCAATTAAAAGCAAAGGACTCGAATGGACCCAAGATTACCAGTTCGCGTTTGAAAAACTCAAGAAATACCTCACTAGAGCACCAATCTTAGTCGGGCCCAAAGAGGGCAATGTTTTAGAGTTGTACCTCTCGGCAAGCGACGAAGTGGTCAGCTCGGTACTGATAAAGGAAGTAGATCAGGTCCAATGACCCATCTATTATGTTAGTAAAGTATTCTCAGGAGCAGAGACGAGATATCCAGAGATAGAGAAGCTAGCCTACACACTGGTCATCGCAACTCGAAAGCTCCATCCGTACTTCCAGGCTCATACTGTTATCGTCTTCACCGACAAACCTCTGAGGCAAGTCTTACTTAAGCCCAAGGTCTCTGGTCGACTAACGAAGTGGGCCATTGAGTTCAGCGAGTACGATCTCCGATACAAGCCGCGAGCTGCTATTAAGGCCCAAGCCTTAGCATATTTCATTGTCGAGTGCACTTTCAGCTCCAAAGTCCCCAGGCCGGTTGAGCACAAGGCCCCCAATGTGGCATCTCTCCTAGTTATGCCAAGTGCGAATTGGGATGAGGAGCCCTGGATCCTTCACGTAGATGGTTCCTTAAACCAGCAGGGTAGTGGAGCCGGAATAGTTATGCATGGCCCAAGTGGCACGAAATTGGAGTACGCACTACATTTCAAGTTTGCGACATCCAACAATGAAGCGGAATATGAAGCGTTGATAGCTGGACTAGATTTAGCCAGAGATGTAAAAACCAAGCACATCGTCATCTGCAGCGATTCCTAGCTCGTAATCAACCAAGTCACAGGAGATTACAAAGCTCGCGAACCAACCATGGTTGCTTACTTAGCCAAAGTAAGGGAAGCTCTGCTCAACTTCTAGTCACACTTCATCAAGCAAATCCCGAGGTCAGAGAACGTTGAGACTGACGCCCTGTCCCTGCTAGCCAGCACTAGCGATATCACCATGAGAACCGTGTACATAGAGGACCTACCTCGGCCTAGCATTCTAGGGGGTGCAGAGGAGGTTACTCCCGTCATTCAAGCAGAGACGAGCTGGATTGACCCACTCGCAAGCTTCTTGCTACACGGGACCCTCTTTGCAGATCGCAATGCGGCCAGAAGGGCAAAGCGCCAGGCAGCGAAATATGTCATAATAGACGAACGGCTGTACCAAAGATCCTACACGCTCCCTACCTACATTGCTTACGACCTACCGAAGCCGAGCTCGTACTCCGTGACACTCATGAGGGTCTATGCAGCGGACAATTGGGGGGCAGGGCCCTCGCCCAAAAAAGCACTACGATAGGGGTATTATTGGCCAACAATGAAGGCAGATGCCATCGAGCTCATCAGAATATGTGACAAATGCCAGAAGCATGCCAATATTCACCATCAACCTGCTACCGACCTCAAGTATCTCACCAGCCCATGGCCTTTCGCACAATGGGGCATCGACATACTTGGACCGTTCCCGCCAGCGGCAGGCCAGAGGAAGTTCTTAGTAGTAGCAGTGGATTACTTCACCAAGTGGGTAGAAGCTGAACCTCTTGTAACGATCACAGCCCAGAACGTCCAAAACTTCTTTTGGAAGAACATTGTGTGCTGCTTCGGGCTACCCCAGGTACTAAAATCTGACAACGGCAAGCAGTTCGAGGACATCAAATTCCAGTACTAGTGCCAAGACATGGGGATCCAACAGAATTTCACTTTAGTTGAACACCCTCAAGCAAACGGTCAAGCAGAAGTCACAAATAGAGCCATCCTCCGCTGACTGAAGTCACGTTTGGACCAAGTTAAAGGATTGTGGGCAGATGAGCTACCCAGTGTTCTATGGGCTTACCAAACCATGGAGAAAACTGCCACAGGAGTAACTCCCTTCAACCTCACCTACAGCACCAAAGCAGTTATCCCGACAGAAATTGAAGTACCTATGCTGCGACTAGAAGCATACAATGATAAGACGAATGAGGATGAGCTGCGTACCAACCTTGATCTACTCGACGAAGTAAGGGACCTCGCGTACATCAAGACTGTAGCTTACTAGCAAAGAGTAGCTTAGTACTATAATGCCAAGGTCAAGAAGCGGAACCTCCGTGTTGGTGACCTGGTCCTTCGTAAAGTTATGGTACCTGAGCCCGACGCTGGCAAGCTCGGGTCCAACTAGGAAGGACCTTACCGAGTGAAACGAGTGCTCGGGGAAGGAACATATGAGCTCAAAACCCTCGAAGGGAGATAGGTACCTCAGGCATGGAATATTGTCAACTTAAGACAGTATTACCTGTAACAACTGAGTAGACTACGAGTCACTCCCAGAGCCTAAGGGCCAAAAAGCCGAGCTAACATGACCTCGATGCTATAAGACCCTATCGCCTCTTCGGCATGGGTGAACTCTAGGAAAGCAGACTACAAGCCGCTCCCCCAGCCTAAGGGCCAAAACACCAAGCTAATGAAAGACCTCAACACCATATAAGACCTAGCCGCCTCATCGGCATAGGCTAAGTACTTGTAGTGCCTAAGGCATAGGCAACTCGGGTACGAACCTTGTGATGCATAGCCCGCCCCAGCATACAAGTTGAACCCGTTAGGGACAACCAATGTCAACTTAACCCTGGTGCAGACAGGTCGGGCATATACCCTACTATGTTGCTCACCTTGGTGTACATAAGGTCACCCTTACTAAGTACTGGGAGATAGTTCGAGGTGACGACAATCGAGAAACCCCCGCTTTGGGTACTTAGCTTGATAGCTTAACAGTTCGGGGTAAAATAATCACTTCAGCAAATAAAGTAAATTGCACAGCACTCATCGAAGTGTATTTTCATTACAAATATCCCATTACAAAAAGTTTGTTACAAAAAAAAAAGAAGAAGAAGATCAAGCTCGTAGGTACAGGGGCTGAACTACTTCGGAGGCTCATCGCCTTTGCTAGGGACCTCCTCAGGGGCATTAACCAGGTCGGTGTTCTCTGCGTCATCATTGGCGCCTTCATCCTCAGAGTCTGAATCATCCGCTGACTGATGCACTATGTCATTAGTGATCCGCGAAGTAGTGATGACGCTTGTATCAAGACCGGGGTAGATGTGCCTAATTAACCACCGGTTGAGCTTGAAAACTTTGTGGTAGGCCTCGGTCATCACGTCGTCGAACCTCGAAGACTTAACATAGTCAATGACAGCATGAACCTTTGTCTCCTTGAGGGCATCTTCAAAGATCCCGATTTTCTCTTTGAGATCACCTCTGAGGTACTCCACCTCGTGCTCCAGCTTTCCTTTCACCCCCTTAAGGCCCTACACCTCAAGCTTCAAAGCATCCCGCTATGCCTTGAGGTTGTCCATCTCGAGCCTCAAGGCCTCTTGGCCAACCTTAAACCCGTTAACCTCAGCCCTCAATCTGTCCTTGTCTCGGGCCAACTCGCTCTTCTCCGCCAGCAGCACCTCGATGAAGCTCTTCTGAGCTGAGGCATCATTCTGCAAGTGGTGGATCTGACCGCAAGCTGCCCTTAGTTCGGTATGGGCTGTGCGGGATGACTTCTCAGCTTCCAAAGCCCATCTCAGATGCCGATCAGATTGAAGGGTCAAGGCACGGACGACTGAGTTCACCTACAAAAAGGAGACCAGTCAAAAAAAAAGAAAAGAAAAGAGAAGAAGAGAAGAGGGTCTTTCACAAGGAACTCACCACCATGGTATGAGAAGCAGCTCGGGCACCGAGCTGACCAGGAGTGAGATCAGCCTATTCTGAGACCTCATACGGGTACACAGCCTCCTTACTCTTCTGAAGGCTGCATTGGGGGTTCATAATGCTTTAACCCTTCTAACTCCCCGAGCTGGATTCCAACATCTCAGCCACATGGGTGGACTCCTTGGAAGCTTCGGCGGCGACTTCAGCAGGATGACCTTTAGTTGTAGCCTCTGCAGGGTGAGCCTCGGCGACAGCTTCAGTGGCGTCCCCAGCAGCAGTCTTGATAGAATTAGGGGTGGGCTTGGCTGCCACTTCGGGACCCTAAGACGCCATGTCTCCCTCCAAGTCGATGACAAGTTGAGAGTCGGGGAGCTCGGGCTTCGGAGCTAGGTCCTATGGAGGCTGAGCCTCAACAGAGGCCTGTGGGGACTCGACGCGCGCCTTCTTGGCTACGCGCTTCTTTCTCTTCATCTGGCAGAAGAGCCTCTGACTGTCTTTCTCCACCTCCATGGGACCTGCAGTGAAGCTCGGCATTAGTAACCCTGAAATAAGTATACAAACAAAAAGGCCGAAGTAAAGACAAACCTACCCGGGCTCAAGCCGGCCTGGATGAGCTTCTCCTCGGCTGTGAAGTCCTTGTAATTCAACCCGAGTTGAGCCCACGACTGAAGTGACTTCATAGTCTTCCCATCGAGGATAACACCGGGGTCTTGAACGGCCACCCTCCAATCAGTAGGGAAGGGCAATCCCATGTTGCTCCGAACTACGAAGTAGTCCCGCTTCCAAGCCAGGACTTTACTCGGGAGCTTATGCATTAATTTAAAACCCGGATGGGGAGACAGATAATAATCCTGCCTATGCCCGGGGAGAGCGCCCGAAGCGCTCTTCTTTATCGCCAAGATGGTACTAAGGATATCTAGGTCAATGGGGAAGGAGCGGTCGAAGCAGAGGGAAATGGTCCCAACCACATTTCGTATGGAATTCGGGTGAAGCTGGTCCAAGGTAATGTTAAAGTGCACCAGCACCTCAACAATCAGAGGGTGAAGAGGAAGACGGAGTCCGGCGACTAGTTGCTCCCTGAAGACCACAATCTCATTGGTACCGTGCTCCCATGGAAAGCTGTCAGTAGGAAGACTGTAAGAGTACTCCCCAGGAAGGTGGAACCTCTATATGAGGTCTTGGAGTCTCTCCGGAGATGGTGGAAGGGCCGAACTGATCTAGCACCCGACCTTGGTGGGAGGTGGATGCCAGATGACCCGAAGCCACCCGTACATAGGTTGGTTAGGCGGCAGAAGAGCCACCCTGAGTCGAGGTACCCACCTCGGGCTCGTCGATAAGGCTATCTACACTAGACGACATGATAACACGGAAAGGAAAGAATGTTCAGAAAAAAAAAGGAAGCTCGGGGACTCACCGCAGGAAACGCGAACCGAACTAAGGGAATAACCGAGTTAGAAGACCCGAACTAGGAACCTTAGATGCGAGCTCAACACTGACACTGAAGACTTTGTGGCGAAGAAACGACCAAGGGTCCCCCACTATTTATAGCCACTGCATCCGGGCGTTAACGGTCAAGATTGAGATGATTCAACGGCTCTCAAAGAAACTGGCTACGGGTTCTTCGAGGCAAAATCAATTTGGCACATTTTTTGACGTTCGCAAAGTCCAAATCGCGTGAGGTCCGCGCGTAAACCGAACACAACCCGGGCTTCTCTTGATCGAGCATGGCATTGGACCGGTCCAGCTAGACGAAGCGCACGACGGAGTAGTATGAGTACTGAAGCCAAATCCACCCGGCGCATCATGAACTCCCCGCACTGGGTCATCACCGCCAGCGCAGGGAGTGGGGGGCAATTGATGGAGGGTGATTTGGCTCGACCTCGTAGCACGGGTACACGTGGGCATGACCTTGCTCAAGCGGTGACTCAGCGTGACAGCACAGCAAGCACCACCGCAACTCGGTAGGAAGGGCTCACCGAGTTCAACCTGGCATCTTGGTGGATTAGGCTACTCGCCGAGAGCCGCCTGGCCCGCACCTCCTCCCTGAGGCTGAGGCACTCCGAACTACTTTCGAGCTCGGGGTCCCCTAACCTTTCCTAATGCCTGAGCTCCTCCCAGTGGATTTTAGGCCACTCCCAAACAAGAACACCCTGATCCGCCTCTAGATACCCCAAGGTAAAGACACCTCGGGCCGGACAGCTCGGTGTAGCTTGCCACGGGCAGCTCGCCACTCACAGGATAGCTCGGTACAGGGTAGCTCGCGAAAGAGCAGTTCGGCATATCGCAGGAAGGTCTCCTACCCGACCGCCATACCTGACAAACCTGGAGACTGCAACCACGTCTCTCGTCAGACAACGTTGTGCGCGCCACCCCTGGAAGGTGTCGTGCATCTGACAGGTACGTACCCTACGGCAACGGCCCCGTGTGTGCCACCTCAGCCCTGGTTGTAATGGCTGCGGCAAGACGACAATGGCGGTTATACCTGCCTTATCAGAGGCTAGTGGGCCTGATTTAACAGAGTTCTGTTATAAGTAGCCCAATCCAAAAGAACATACGTAACTTCCTGATACTTGCGCTATCTGCACTCTTAGCTTTCTTCCTCTCTTTGCATCTTTCACAGAACTCTAACTTAAGCATTGGAGTGTTCCTGCCGAGTAAGCCCCCAGGGATCCTTCATCTTCTCCATCTCATGTACCTTTCAGGAGCCACACAAGTGCCAGTTAGGAGTGACCGGATTGCGCACCATCACTAAGGAACAAAGAGCTTTTGTGAAAGGTAAAAACATAATGGATAATATTGCCATTGTTCAAGAGTTGACTTTAGATATTAATAGGTGGATTCCAGGCAGCAATGTAATTCTCAAACTAAACGTGGCTAAGGCTTATGACACATTAATTGAACTGGTTTTTCTTGGAAATGTGTTAAGAAGGTTTGATTTTAGCAGAAGGTTGATTAACTTGGTGCGTAAAATGGTTCAAAACTGCTGGTTCTCTATTATCTACAATGATATGGTTACAAGCTATTTTCAAGTCCACGAGAGCGTTAAGAGAGGACCCTCTCTCCCTTGTTTATTGTAGCAGAAGAGGTGCTGAGTATAGGACTCTCAAAACTGGGAGAGGAATTTAAGAATAGTGCTTATAGGGAGTACCTAGTAATTACCCATAGTCTATTAGTGGATGACATTATTGTCTTAACAAGGGGATAGAAAAGAACTCTTGTATGGAATTTATTTATGGGTATAATTAGTGTTCAAGAAAACTAGTGGGTAAGACAATAAGCAGTTCCTATTTACCTACATGGGAATACCTGTCTCTAATGGGCATAAGGCAACAGATTTTGCAGAAGTTATTGATAAAATAAGTTCTAAAATCTCAGGTTGGAAAGGTAAATTTTTATCTCATGGAGGGAAGTTGATTTTGTCATGTTTTAAGTAGCATCCAAAATCACTTAAGCTTGTTGACTGCGGGGGATACCCCTAAGAAGGTTCTTAAGAGAATAGAACAACTCCTCATGCATTTTCTTTGGTCTAGGAAGGAAAGAGAAAGCACTGTTCGGTGTCATGGGACAAGATCTCTTGTCCATTTGAAGAAGTTGGGCTTCAAACTAAAAAAATTAGGGGATGTGAGTCATGCACTGTGGTTAAAGCTCTCTGGAAGGCCCTCTTCTCATATTCTATTTGATCCATTTTATTCAAGGCTAAGTATTTGAGAAGTAGACACTTATACATTTCTGTTTGTCCTCTAAACTCCACCAAAACTTGGATAAAAAAAAATTGAGTATGATTGATCAGGTCACTGCTTCAAAGTGGTAGGTTGGTAAGGGTTGCATTACTTTCTAGTTAGCTAAATGGTTAGATGGCCCTTTAATTGACTTCGTTGGGGATTTTACTTGGAGCTAATATTGACATGTAGGTGAGGATGTGCTAAATGTTGAAGGTGAGTGGAACCTCTCAAGTATTTCTTCTATCCTTGGTCACTAGCTTACTAATCTTATATATATATATAGGAAATGGGTGCTCTCTACATCCAGGAAATGGAATCTATGTTAGACAGTGTATGTCCTTAGCTCCAATCAGATTGATGTACATTAGACATTTATTGTAAATGAATAAAAGTACATAATTGATTCATGTTATATCTGGCATGTTTCTGTGTAATTACCCTTAAACTGGACACTTATGAGACTCATGTTAGTTTAGAATATTCTAAGCCATTGGATAGACCTAGGGAGGTTTATCCTGCCAAGGCTGACACTAATGTGCTGCCAAGTTGGTTGGGGTAGCTTCTCTTAGCTGCCAGGGTGAGACCCGAAGCACATGTAGTGTGTGTTTACTTGAAACATTGAACTCAGACCATTTTCCAGTTATTCCCTAGACCATGGAGACTGGTGGGCAAAACTGGAAAGTTACACCTAACTCCTAGACTCGACTATAGTACTACACTGGGTGTTGGATTGGGCTGTCTTTGATATGCCAATCAGTGAGATCCTTAGCATGGGTCAAAACTTGGGTATGTTGGGGCAGTCTGAGAATTCACTCGATGGGTGATCATAGTGATAGGATCATCCCCTTTGTTGGACAAAGTGAATGATCGGAGACTGCGCTCTCTCTAATGGAAACCAAAACTGTCGGTAGTCAATTTCAACCGTGTTTGAGATATATATATATATATATATATATATATATATATATATATATATATTACGTTTTATGAAAAAGGTTTGCAAAAGATTTTAATTCTCGGGATCCATCCGAGTAGAGAGTGCAACATTGTACCTTGCAGGCAAGGGAGAGGTCCTCTCTTGTCGGGCAGTGTTTGATCATTATGGGCTGAGAGGTTAAGTGTAAGACCATTTAGGGCTTTTATACTTGATGGGTTAATCTCACTTAAGACCATAGTCCTTGGGCCTTGATAAGGTGGCTGGACTCAAGGGCCATTTAGTGTAAATGTTGGGCCCATTAAGATCCCATACTGATGGGCTCAGGGGTTCACTGTGTTCAACAGTGAATTCAGCTAGGCCATGTAACAAAGGCTAGGCTGAACCCATATAGCTTTTGTGAAGATCAACGTTAGGCTCCTACGCCATACAAAGAGAGCCAAGTTAGCCAACAATTAAAAGGAAAAATGAGCCCACTTACTTAATGGACCTAGGACCCAAGACTAATATGATTAATCAGGGTGTCACATGATAGCTTAAGCAATCATGTGACATAGGGCGAATATGGGTATGGATCTAGGTTTGGATCGACAAATAAAATAAGGGGATAAGCCTTATCACTTAAGGAGTCCTGATCCAAATAATGATTTGAATTAAGAAACTCCTGATTTGATTAGCAGAAACTGATCCTTAAGTCTTATAAATAGAGGGCGAATTGCTTCAGTTTTACACTTTTTTTACTTCTCTCAATTCTCTCCCTCTGTTCATGCCACCCTACCCTATTTAATCTCCAGTTTCTTTGACTAATCAAGATTGGACCTTGATTCTAATTTTTGCAAGAAAAATCAAATTTAATTCATGCTCACCATTCCTTGCTTTATCTTTGTTGAAGGATTGCAATTCTTGCTGAAGGACTGGATTATTGAACCTGCTTCATCTCAAGCTGCGCGCCATCTTCAGTGGAGGTGGGTTTTGGTACCCTCTTTGGGCGTGAACACTTACTTTGGGAACTACACGTGTGGATTCTGTATCAAGTATTGCTCTCCCATTCTTTTGGTTTCAGATCTGGTCCGGTTTGTTTCAAGAATGATACTTGAAAATTGCAGTTTTTCTAAAGCTAGGGATACGATTCCTAGAAGGGAGAAAAGAAATTTTTGAAATTTCGCCCAACCACCCTACATGGTTCAGCCATCCATATGATGGATCTCCCTTCCCTTCAATCTACTCGTGCAAGTAAATCCCACGTGCAAGCACCCATTTCCTATAGATAATAATAATTATAATTATTGTAATAATAATTACTGATTATTATAGTAATTTATTGATTATTACATTAATTTAATAAATATAGCTACTGATTATTACATTAATTTAATAAATATAATTAGTGATTATAATTAATAATTACTGTTATATATTGTTAATAACTAGATATTTACTTCTATTTTACTTTAAATTAAAATTAATAATATTGTTATTAAAAAATACTGTTAATAAATTTAGTAACCCAGTTTTAATAATTATTGATTATTATAGTAATTTAATAAATATATAATTAGTGATTATAATTAATAATTATTGTTATTATAAATATTGTTAATAAAAAGATATTTACTTTAAATTAAAATTGTAAATACTATTCATAAATTTAGTAATTATTGTTATATTAAAAATAATTAAAAATGTTATTAAAAGTATTGTTATTGATTATTTAATAAAATATTATAATTATTGACTATTACTGATAAATGTTGTTAATTTAATTTAATTTTGGTAATTATTAATTTAATGAATATTTTTAATAAATCATATTCATAAATTTAATAATTGTTGTTATATTAAAAATAACTAAATAATATTTTTAAAACTATCATTAAAGATTATTTAATTAAATAGTATAATTACTTACTATTATTGATAAATGTTGTTAATAACATTTTGACAACCGATGCTTTGACCGCCCGGTTTGAACAGATGACCCGTTCTAACAACAAAAATTACAAGCAAAAAATTTCGAAACCATTCTGTCCACTGGTTTTCGGGTCGACGATTCGATCATCCGATTCGAATGGATAGTCCGTTCTAATAACAAAAATTATAGGCAAAAAATTGAGTTTGTGTGGCCCATTAAGTAGTATCATACGTGTTATTTCATTCGAGCGTGTGACTCATACAAATGGACGACCCATTCTGACAATAAAAATTACAGGCAAAATATTGAGTGTGTGAGGTCCATTGAGCAATATCATACATATTATGTCATTCAAGCGTGACTCATATGACCTGAAAATGGAACCGTTCTGGCCACCGGTTTTCAGGTTGACATTTCGACCTTCCAGTTCGAACGGACAACATGTTCTAACAACAAAAATTAAGAAATATATATAAAAAAACAGCCAAAAACCATTGAACGGGTCAACAAGTTAAAAGTTCGACCACTCAAGTCAATGGGTCATTGATCGATTCAACGGTTTTTTGCCAGGGACCGTGATTGAGGTAAAATGGAACTGGTTGCCTGGACAGTTCCCAATTAAAAGAAATTGGACAACCCATTCTGACAACAAAAATTACAGGCAAAAAGTTGAGTGTGTGAGGTCCATTAAGCAGTACCATACATGTTATGTCATTTGAGCGGGTGATTCATACAACCTGAGAACGGAACCGTTCTAGCCACCAGTTTTCAGGTCAACGGTTTGACTGTTCAGCTCGAATGAATGACCCATTCTGACAATAAAAATTAAAAAAATAAAAAAAAAGACCAAAAACTATTGAATGGGTCAATGGTTCAACCGCTCGGGTCAATGGGTTGTTGACCGATTCAATGATTTTTGGCTAGGGACCGAGATTAGGATAAAATGAAACCAGTTTCCTGGATGGTTCTCGATTAAAAAAATAAAAAGATGGCCAAAAACCACTGAACAGGTCAACGGGTCAATGGTTTGATTGCTCAGGTCAATAGATCATTGACCAATTCAACGGTTTTTGGCCAAAGACCAGGTCAACAGATTAACGGATCAACGATTTCATTCCAGCCCCTGCGAAGCAGAGCCCTCCACTAGTTTTGTTATTAATTCTAGTGTGAAACTCTCCAATTGAAGGGATACTATCATACGAACTAGACATTCCAATGGTAAGTTTTCTACTAAATAAGCCTAAATCTAATCAGATGTCATAAACAAAAAGTGAATTGGGTTAAGGTGGTGTGGAATAAAGCAATCCCAATGAAGATTTCCTTCTTTGTATGGAAGCTGTTGCTGCCCGCACGATAGAAGACTGTGCCGGCACGGGCCGTGCAGGTTGGTGGGGCCCAACTCGAGCTTGGGTTCATGGCCCGTGGGCCTTTTTCACTTTCTTTCTTTTTTGTTTTCACCGCAAAAAATCAAAAACTCAAAAAATTGAATTAAAAATGACAAATTCAATGATTGTAATAATAATTTGAAAAAGAAAAGGACATGTTAAAATTTTATTCCATATGAATAATCAACTCATACAATAGAAATATAAAATGATTAAAAATTTGAAAACAAATGTAATGAAATTGAAAAAAAATGCTATAAGCCTATAACCAAATAGAAAATAAAAATTTATAATGAAGTTGAAAAAATTTACTAATAACTTAAAGGTATAAATAAAATTGATGAAAATCCCAAAATTAACAATAATCTAAAAAATTTTCTTCAAGTCTCACTAAGTGGGGATGCATTGGATGACATGTCATGTTCTTTTATCTTACAATCTATCTTCGGCATCAAACCAATCTTTTGGACAAATGTACATTTTCAATGTCTCATTTGTCATCTAACTCTTCTCATCTAGAACTCTATTTCCCTAAAATAAGATTTCAATGCTACTGTGGACACCAAATGGGCTAGTAAATCCCGTGTCATAACCACAAACATAGGATAATTGCTTCGCTGTGCTTTCAAGAAATACCAGACGTTCTTATGTTGAAAATTTAGCGGTCTAATAGATGTCTTTTTAAATGGTTAGTGTCTTTATCAGGGCTAGTATCAGATTGTATTTGAAAGGGGGTCCAAAAGGAGCTGGTCATTTTAATAAATATTAAAATTTATAAAAAAAACCTAATTAACCCAGTAATTGCACTTCAGCCTTGGAGTTTGGTTTATCGGTTTGTTATTTCAACTTAAATGGAAAGCTTTAAGTCTCCCAAATTACCAATTTCAGATTGAGACACTCATCAAGCCTCATTGTTGAAATTAAAAAAAATAAGAAAAATGAGAGTATGAGAATAGAGTAGTATGATATGGGAGATTGAGAGTATGACAATGAGATTATATTTGATCGTTGTAAATATATGATGAAAATGGGTATTTGTAGGGATTAGAAATAATTGAATGACAAACTCTCTTAAACTAGTCATTTATAGTGGTTGAGAAGGCATTTAGTCATTTATAAAATACACAAATGCCTCCCAAAATAGTTGTTTATAGATATTGGGGGTATTTTTGCCATTATACCCCCTTATAACAGCTATAACATGGTTGAGCTGGACGGTGACACGTTTCGTGCTAGCGCCGGGCCACAGGCAATGCCATGCCAGTATGACACATGCTGCTGTTGTAAAGTGCCACGGGCCAAAACCCCTCGGCACAACCAGGCCTAAGGGTTATATCATGCCTGGCATGGGAACGACACCAATCTCTTGGCAAAAGCTTTTTATCTTCTAGATGACCTTAATTTAGTGGAGACGGACTACAATGCTTTACAAGATATTGTGAAAGAAACCGTCTCTTTGCCTTGTCTAAAGTGCTTTGTTAGATATCACGGAGCTTATGGAGGTGGAGACCACGCCTGTGTTCATAGAGGTGAATCAAATAGCTGATGTTCTTGCTAATCTGGGATGTGACACTACTAAATTGGATATGAAAACTGAGATAGATAAGCCTATCCATCTCTTTTACATAATTGGAGGATAAATTGCTATCTCCGATTATGAACAACCATGCTCTCTGAAAATGAAGTCATTTCAAAACAAGCTTTGAAACGTGAAAGCTTACTAAATCCTAATGAAGAAAAAGCTTTGAACATCTTCATTCTCCCGAACCTTTTGTATATATATACACGAGGTTTTAACCATGCGTTTCCCAACCCAAAATCACAAAATGCCCCTGCTATCACCTACTGAACTTCATCAACAGAACAATGTTACGACTTTATTGTCAACAATAGAGATTATATTAGCTAAAAGTTATTTAGCAATTCTGCAAACATAATCCGTCCAAGGCCTCATTTGGACCTCAAAGCATATCTGATTCTGCAAACAATCCACATTTTTAACGATAGATCAGAACTCCGTTAGAATGGATTAGAATGGATGTGATAAATTGAAGTACCGATATACATTAATATTGCTACTATGCCATTGTTTTCTGGATGGGCCAGAGTAGGCTACTCTCAAAAAGCCCCACTTTCCTGTATGCTAGTCCCATCTTATCTAATTACTCAGTCCCTCTCGCCAATTTAAGGGATTACAGGAGTAAATTAAATTCATCATCTAGCACATGAAAGACGTGCTTATATTCTGGTTGTCAATTGCTTGTGAGGAAGAGATCTCCAACCAATATCTCGCCGATAGAACCCTTCTGGCCAGTTGATACATTCAACAGCTTGGTAAGCCCTCTCCCGAGCTTCCTCAATATCCTTTCCCATGGCTGTTACCCCAAGTACACGGCCACCAACAGCAAGAAAGTTCCCATCAGAGTCGATGGTTGTTCCAGCATGAAATATTTTTACCGATGGAGCAATTAGCTCTGCTTCTTCAAGGTTTCGGATCACAGTACCCTTCTCATAGGTTCCAGGGTATCCCTGACTTGCCATAACTACAACCATAGACGAACCAGGGGACCAGCTCAGTGATACTCCACTCAACTCTCCTCTACACGCAGCAAGCAGAACTTGTGCCAGATCTGACTCCAACCGAACCATCAAAACCTGTGAAAATAATTTCATGACGAGTGATTTGAGAAGGGTGTTGTAACATATGGGTGTGTATCATATATGTATTGGGTTTTGAACCCACTAGAACACTGTTTACAGGGTGAAGGGAGGTCTCTGTTTAATAGACAATAAGAACCCCTCCCAACATGCCAACCCCTGAAACATATGAACAAAATAATAAAAAAATACCATATCACCCTTTAAGAACACATGTAACACAATTTTTGTGTTTTGTGTGTGTATGTTGTGATACCAAACCCCTGCTCTGATACCATGTCCAAACAGATCAGAAACTGGGATATAACACAACTCCAACAAGACAAAAATAGAGATGACTTCATCCTAATCCTACAAACATCCAAAAATCATTTTTACAGCACCATAAATTAAAAATTGGTGTTTCTCAATACCCTTTTACACCATTTTACCCATACATACACAATGTCAAATAGTTTCACGAAAACTAAAATTGCTACAACCCCACGTGAAAAAAAAAACCACGTAAACGCCTAAGACGACCCACGAAAATGTCTTGTCATCTAGGCATAGCCTTGACAACTATGGTACAGAAAACCATCCTGTGCACAAGGTGCAAAGAAGAGAGGTCCAGTGAAGGGTGCAGAGTGCAGTGTACTTCAATACCAAGGCACTTTAATATCTTTTCATCTCATATACCAATATCTTGTTCATTTCAAAAGATGCAGAAACCTTTGAAATTTTGGGAAAAATCAATTTTACTTGCATGAGGTACAAATATGATATTGCAAGAAGTGCAACTTAAGTACGCGGAATTCCTAGAACCCAGGAGCAAGGAAGACATGCACCTAAACAAAATGAAACTGATTTTTAAAGATATAAAAGAAAAAGATAAGAATATGCAAATCTAAATTTTTGCAGAAATACAAACTGTACTATAGCTCAATTAGTTACGGCATCAACATGAAGACCATAGCAACATAAGTTGATTGCCTACATGGGAAAGGCATTTAAACATCATACAACCTGCCATACTGCAAATTCAACATCAAGTTCAAGGGTTAACTCATCAAAACATTGCAACAAGTCAAAGAGCACCCTACAAAGTACAAACCAAGCAGTCAGGGCATGAATCATCAATGAATATATGGTGTAATTACATAATTTAATGATAATGACTGAAGGGCTATCATGTTTATTCTTTTCATGAAATTAGTAAGTTTCTTTAAGAACAGAAGATATATATATATATAAAAAAAAAAAGTGTTATACAAGCTGAAGACCTGTTTATAAGAATGTCAAGATACCCAAAAAACATCAAGACATCACAGATTCCAAAAAGGATGTGATCCACCAAACACCATTACTATGCAAGGACTCCTACACAATTAAGTAGAAATAAAACCAAACCAAAGATAATAGCCACAACTCAACACAACCACCTGACTGACATATTTTCTGTTGATTGTTGCTATGTCCAAGAGGATAAAAAATCAGATTGACACAATCAATTTATTCAATTGACTTCTAACGTGTGAATGTCATAGATTAGACCAACAAAAAGGTGTTTACACACTGAATCCATGCAATGCTGTCCAAAGAAGCTTTCCTTACAATGTCACTAACATTTATATTCTATAATACCCAGATTAAAGATACAATAAGAAATAAATTACCAACTAGAGATCAGTTAACTAACCTGACATTCTGGATCACCAAAACGCACATTGTACTCAATGAGCTTAGGCAACCCTGATTTCTTCTCAATCATGAGTCCAGCGTACAAGACTCCAATAAACTTGCAGCCTTCTGCAGACATCCCTTTCACAGTTGGGATGATTATAGAACTCATGACCAGAGATTTAAGTTCTTCTGTTAACACGGGTGCAGGAGAATATGCCCCCATTCCACCTGTATTGGGCCCTGTATCACCATCCCCAACTCGTTTGTGGTCCTGAGCAGATTCTAGAGGTATGGCATTTTCTCCATCCACAAGGGCAAAGAATGAAGCTTCTTCCCCTTCAAGAAATTCCTCAACAATGACTCGACAACCGGCAGACCCAAAAACACCCTTCACTAGCATAGAATCAACAGCTTCATATGCCTCCTCTAGGGTCATAGCAACAACAACTCCTTTCCCAGCAGCCAGTCCATCTGCTTTTATCACAATAGGTGCTCCTTGCTCTTGGATATATTGCTTTGCTGCATGTGGGTCTGTAAATGTTTGATACTGCAGCACATAAATTATTACAACTGGAAATACAGAAATTCACAGTAAAGTTCTGCAAGATTCATAACAGTAAAAATTAAGAACAACAAATAGTCATTTCCAGAGGAAACAATAACTTCTCAATAGGAAGAAAAGAGATTAGCACAAAAATGGCAGGGAAATTTAGCTAGTTTTACATTGAAGAATCTATAGGGCAGCTTTAAACTTTGATGGCTATAGCACTGGTAATCCGGGAATGTCAGGCATAGGTGACTCCACTAGAGCTGAACTATAGCCGTGTTGCAGGGGTTAAGGATGGGGCAGACCCTAAACTTAAAGAACATCAACCTATCCAGAGAAACACTAAGGAACTTCATTGTGCCGGAAGGGAAGAAAAGGGTTGGAAAAGATCAAATACTATGGATAACCTGCAAAAGAAGAACCGTTTCTTTGTTTATCCCCAAACTGGTGTATTTTGTGTAAAGTGCATAATGAGGACTGCCACCACTTGTTATCTTGTGCTTTTGCTGCTAATATTTGGAATTGAGTCTTATGATGTTTGGGTGCAAGTGGATCTTGCCCTCTGAAGTAAACTTGCTTTTTGATCCGTCTACTTTTGGCCAACCAACTAAGAGATGGAAACTGATGTGGAAGTGCATCAGAGCAGCCATCTTGTGGAATATTTGGGAGAGGAATGCTAAAATATTCCAAGAAAAGGAAAGAAGCATCCAAAAAGTAAATAAGTGTTTTTTGGCAAGAACAACTCATTGGCTGAAAACTTCAGATTTGTTTAGAGGTTAATCCTTTGATGATCTCTGGAAAAGCTAGGCAGAGGTGGCCTCCACAACCCAAAAAAAGAATAGACTACAGATCTCATATAAAGGGTGTGGTAAATCTGAATTTTAATGGCAGCAGTCAAGGTAATCCAGGGCCTTCGGGGATAGGAGGGATCTCAAGAGATAAGAATAGCAACATCCTATCCCTATTTTCATGACCAGTGGGAGCTGAAGATTCTACAGGGGCTGAGATATTGGTTGCGGTACAAGGAATACAAGTTCAACTAGGAGTGGAAAATCTGATAGGTAAGGGAGCTTCTAAGGTGGTAGTGGGTTGGTTGTCAAGTCCAGAAACAGTTTTATAGGGCTACAGGGATCTTCTTAAGAAAGTCAATTGGCTCACAAGGAATATGTCAATCACTTTTTAGTGGGTCAGCAAATCAGAAAATGCCATGGCTGACTCTTCAGCAAAACAAGGGGTCTCAAGGGTCAAATTATTTTGTTCCACCCTATGATTGTATTCTGTTAAGAGTTTGCTTTACTCTCACATCCAAGGGGAGGTAACATTTCGTGCCTCTCTAAGGGTGAATGTATACTTCCTTTCTTATCATTAATAACATTATTATTCATTTATCAAAAAATGAAGATAATAAGTTGGAATGTGAGAAGTTTAGGAGGAGCAAAGAAAAGAGCCTTGATACAAAAAAAAAAAAAAAAAAAAGTTATTAGATAGGAAAAGCCGGATATTATCCTAATCCGAGATCTAAGGTGATGGATTTTGATAAAAACAAATGAGCCAGGAGTATCTGGAAAGCTAGGGGTTGGAGTTGGGCTATGTTTCTTGCGTGAGGAGCTTCATGTGGTAATGTGACTATGTGGAACAATGAGGTTGTAATCAAAATGGAGCATCTGATTGGAATTTTTTAGTTTCAATTAAGTTTAAGCAGATCTCAGATGAATTTGAGTGGGTGGTAACAAATGTATATGAACCAAATGGGTATAGGCAAAGAAATAATTTTTAGGGTAAACTAGAAGATATTAAGGGATTGTGGGATGGACCTTGGTGCTTAGGAGGGGATTTCAATGTGATATGATTCCTGGAAAAGACTATATAACCAAAGTCGGAGGTTTAATTTAAGTATGAGGAGATTTAATCAAGCTTTGATGCTTTCAGGTTGAAAGAGATTCATTTGGCCCATATTAACTTTACTTTGTCCAACCTACAAGCAAACCCAGTTCGCTCTAAACTGGACAAATTCTTATTCACAATTGATTGAGAGGAGCATTGGAGAGGTCTAGTTTCTAGAGCCTTGCCAAGAGTTACTTCGGATCATTGGCCAATTTCCATTTCTAAGGAAAATTTGGAGTGTAGAGGTCCTACCCCATTCAGATTTAAGAAAGTAGTTACACATTGATGGATGTAGGGAGAGAGTTAAAGTTTGGTGGGAAGAGAGCAATCCAAGGGTACATTGGGAAGGTATGAGGTTCTAGAGGAAGATGAAAGAGATCAAAGGCAAAATTAAGGAGTGGAACTTGCAGGAGTTTGGCAGGATTGAAAAGCAAAAGCAAGCATTGGTGTCTCAAATTGAAGTTATAGATGGGGTTGTTTTGCTGGGGGAAAGTGACAAAATTGAAAGATGGAGGTGATTAATCCGGGGCTGAACTCAACCTTTATCGCATTGATACCGAAGAAGGTAGAAGTGTTGCTTCTTAAGGATTTTAGACCAATTAGCTTGATACATAGCCTCTACAATATCATTGCCAAGGTACTATCTCAAAGGATTAGATTTGTTCTCCCCCTCATTATCTCACAAAATCAAGGGGCTTTTGTTAGGGAAAGGCAAATAATTGATCAGCTTCTGATTGCTAAATAAAGTCTTGAGGATTTGAAGAGAAGTGGGAAAGAAGGGTTTATTTGTAAATTGGATTTGGAGAAGACTTAAGATCTAATGGATTGGGGTTTCTTGAAGGATGATAATGGTGAGCTTTGGTTTTGGTGATAGGTAGTGTAGATGGATCTTGGGATGTGTTAAGACCTGTCATTACTCAATTCTAATTAAAGGGGCAGTGGTATATCATTTTCCTGCTAGTAGGGGAATTAGGCAAGGAGACCCACTTTCCCCTTTCCTGGTCATGTTGATTGCTGAGGTGTTTGGGAGACTCAGAGAGAGGGCAAAGTCAAGAAATTTAATAAAAGGATGGAGAGTGGGAAGAAATTAGGTTTCAATGGTGTTTTAAAAGCACAAAGTGCAAGGGCCAATTTGTGCCTAAGGCACAAGACAAGCCACATGCCTTTTTTAAGCAAGGCACAAAATTACAAAAAAAAAAGCTAAAAATAAAAAAAAAAGTAAGAAAACAATGCCAAAAATTTTAAAAATGCAAAGAGTTCAAAAAAAAATATTAAACATAACATTAATAAAAAATATAAATTTAATTTTAAAATAAATGTTTTAAAAAGCCTATTATCTAAAATTAAAATATATAAACATAACATGTAAAACGTATTCAAATGAAAATTTAAAAATAAAAGCAAACTATAAAGCATTTTCAAGAATGTAAAATCCACAATCTCTTTATTTCCTTAATTGCATTGCTTCAAGTAGCTAATGTGATGTAAAACATATTGCATTCTTGATTCTATGAGTCGCCTTTGTACCATGCCCCTCGAGGCAAGGCCAAACAAGTCTATGTTAGGGTCTGAAATTCTTATTTCTCGCATAAAAAATAATGATTTATAACTTTCATTGTCTTTTAAGAAGAAATTAGCAAATCGGGGGGGTTCTCGGAGCTTTGGTGAGCAAGTGAAATAAGAATTTCATACATTGCAATAAAATATATTCTTAAAAGGTAATGAAAGTAATAAAATCATTATTTTTTTTGTGAGAAATAAGAATTCCAGACCCTAACATAGACTTGTTCAAGCTTGCCTTGAGGGGTGTGGTTGGGGGTCCGAGGGCAGAGCCCCCGACCCAGTTGTTGGACTCAAAAGAAATTAAAAAAAAAAACACAAAATTTTAAAAAAGTGCACGCCTAGGCTGAGGCGCAAGGTGCATCAGGCACATGCCTAGGCGCAGGCGTGCACCTAGGACTTGGGCGAGGCGCATACCCCAAAATGCGCCTCGCCTGTGTGCCTAGTCATGCCTTTTAAAACACTTGGTTTCAATTACTTACCTACAGTTCGCTAATGATACCATTTTATTTGGTGAAAAGGATGAAATTAGCCATGTGAGGAACTTAATGTTGGTGGTGCAAACTTTTGAAAGAATGTAATTTAAAGATTAACTTGGAGGAGAGTTGCTTGGTGGGAGTGAATATAGAGGAAAGGAACATTTCAGAAAGTGCAGAAATTTTGGGATGTACTGTTTTCCCAATGGTCGATGATCTATTTGGGTTTACCTTTAGGGGATAATCCAAAAAGAGGAAGGTTTTGGGATCTTATGGTAGAGACAATTACTAAGAGGTTGGCGGGGGTAAAAGAGCAATTATTTGTCCCATGGAAGAAGAATTACATTAATCAAATCTACTTTGGCCAACTTCTTTTTTATCAACAACACAAGAAAATTTTATTATTAATTATAAAAAGGAGTATAATAAGGAATTGTGGGCAAAGATTAAGCCCAAAACCACTTTCAATATTTACAAAACAGCCCAAAACATGGACTGTCTCTGGATTCAACAAGGAGTCTTCCCACAAGGAGAACTCTCACTTCTTGTAACCTCCTATTTAAGGAGCTGCGATTAGAGAGTAAAGCATCCAAAAATTTCAGTCTGAGAGAAGAGTAAAGGAGTATTAGGGTGATCTCTTGAACAAATCACCCCTTAGGTCGCCACGATAGGGTTTGCACGCAAAGGGAGGGGCAAGGGGAAGCTAGAGGTTCTCCCCGTGGACCGACCCGTGACGAGATCCTACGCCCGGGCCCACAACATTTTGGTATCAGAGCCGAACGTCAAGGGCGATCTGAAGCAGCTGTCATACAGGGTCCACAAATTGGAGCACCGGCTCATGGAGAACCATGCAGAAGTATGAGAAGTCAAGGAGGATGTCCGGGAGCTTCGTCGCTTGCTAGAGTCATATTTCTCCAACAGGGAGAGGGGCCCCGAAGGGACGGCAACCACCAATAGCCGCCGACCAGATTTGGCGGAATCATCCGGCAAACAATAGATCGTCGCCCCAGCAGCAGCAGTCATCCCCAAGTATAGTAGGTTGGAGTTCCCTTCGTACAACGGCAGTGGAGATCCACTAAGATGGCTATACTGTTGTGAACAATTCTTTCGCAATCAACGTACGGAGGAAAGAGATAAGGTCAGTCTGGCCGCGTTCCATCTAACGGAGGAAGCACAACTTTGGTTCTACCAAGTGGAGCAGGAGGAACCAGGGCTCAGTTGGGACCAATTCAAGTCCTACTACCTCCTCAAGTTCGGGCCCCCATTGACGAGCAACCCGCTAGGTGAGTTAATCAACCTCAATCAAACAGGCACTGTGGCTGAATACCAGCGCCAATTTCAGACCCTTCTTGCCAGAGCAGCCTCGGGACGTCCAGATCAGCAGGTGGATATGTTCACCACTGGATTAGCTGAACCCCTGAGGGTAGATGTGGAGATGCAGCATCCTCCCAACCTGGTCACCGCTATGAACCTAGCTCGCGCTTTCGAATGTAAGCTACATATCAGCCGAGGATCCTTCAGCATGGGACGATCAGCGACATCATGGACGCCCCCGAAGCCAACCGGGGTGGCCCCTTCTTCGGCAACCAACAGGGAACAAAAGCTTCACACAAGTATCATTCCCAGACCGACACCTAGCACAGGAAGCAGCATGACGGCACCTCTCATCAAACGCTTATCCAGAGCCGAGATGGCAGATCACCGGGCAAGAGGGCAATGCTTCAACTGCGATGAGCTGTATTCAACGGGGCACAGATGCAAGAGGCTATTCTGCCTCCTAGTAGACAAACTGGAGGAAGACGAGGAAGAACCCGCAGCACTAGAACCCGAGATCTCCCTCCACGCCATCACCGGCATAGACCTCTCAAACTATGCAACTACGAGCACAGGTGGCAGGGAAACCAGTACGTATCCTTGTAGACTCGGAAGCACGCACAACTTTGTAAGTGAGCAAGCTGCCCTTCAGCTGAAACTACCAGTGGAAAGCAGACAGGAACTACAGGTAGCCGTCGTAAATGGAGAGAGGGTTCACAGCCCTGGAATCTGTAAGAACATCCAAATACAGGTCGGATCCGAACCCTTCTCTACTGATTTGTTTGTGCTACCCTTGGACGAGTTTGATATAGTACTTGGGGTTAAGTGGCTGATTACTCTAAGCCCTATCCTATGGGATTTCAGCGCCCTAACAATGTCATTCCACCTGAATGGAAAACAAGTTACTTGGCAGGGAACTAGAGTAAAGGCAAAGAAACCGCAAGTGCATACACTCCAAGGCGAAACTATGCACACAGCAGATATGGAAAGACTCCTCACCGACTTCTCAGATATATTTCAAGAACCCAAGGAACTTCCACCTGCCCGATCGTGTGACCATCGGATCCCTTTGATAACAGGTTCAGAACCGGTCGTCGTCCAGCCATATCGCTACCCACATCTGTAGAAGGACGAGATAGAGAAGCCATGTGCAGACATGATGAAACAAGGGATCATCCGCCCTAGCCGCTCCCCCTTCTCTTCGCCGGTTTTATTGGTAGTGAAGCAAGGAAGTACTTGGAGGTTTAGTGTGGATTACAGAGAACTCAATAACATAATCGTCAAGGACAAATTCCCGATTCCCATGGTAGACAAGCTGTTGGATGAGCTCCACGGAGCCCAGTACTTCTCGAAGCTAGATCTCAGATCGGGATATTTTCAGGTCCGAATGGCCCCCGAGGATGTGGAGAAAACAGCTTTCCGAACGCATCATGGTCACTTTGAATTTCTAGTTATGCCGTTCGGTCTCACCAATGCTCCATCCACATTTCAGTCGCTAATGAACGAGGTATTTCGGCCCCACCTTCGCAGATTCGTCTTAGTGTTCTTTGACGACATCCTAGTTTACAGTAAATCGTGGGTTGAGCACGTACATCACCTACAGACTGTTTTTGAACTACTGCACCAACACAAGCTCTTTCTGAAGTGGCCCAAATGTTCTTTCGGGGAGCTCCAAGTTCTTTATCTGGGACATATAATTAGTGGGCAAGGTGTCACAGTGGATGGCTCCAAAATCCAAGCAATTCAGGATTGGCCCAAAACTCAATCCGCCAAGGCTCTCCGCGGGTTCCTAGGACTGATAGGGTACTACCACAAGTTTGTGCAAAATTATGGATTATTGGCTGCCCCATTAACCAATATGCTAAAGAACGCATTCCAGTGGGATGAAGCAACTGACGCTGCCTTTGCGAACTTAAGGGATGCCCTCTCCTCCACACCCGTGCTACAGTTACCAAATTTTGACCTGGACTTTACGGTCGAATGCGATGCATCCAGTGTAGGTATTGGAGCAGTACTGCAACAACAAGGACATCCAATAGCCTTCTTTAGTCGCAAACTGGATGACCGGCATCTAAAGCTATCGGCCTACGAGCGCGAGATGATTGGGCTAGCTAAGGCCGTGCAACACTGGAGGCCATACTTGTGGGGAAGATCCTTCGTCGTCAAGACTGGTCACTACAACCTCAAGTATCTACTGGAGCAGCGGCTTACCACTCCGCCTCAACAGCATTGGGCAAGCAAACTGCTCAGGTTTGATTTCCGGTTGGACTACAAGGCGGGGTCCTTAAATCGGGCTGCAGATGCCTTGTCCAGACATGACAAAGATGCTATGCTCCTTTGTACGATTTCACGGCCCCGCGTCATCCTGTTAGAAGGCATTAGAAGCACGATGCCCCAATCACCGGAATGGAAGGACCTTGTTGAGAAAATACAGTCCGGAACGACCAACCCGAATTGGTCCATTCACGACGGGCTGGTGCTATACAAAGGACAGATATACCTCCCAGCCGATTGTTCCTTAATTCCCTCCGTCATCTCCAGCATACATAACTCCACAAATGAAGGCATTCAGACAACATTGCATCGCGTCCAAGCCAATTTCCATTGGCCTGACATGAGGACTTCGATTCGTGACTTCATCCATAATTGCTCCACGTGCCAACAACAAAAATGGGAAAACTTGCACCCGGCAGGCCTTTTCCAGCCTCTTTCACTCCCAACACAAATCTGGGCTGATATCTCTATGGACTTCATTGAGGGCCTACCCAAGGTCGGCGGGAAATCGGTCTTATTCGTGGTGGTGGATCACTTTTCCAAGTATGCCCATTTCATTCCCCTGTCCCACCCGTATAGCGCAGTTTCAGTTGCCCACGTTTTCTTTACACATATTTTCCGTTTGCATGGGCTACCAGAATCCATCGTCAGTGACAGGGACCCGGTTTTTACTAGCACCTTCTGGAAAGAGTTGTTTCGGTTGCAGGGTACAACCCTAGCTTTTTCCTCCGCCTACCACCCTCAGACAGACGGGCAAACAGAGGTGGTAAACCGTACGATAAAGATGTATCTCCGTTGTTTTGTGGGTGACCAACCATGACGGTGGGTTGATTGGCTTCCTTGGGCCGAATACTATTACAACACAGCCTATCATTCTTCTCTTGGCATGACACCATTCCGGATCGTCTATGGTCGGGACCCTCCCCGCCTATTGTCCTACGGACCCGGTTCGACGCAGTTGGATGAGATTGATAGTGGCCTACAAGACCGCGATGCCCTCTGGCCGAAGACTCTCTCCGCTTACAGCAAGCACAGGCGCGCATGAAGAATGCCTATGACTAGTACCATCGGGAATTAACTCTCAAACCAGGACAGTTCGTGTGGTTGAAGCTCCAGCCCTATCGGCAATACTCCCTAAGACGTAGGGCTCCCCCTAAATTGGCTCCCAAATTTTTACGGGCCCTTCAAGGTTTAACGGCAGATTGGGAAAGTTGCATATCAGCTCGAACTGCCAGAACACAGCAAACTCCATGATACTTTCCATGTATCCTTGCTCAAGCCATTTATAGGTACTCCTGATACAGTACCTCCCCTACCACCCTTAAAAGACGGCAGACTCATTCTCCAGTCCCGAGCACTTGTTCGATCCAGAGTCAATCGGGGTATTGTCAAAGTCCTGGTGGAATGGGACGACCTACCATCAGCCGAGGCCACCTAGATCCCCTGGACTGATCTTCAAGACGCATATCCAAATCTCGAGCTTGAGGACAAGCTCGTTGCCCAGGAGGGGTGTAATGTTGTGGATGCATTCATGGGGAAGACATACCGCTACCGGCAACAGTAGGGATGAGGGGCCCACGTGGGCAGCAGCTTATCTTATCATCTTATCTTATCCTTAGCCAACATCAGCTTATCTTATCCTTAGTTAGCAGCAGCTTAACTTATCCTTAGCAGTCTCTCTTATCTGTTCTTATCTGTTTCTTACATTATCTATTAGAAGAGTAGTAGGAGTTTGATTTATCTTAGGGAAGCCTTATCCTTCCCAAGTTAGTCTTATCTGTAAGCAGTCGAATTCAACAAGGAGTCTTCCTACAAGGAGGACTCTCACTTCTTGTAATCTCCGATTTAAGGAGCTGCGATTAGAGAGTAAAGCATCCAAAAATTTCAGTCTGAGAGAAGAGTAAAGGAGAGTTAGGGTGATCTCTTGAACAAATCACCCCTTAGGTCGCCACGATAGGGTCTGCACGCAAAGGGAGGGGCAAGGGGAAGCTAGAGGTTCTCCCCGTGAACCAACTCATGATGAGATCCTACGCCCGGGCCCACAACAATCTACCACACTGTTTGCAGATCTTCTAATCCACTTCACTTCGATTATCATATCCTTGGGAACCTGCTTGAAATGTCTGAATTCATTCTTTAACTGCCGTATTACTCCTTCCCCCTTTTACAACCAGTCCACAACAATTCTGGAGTCACCTTCAATAATCAGTCTGTCTTTTTTTGATGAATGAATGGTATTTTATTAAATAGAGAATCCCTTGAAGCCCCATGTTTAGCTCCCCTTAAAGGTGGCTCCAAACCCAACTCTTTTCAGATTGCAGTTACAAATTAGCCAAAAACAGAGAATCCCTTGAAGCCCCTTGTTTAGCTAAAGAATCTGCCAAAGCATTTGCCGATCTACTAACCCATTGAAAGCTAACTGACATGGTGTTCGTAAGCCATTTGACTTTTTTGATGATGTCCCTATATCCCCAAACGACAGTTTCTGGGTCCGACATCCATCCCACTATCACCTTAAAGTCTCCTTCAACTATCAAATTAGTCACTCCAAGTTGGTTGGAAGTCTGTAGTCCTTGTACTACAGCTAATATCTCAGCCCTTGTAGAGTCTCCATAACCCACTGGACCTAAGAATAAGGACAGAATGTTTCAATCCTTATTCATCAAGATCCTTCCTATACCCGGAGGTCCTGGATTGCCTTGATTGCTCCCATCACAGTTCAACTTCACAACTCCTGGAGAGGGTAACCAACTTGCTTGTGTTCTATTATTCTTGGATGATGTGGAGGCCACTGCTGCCCAACTCCTTCAAAGGTCATCACTAGAGTAATCCGCAAAGAGATCAATAGTTTTTAGCCAATGGATTGCCTTTCTCAGTATACAATCCTTTATTTCAGCAATGCTTCTCTCCTCCTGGAAAATTCTGGCATTTCCTTCCTCCCAAATGGTCCATAAGCGGGCTGCCCTAATACATTTCCACATTACTTTCCCTCTCTTAGTTGACAAACCAAAAAAAGACAAATCAAAAAGCAGATTTACTTCAAGAGGAAGGTTCCACCTATACCCAAACAGCATAAAAACCCAATTCCAAATATTTACTGTAAAAGAGCATGAAATCAATAGGTGATAACAGTCCTCATTCTGCACTTTACACAAAATGCACCAATTGGGGGACAAGCATGAATAACATCTCTTTTTTTGTATATTGTCCACAGAATTAATTTTACCATAATACACTTCCCAACAAAAACCAGCAATTTTAGGTGGAATTGGCCTTGACCAGACTTCTTTAACTAGGAACAACAAAGGGGAAGGAGTAGAGCAAAGGGACTTAAAGAAGGAAGAACAAAAGAAGGAGCCACTCGAGGTCAAAGACCAAATTCTTCTATCAGGTTTAGGAGGGTCCAAACAAACAAAATCAAGTAAAAGTAAGAGCTCAGAGGAAAAAATTGATTCCTCATCCCTCAACCCCCTACGAAACCCAAAATCCCAATTAAGAGACAATGGGAGAATGGGGGGAGAAAGAAACCTCAAAACTGACTCCTTTTTATAGAGGAAAATAGAAAAAATGGAGGGATAGAGGTCTTTTAAAGGTTGGTTGCCCACCCAAATATCATCCCAAAAAAGCACAGAATCACCACTGCAAACATCATACCTTACGAACTTGAGAAATTTTGGGAGGATGCCAAAAATTACCTTCCAAGGTGTAGTGAGTGCGGCCCGTTGAGATACCCGGGCATCCCAACCAGATTCAGAACAGCCATGGATATTAGCCACCACCTCATGTCACAATCTCTCTCTTTCCAGAGGCCACCTCCATAACCACTTGACCAAAAGAGATTCATTGTTATTTACTAGGTTCCCTAACCCTAAGACCCCTTGTTCCTTGCTTTAACTCACCACCTCCCATCTAATCAAATGATCCTTTTTCTCTCTCACCTGGTTCCCACAAAAAATCCCTCAACTTTTCTATCTTCTTGGCTTCCCTAACAGGTATCCTGAAAACAGACAAAAAATAGATGCATAAGTTTGCGAGTGTGGCCCTAATCAAAGTTATTCTTCCCCCCAAGGAGATAAAGTTTTTTTCCAGGTCACTAGCCTTTTTTCAAACTTCTCTACCACCGGGATCCAAAACCTACTTTCCTTTGGATTTGCACCTAGGGGAAGTCCTAGATAGGTCAAGGGCCAAGCAGAAATTGGGCATTCTAAGTAGGCAACAATAGACTTCAACTCCCTTCCCTCCACATTTAGCCCCATTGCACAGCTCTTCTCAAGATTTATTTTCAGGTTTGAGACATTCTCAAAGAGGGTTATTAGATTTCTCAGATTCCTTACTATTGACAGGTGTTATTGTACACAGGTTTAGTACCGCAAGGGTACTGTTGTAATTTCCCCATCTTTATGTTGTACGACTAGACTAGTATAAATAATATCTACTGCACACGCCTACAGCATTCTTTGGGGCTTTCAGTCCTCTCGCCTCTCCTCTCCTCTCTTCCTCTCTTCCTCCTCTCCTCTTCTCTTGCTCTTGCTCAACATGGTATCAGAGCAAGTCGTCCAGGCCTGAAGGGTGGTGCCAAGCAAAGCTGTTGTGGTCAATGTCAAGCAAATAGTCTTTTCATCTCCCAGTGTTGTATCCATCGAACTGCTAATTTGTTGTGTTCAGTTCGACCTTATGCAAGAAGATGCCTGCCTGATTCTTCATCTTACAGCGCAAAAAAAGGGTTCTAGTTATAGAGACTTTTAATCTTCCAGCCCAGAAGTTGTATCCATTGTCTGTTCGACTGTAGAGAGGCTATCATCTGAGGTTCGTAGAGGAAGTTCTAGTTTACAGAGAGGCTATCAACTGATGTTCAAAGAGTTTGTGTTGTATTGATCTCATTGATTGACTGTTCGGCTACCCTGTTGATCTCATTGACTGTTCGGCTACCAAGTCTGTCGATTAGGTGTGTGGTGAACTTCACCTTGTAATTTTTTTTTTTTCATTCAGTTGGGGGGTCATTTGACCTCTGTAAAATCGTAGGTCATACAAACTTGGTTATGTACTGCAACTACAGTGTTGGTTTTTTGGATTCCTACTAAATCGTAGGTCATACAGACCTGTTCAAGTACTGCAACAGCAGTGTTCAGTCTTTGCTCCCAGTGAAACCGTAGGTCAGAAGGACCTGTTGTTGTGCTGAGATAGCAAGTGTTCTTTCTTTTGTGGACTAAAGGTCATAAGGACCTGTTTCTGTAAGAGCCCTGTACAGCAGTACTTCTTTGATTGCTGCTGTTTTTTTCTTAAACCCAAAATCATGGGTAGTGAAGATTCAGCCACATCTAGAGTTTCCTCAATGCTGAATGGAATGGGTGGGGGTGACCTATCATTTCCTATGGTTGTTGTCCCTCTTGATGGTTTAAATTACCTAGAGTGGTCAAGAGGGATCAAGTTATACATCACTGCAAGGGGAAAGATAGGCTATATTAATGGGAGAATCAAAGAACCACCCTCTAGGAGTGTTGAATATGATAGATGGAATCAGGAGAACAGTATGGTTATGTCTTGGCTATTGGTCTCCATGCAACCTCAAATAAGGAAGAATTTCATGTGGGCCGAAACTGCAAATGAGATCTAGGAACAAGCAAAATCTATGTATTCAGAATTGCGACACTATGCCAAGATTTATCAATTGTAGGCAGCATCATCTACTTGTAGACAAGGGGAGAGATGTTTATCAATATATTACTCTGACTTGACTTCTGTCTGGAAGAAGTTGGACCATTACCAAAATGTGGATTGGAAGTGTGACGAGGATGCCAAAATGTACAAGAAACTTGTCTCCCAGCAAAGAGTGTTTGCCCTCTTACATGGTCTGAATCCTATGTATGAATTTATCAGAGTACAGATTCTCAACTCTAAGGATCTCCCATCAATTCAGGAAGCCTATGCTCTTGGACAATCTGAAGAGAGCAGAAGGAATTTGATGAACAGCCCTGGTGGGGATGCAGTTGTGTTGGCAGCAAAAGGGGGTGTCTCTACTAGTGTGGGATCTTCTTCCAAGAAAGGAGATCTCCAGAAAAAAAAAAAACAGAAGATAAGGACAAATTGTAGTGCACTCATTGCCAGAAACCCCGACACACCAAAGATACCTGTTGGGATCTTCATGGGAAACCAAAATGGGCTCAAGATCTGACTAAGAAGCAAGGTTCAGATGTGAATAAGAGGCCCGGACAGCAAGGTACAAAGAAACACCACATGGCCAACATGGTTACTCGGGAGAATCAGCCCCCCATTTCTACCCGAGGGAGGATATTATGAATTCCTTCCGTGACCATTTAGAGCTCTATGGTAAAGCAATTCGCCAGATGGATGCTCCTCCCTCAACCTCATTTGCATCTACGTCAGGTAACCCTACCACTGCTTTCCATGTTGCTTCTCACACCCCTAACTCTCTATGGATCATTGATTCTAGAGCATCAAAACACATGACTGGTACGTCCTCTTACTTTCAAACCTATCACCTTCTTTCTGGAAGAAACAAGGTGAGACTAGCCGATGGATCATACACTTCCATAGCTGGTCAAGGAACCCTCTCTTCCTCTTGGTCTTACCCTTTCTGATGTCCTTCATGTTCCAAAATTTCTCATTAATTTGTTCTCTGTTAGTAGTGTTACTAATTCCTTAAATTGCTTCGTGACTTTTTTCCCTTCTCATTATGTGATTCAGGATCTAGCCTCGGGGAGGACGATTGGTAGGGGATGTATGGTTGATGGACTTTACATGCTAGAGAATAGGGCTGGTCTTCACGTTACAGTCTATGAGTCAGTCATGTAAGCGTAAAATTTATTTATGGCATTGTCGCCTTGGTCATTTGCCTTTTGAGTCTTTGAAAGTTGTATTCCCATAACTGTTTAAGTCAATGTTTGTTTATGATTTTTCTTGTCAAGCGTGTCAATTAAGTAAACATTGTAGAACTCATTTTCTTCAGAAAAATAGTAAATCTGAATCTCCTTTTCACATTGTTCATTCTGATGTATGGGACCTTGTTACTTTACCATCTGAGAGTGGCTACAAGTATTTCATTACCCTCATTGATGATTATTCTAGATATACTTGGGTATATCCGATGCGAACCAGGGAGGAAGTACCAAAAATCATTCAAGATTTCCAACGGATGGTCTTCACTCAATTTCATACTAGAATCCAAATTTTTCAGTCAGACAATTCAAAAGAATATTTTCATAGTGATCTCACTGATTCTTTGCTTCGCGTGGTTCACTTCACCGGAGCTCTTGTGCCCGCACGCCACAACAAAATGGTGTGGCTGAACGGAAGAACCGACATCTCCTTGAAGTGGCTCAGGGTTTACTACTTCATACGAATGTCCCCAAACGTTTTTGGCTTGAAGTTGTTCTTTGTTCTACTTACCTCATAAATCGTATGCCCTCTCATTGGTTAGAGTACAAAGCCCCACATCAGCTTCTCTTTCCTAAGGCTCCCCTTCTTTCTATTCCTCCTCGTGTATTTGGTTGTCGGTGCTTTGTCCAAAATCTGTCTCCCACCCATGGGAAATTGGATTCTCGTGCTATCCCTTGCATATTTCTTGGTTACTCCTTCACTCAAAAGGGGTACCGCTGTTTTGATCCTGTTTTTTGGAAATTCTATGTCTCCATGGATGTTTCTTTCTTTGAAGATGAGCCTTTTTATCCTGTTTCTCCTTAAGGGGAGTGTAGGCATGAGGAGAAACTGGTTCAGCTCCCTTCTCTTCCAGATCCTCCGCCATTTCGTGTCTTTTCTCGTCGTCGCAAAGGCCAACCAAATTCAAGAGTTGTGGAGAATCCGGAAGCTATACCTCCAGTGCCACCAAACTCCTCGGGGGAGGATCATACTCACTCAGGTAACTTGGCTCCCAATGATGTTCCTAATTCTATTGAAAATGATTCCCCTGCTGCTAATGACTTTGGCTTTCCTATTGCTCACAGGAAAGGTGTTAGGTTGTGCACCACTAAACATCCCATTTCCAACTTTGTTTCCTATGAGAACATTTCACCCTCGTTTCGTGCTTTCCTTACTTCTATTGACAGTGTCCCTATCCCCAAGAATGTGGTAGAAGCTCTTTCAGTTCCTGAATGGACAAATGCCATGAAGGAAGAAATTAATGCCCTTCATAAAAATGCCACATGGGAACTTGTTGATCTTCCTAAGGGAAAGGTTCTAGTTGGACGTAAATGAGTGTTCACTGTCAAGCATAGGGCTGATGGAACAGTGGAGAGGTATAAAGCTCGCTTAGTGGCAAAGGGGTTTACTCAAGTGTTCGGAGTTGATTATGCAGAAACTTTTGCCCCTGTTGCCAAGATGAACTCCATTAGAGTTCTTTTCTCTCTTGTTGCTAATTTGGATTGGGATCTACATCAGCTTGACATCAAGAATGCATTCTTGAATGGTGACCTTGAAGAGGAAGTTTACATGATTCAACCCCCTGGTTTTTTGGCTCAAGGCAATGAACAGAAAGTATACAAGTTGAAGAAGTCTTTATACGGGCTGAAACAATCACCAAGAGCTTGGTTCAGCAGATTCCATGTTGCAGTTCAGCAGAAAGGTACAAGCAATATCAATCAGATCACACACTGTTTGTGAAAAGAGAAGGTAAAATTGTTGCCTTAATTGTATGTGGATGACATAATTGTTATTGGTGACTAGAAAGATGAAATTCAGAGGTTGAAGTTTTTTCTTGCCACTCAGTTTGAAGTGAAGGATCTAGGACCTGCCAGATACTTCCTTGGAATTGAAGTTGCCCGATCAAAGAAGGGTACTTTCATTTCTCAAAGGAAATATGTCATAGATTTACTTCAGGACACTGGAAAGATAGGGGTGAAGCCTGTTGACTCTCCCATTGACCCCAACCATAAATTAGGTGACAGCCAAGGTGAACCTCTCAAAGATGTGAAACAATTTCAGAGGCTTGTAGGGAGATTGTTATACCTTTCTATGACTCATCCAGACATTGCATATGTTGTTGGTGTCCTCAGTCAATTCATGTATGCACCTAGGTCCTCTCATCTTGAAGCAGCAGAGAGAATCCTCCGATATTTAAAGAAGTTTCCAGGTGCTGGCTTGTTATTTCAAAAGCATGGGCATTTGAAAGTTGAAGTTTATACAAATGCAGATTGGGTTGGATCTCAAAGTGACAAAAAGTCTACTAGTGGCTACTGCACCTTTATAGGTGGGAACCTTGTTACATGGAGGAGTAAAAAGCAAAACGTGGTGGCTAGATCTAGTGCTGAAGCTGAATATCGTGCTATGGCCCACGAGGTAGCTTAAGGCATGTAGATAAAGAATATGTTGAGTGAGTTGGGTTTCCCAGTGGACAAACCTACAACTCTACTCTGTGATAACAAAGCAGCTATAAGCATTGCTGCCAATCCAGTGCTACATGATAGAACAAAACACATCGAAGTTGACAAGCATTTTATCAGAGAGAAGGTCATCATAGGCGAAATGTGTACTCCCTATGTTAGCTCTGAGAACCAACTTGCAGACATCTTTACAAAGGGGCTAAACCATTCCAGACATCATGATCTCTGTGACAAGTTGGGCATAATTGATATCTATGCTCCAACTTGAGGGGGAGTGTTGACAGGTGTTATTGTACACAGGTTTAGTACCGCAAGGGTACTGTTGTGATTTCCCCATCTTTGTGTTGTACGACTAGACTAGTATAAAAAATATCTACTACACACGCCTGCAGCATTCTTTGGGGCTTTCAGTCCTCTCGCCTCTCCTCTCCTCTCTTCCTCTCTTCCTCCTCTCCTCTCTTCCTCTCTTCCTCCTCTCCTCTCTTCTCTTCTCTTGCTCTTGCTCAACACTTGCCCTCAACAAATCACATCCCTCACAAAAGATTATGATATCATCTACAAACTGAAGGTGGATAACCGGAACTTGATTTCTTCTTAATCTCCATCCTCTTTTCAATCCAACCTTGTCTGCTTTTGACAAAAGTCTACTAAAATCATCAACAACCAATGTGAAAAGGAAATGGGACAATGGATCACCTTGTCTCAAGCCCCTACATGCAGGGAAAAAATCCTTTACTCCATTTACTAAAACTGAGTAATGGCAAGACATCAGACAACCACCTATCCACTTGTACCATCTATCCCCAAAACCACACTTTCTAAGCACCTCTAGAAGAAAACTCCAATCCACTAAATCATAGGCCTTTTCAAGATCCAATTTGCAAACAAAACCTTGCCTACCCAATCTTCTCATCTCTTCCACACTTCCATTCGCTATTAAAATTTGGTCAACTAATTGTCTACCATGAACAAAAGCACCTTGAGCTTGACTTATGAAGGGGGGAAGAGCCTTTTTGATCCTTAAATATAAGACCTTTGCCAGTATCTTATAGATGCTTGTTATCAATGATTGGCCTAAAATCTTTGGGATGTTTGGCCTATTTCTTCTTAGGGACCAGGGCTAGGAAAGTGGCATTTACTCCACGGCTAATGACAGACTGTTCCTCAAATTCTTTGAAAACTTCTAACAAGTCTCCTTTAATTATGTTCCAACAGTCTTGAAAGAAAGCCATAATAAAGCCATCTGGCCCTGGTGCCTTAAATCTATCCATTGAAAAAAACTACTTGTCGTATTTCCTCCTCCTCAAAATTCCTTTCCAACCACAATTTCATCTCTTTAGACAATGTAGGCCAATCCAAGCCAACCAACTCCACTCAACTGGCTAGAGGTTTCCTTAATATAGATTTGAAGTGCGTTACAAAACAATTGGCTATTTCCTCTTGGGAGTCCAACTCCACACCATCCACTTCAAGTTTAGTCACCAAGTTTTTCCTTCTTCTTCCATTGGCCATCTCATGAAAAAATTTGGTATTCCTGTCCCCTTCCTTTATCCATATATGCCTAGATTTCTGTCTCCAAGATATCTCTTCTCGCAAAAGAACCTCCTCTAATTCCTTTTTCAACCTCCATCTTAATTCTCTTTCTCGAGTATTCATGGTTCGTTGAGATTCCTTCTCATCCAGGTCCTCTATTTGGGTCATCAGATTGGATTTTTGTTCCTCTATTCTCCCAAAATGGTCCCTATTCCATTCTCTTAAGTTCCCCCCTCAGGCTTTTCAACTTCTTATGAAACCTTACTCCTTTCCACTTCATCCCCCTCATATCTTGGTTCCACCATTCCTCAATCTTTTTTACAAAACCTGGATGTGACAACCACATTTTTTAATCTAAAGGGTTTGGGTCCACTCCTAAAAGGTTCTTGTCCTAGCTCAATGGGAGAATGGTCGGAGGTAACTCTAGGTAGAGCTTTGGATAGCAAGTCTCTCCAATGACTTTCCCAACTTTCGTTAAAAAGGAATCTATCAAGCTTCAAGAAAGTTGTCCTTTCTTGGAAGTTGGACCAAGTAAAAAGGCCCTGCACAAGAGGAAGCTCCTTAAGCTCACTACAATTAATAAAATCATTAAATTTTCTCATACTAGTTGCAATGAGCTGTTGGGGGTTATTTGTCTCATTAACAAAGCGTAATACATTAAAATCGCCATCCAAACACCAAGGACCCTCCCATAGCCCTTGGATTCCATATAACTCTTCCCAAAATTCATTCCTCTCTCTATAGATATTAGGGCCATACACGTTAGTCAACACCCAAACGAAACCATCATTCACCAACTTGAAATTTTACAGACACCGAAAAGTTTCCTATTAACTCCTCTGCCTCTACAACATCCTCTCACCATAATGTGACAATACCCCTTGAAGACCCCCAAGAGGGTGCAAAGGCCCAACTTATTCCTCTTGAATTCCACACACTACTGGCCCATCTTTTCTCAAATTCGACATATTGGTCTCCTGTAGCATCACTATATCAGGCCTATTCCTTCTGAGCAAGTCTTTAATTAACCTCCTTTTCCTTGCGCTCCCAAAGCCCCTCACATTCCAACTGATGATTTTCATGGGAAACAAAATTTTAGAGCCCAACTAATGTTAAAGGTTCCTACTTGGGAGTCTTTCTTCTTCCCCTTCTGCCACTAAACTCAATGTCCCCTTCTATATCTGAAATCAGTCTCTCTACCTCAGTTCTTTTCTTTTTCTTTCTGTTATTTCCCACTCCCCGAGTGCTTGGACAGTTTTTTGGGTTCCCATTGTCATATGTGTTTTCCTCCAAATAATCCTCTATGATCTTATACTCCTCCAATAGTTCACAGATTTGCCCCCATATCCTCTCTAATTTTTCCTCCTGCAATTTTTTCAAGAGTAGCTCTCCCCCCTCCTTTTCACAGTGTTTGTCAACATTCTCAGAAACCACACCCAACCCCTACCTTTGCATGTATTCCTCAAGAAGAGCATGTATTGGATTCCAGATTCTCTCTAACTCCTCCTCTTGCTTTTTTTCTCAACTGAAACTCTCTCCTTTTCAACACAACCATTAGCCATGCCCACACCTTCCCCTCTAAAAGCTGTTCTTTCCGGTTGAGAAGCTAAGATACCTATTTCAAGCACAGAACCCACATCAGTACCAAAAACTAAATGAACAGACATACCTATACCAGTATGGGACGAGGATGAAGGTTCTAAAGTCCCAGAAAGGTAATCAGGGGCTGCCGCCAAACCTTGTGCCTGAGGAGAAAGTGGAAGTGTATTTGGTTCTATTAAAGTTGTGTTAATTGTAACATCCAAATCCACCTTAGCATTTTGTCCCCCAACCGCTGAATTTATGTTCTGTGAACAGAAAGATTCATGTTTCTTTGATTCGATGAAGAGAGTGTATTGCTCTGTTGAAAACGGAATAGGCTCCGGATTAAGTGTCCCCCGTGTTTCCTTTGTAGTCTCTACTGGATTTACCGCCAATTTTGGTGACCTAAGAGTTTGCAAAACTTCCTCTTGGACATCTTCTGTTGGGCCCAAGGCATCATCTTCTAAGAAAAGCAAGTCTGTGTGAAAGCTTTCCTCCTCTAAGATCGACCTTGACAGCTACAGATCCACACTACCAAGGCTGACAATGTCGTCTGTATTAGACTCTAAAGAAAAATCCTCCTCCTTGGAGCTGTCTTCCACCTCCATTTCTGACTGCGTCTGACACTTCGGGGATTGCAACAATCAGATGAGAGATTTTGTAGCTTCTTGGACGAGATCCACTGTAAAGAGATCCCATTCTAGGTTGAGGCTGAAACTTGATTCGCAAGGCTTGAGGAAGAAGATAGACCACAATTAGTGTCTATCGAAAGAAGGCCCTTTGGCAAGTGACTACTTAAGTGATCATGTGCCTTTGAGGCTGGTGGGCCTTCTAGACTTGGCCCATGTGCCAATTTGACAGATGGGCCAAGTGGAAACAAATTAACTAGGTCATTTTCTTCTAAAAAAATGGGCCCACACAATTCTGTAGGCTTATGAGTGTTAATATGGGCCCTCATGTGACAACTTAAGTTAGATGCCCCACTGGTTCACCCTTAATTGGAGACTCCCTTGTCTTTTTTGCAGGTAGTTCAAATAGTTTTACTTTAGACGAAAGACCCCCTAAAGTGTTTAAAAGTCTGTTTTTGGTGTCTTTAGCTGCCACCTGGGCATAGGTCTTTAAATAAGCCAGCCCATTAACTTGGTCTTCACGTTTTTGACTTTCCAATCTGCCCACTTCTTTTGGAGGAGCTAAAGCCCGCTTATCCATTTTTGTGAAAATTCTGTCAAACCTCTGATCTTCCAATCCTATCCTTCTGTCAGACCTCTGAACTTCCAATCCCAACCTTACATTAGGGCTGTTTATAAGAAGGCCCAACCCAACCAACCCGAGTCAGTCAGGTTTTCATCAGCATCGGTCGGTTTCGGGTTGGGCAAAATCGTAAACCGATATATCGGGTCGGTTTCGGTTTTCTTATGTGAAAACCGAAACCGACCCGAACCAAACCAAACCAATTAGTTTTCTAGTTCGGTAGTTCCTAATTTCCTACTTAACTAGTCTTCTACTAGAACTAGAACAGCCCTATCTTCTAGTTCTTACTTAACTAAATTATATCTATCCTAATTTCTATAGTCTTTTACACCAAATAGGCAAACCATTAGGCAATTACAATTAGAATTAGGTGTCCTTCTAGTTCTAGGCTTCTCTATCATTTTTGTACAGGAGCAAAACCGAAACCGACCCAACCCGACTCAAACCAACCAGGTCGGTTTTGCCTATCAGTGGGTCGGTTTCGGTTTCCACCTCATGTAACCCGACAAGGTCGGGTCGGTTGAGAAAACCCCTGTAAACCGACCCAACCCGACCCGTGAACAGCCCTACCTTACATGTAGCACTTGTGCCTCTACTTGTTCATCTTCTACCTTCTTACCTTCCCTCCACAGTGCAACTTCAATGGAGGAAGCCAACCACACTGGGATGAAAAGTCCATCCACAGAGAAAATTATTTTCCTATGGATCTCCTCTGTTTTGACTCCACTCAAGAGGAGGGCTGCTAAACTAAGATCTCCCCAAAATTCACCATCGAGACGTGCACCACAAAGAACAGCAATGAGAGAGGCCACTTCATGTTTCCACAGATGAAAAGGCAGACCTAATACCCGAATCACCACTCCATCCATAATCAAAAATGTCTTTGTGTTAGATGAGGGAGTCCAATGAAACACATCAAAAGACCCCCAGACTTCTTGGAAGCTCTTAGCAGAAACTTCCACCAAATTATCAAGGGGGTCGAATACTGCTTTAAAACTGTCAAAAGGAGTTAATATGAAAGTACTTCTTAACCTCAACTTATCTTGCATAAGACCAGCAACTTTCTTCCAATCGGAGACTCGACTTTTACCTTCAACTACCAGCATCCTTTCCCACACTTCTCTCCTGAAATTGATGTCCACAGTAGGGGTGGTTGTACTTTGAGCCAAAGCTATAGGGTCACACTTGGAGCCCGAAGGTTCAGAGGGAGCTTGCAGTACTTCCACTTGAGAGATCTCCTGTTTTTCTTTCTTCCAGTTAGTCAGAAGAGCCTTGAGACTTTCAGCAACCCCCTGCCAACCTTGGCTATCCTTTCCTTCTGGGAAGCATACCAATTGTTTCTTACCCTTGGCAAAGAACTCTGCAAGGGAAATGTAAAATCCTCTATAGTTCCTTCTGCATTCCAATATGTACCTTCTTCTTGTTGCTGTAACTCTTTCTTTCCAACTTGGGTTCTTCCCTTTGTTTGCATCCTCAACCAGAAAATCTTTCAGCCATTCCACTCTCTCTTTTCCTTCTACCAATACAGTTGCCTTCTGCTTCTCCCTTATCTTCAAGCTAAGTTGTCCCTTGATTTTTAACTCCTCGAACAGAAAATTTTTAGCCTCCACTTTCAGGAAGTGTCTCCACCTTGAAGTCGCCATGAAACCTTCAGACCCACAGTCTGCCATCATTACCTCCCTGCCCCTCCACATGTAATTTTAGTTCAAGAGTTCCATTTGATGTGGGGATATTTGGATTTGTCATGTAGACGGTTTTCTTGTGTGAATGGAGTCAACACCATAAGCTTGAAGAGAAAAAAAAGGAAAGGAGACAATTAGCTCTAATCTGTCAATCCCTAATTCTTTAGCTTTCTCCCTGATGACCCCACCAATACCCGAAGTTCCAGGATTGCCCACGCAGCTGCCATCAAAATTTAATTTCTTCCATCCAGCACATGGAGGCAACCAAACCTCAGTTATTTTTTGTCTTCTAGATTATGAGAGAGCAATTTATCCCCATGAGCTAAAAAATTCTTCAACTTTAAAGACTGCAAAAAGCTTTTAAGATTTTCACCCAATATGCCACCCTTAAGATTATAATGTCTAACACAGCTTCCTTGTTCCTTTCTTTGTCTTCAAAGATTCTTAAGTTCCTTTCTTTGTCTTCAAAGATTCTTAAGTTCCTTTCTTCCCAAATCTACTTTGGCCAATTTACCAGTTTACTACTTGTCAGTGTTTAGAATTACCATTGGGGTGGCAAAAGTATAGAGAAGTTGATGAGGGATTTTTTGTGGGAACTAGGGGAGGAAAAGAAGGATCACAAAGTAAGTTGGGAGTTGGTGTATAGAAGTAAGAAATACGGTGGTTTAGGACTAGGGAACATACAAAAAAGGAACACAGATCTTCTAGGGAAATGGTTGTGGAGATTGTCAATGGAGAGGGACAAAGTTGTGGGCAAAGGTTATAGTTAGTATTCATGGTCTTGCAAAGGATGGTTGGGGCTCTGGAATTATGGCTAGGACTACAAGGGCTTCACCTTGGAAGTCCATTTATGATGTTCTACCACTCTTTTTGCCACACATCAGGTATAGTCTGGGAGATGGAAATCAAGTGAAATTTTGGGAGTATGTTTGGGTGGGCAATGAATCACTAAGAGCACAATTCCCTTCAATTTATACTATTTCCAACCATAGGGAGGAACATATTTCTTGCTTTTTGGCCTTCCTAATTCAAATGGAGAGTATAATTGGGATTTGGGGTTGAGAAGAGGGCTACATGATTATGAAATGAACACTATCATCAACCTCCTGCAGAACTTGAAAGGGGTATTTTTGGAAGTTACCTCTTGCAATTCCTTCTTTTCAGCCCTTATTCATTCAAGTGAAAGCCAAGGGCCTTCCTTTCCTTCCAAAGAAATTTGGTTTAATCCTATTCCTCTCAGGGTGGGTGGCTTGTGCTGGGAAATATTTTTGGAAAGAATTAATACTTGTGAGCGACTATAAAGAAAAAGACCCAATTGGTGCCTTTCCCCTCACTGGTTCTCCCTTTGCAAAGTTAATGGTGAAAATTGCTGACTTATTCATGCCCTTTTCTTCTTCAATTTGGGAATGGTTCCTTTCTTTGTTTGGGTGCAGGTGGAACCTCCTGGTGAACAAAGCCTATTTGCTTCTAACTTCCTAAGCTGGTCAAAAAAGAGAAGATTACTATGGAGATGCACAAGGGCAGCAATGTGTTGGTCAATTTGGGAGGAGAGGTATCAAAGGCTTTTCCATGAAAAATCAAGAAGTATAGAAGCTGTCATTGAAGCTATCTCCATCAAGTAGTGCATTGGGTGAAGTCCTTGGATATTTTCAGAAAAATTCTTGCCATTGAAATGATGAGGAAGTGGAGGAACGTGGTTGATTCTGCTCCTGCTAAGGAGGTGGTCAAGCCATTGTGGTCCCCACCCTTTAGTTGTTTCATTAAACTTAATTTTGATGGCAGTAGTGAAGGTAATCCAGCTCCTTCTAGCATTAGAGGAGTTTTCAGGAATGAAGGAAATATATTGCACTGTTCTCAGGCCCAATTGATGAAGGGGATTCCTTAAAAGCTAAAACTATGGCTGTTATGGAAGGGATCCAAAGGGCTAAAGAGCCAAAAATCAGGAAGCTGGTGATAGAAGGTGATTTGAAGCTTGTAATTAGCTGGCTTCAAAAAAAGGAGGAAGAGGGATAGTGGTGCTACATTCACAAAAAGAGAAAAGCTGTTAATTTGCTGCAAGGGGTAGAGGTGTCTTGTAATTGGGTTAAAAGAGACGCAAATGCTGTTTCTGACACACTTGCTAAACAAGGGGTGGGAAAGAAAGAGTTATTTTGGGCTGTTCTGTAATCTTCCTTTTGGGGAAGGCTAAGATTGTTTATCCCTCCCCTTTCTTTGTACTAAATTTCTTCTTTTATTAAAAATGGTTCTGTTATTGATAAAAAAAAAATGAGACTCTAAGACAGTGGTGGGATGGCTAACAAACAACAGCAAGGGACATGGCAACACAAGCATAATTTGAGAGACAAGACAGCAAGGGAACTGGCTGCAAACTTCAAATGGGTCCATAGATTAGCAAACAGCTTTGCTGATTCCTTGGAAAAGATTAGGCTAACAGGAAAGAATTGTTTTGGGGAACAACCATCTAAATGGTCTCTTGTAAAAGTGTGAAAAGGGGTTAGGTGGTAGTAGCCAGCCTAACTTAAGGGAATACCTATATGTATGATTGTATGTATGTGTATATATATAGCATTCTTTAAGTTCATTAATAATAATGATTACTAGTTACCTATCAAAAGAAAACTCAACACGGTCACATACAAGAATTGGTTGCATGTACACAACCCAAAATGCTCAGCAGAGCCAAAGAAACACGAGTTTTTTTCTTTTCTTTTCCATTTTTTTCCTACCTTTTTTTTTTTTGAGGAATTGCATGGTGAGGATCATCCATAAAATGCCAGATATGCTCATATTCCTATCATACTGGACAGAGAATAACTTGGATGAAGAAGGTATCAAGAAACATTAAAAAAACCATACGAACCTTAGCAGTGGGAATACCATATTTGTCACACAACTTCTTCATGAAGTCCTTTGAGCCTTCCAAAGCAGCAGCCTCAGATGAAGGCCCAAAAGTAGGGATACCAGCATTCACAAGATCATTTACAAGGCCTGCAACCAAAGGAGCCTCTGGTCCTACAACAACAAGTCCCACTCCCCATGTGCGGCAGAATGAGATTACAGCTGAGCTGTCAGAAATGTCAAGGTCTGGTATACAGGTAGCATTCCCTTGGGCAGCAATTCCAGCATTCCCAGGAGCACAAAAAACAGCATCACAAGAGGGAGATCGCTGCAAAGCGTAGCATAGGGCATGTTCCCTTCCACCACCACCAATGACCAACACAATGACTCTCTCTTCTACAAATCAACAAGGAAAAAAGGAAATGAATCAAATCAACGATGAAGAAGGGAGCAAAAAATATTTACAAAGATACAAACCAATGTGTTAAATTAGAAATATAAATTTTGAGGTGTTGATTTGAAAATATATTGTCTCCAGAATCAACTGTTATGATCTCGATGTGTACTTTGCTTCTCCAGAGTTGTTATTGCTGGCGCTTTTACTTATTTTTAACCAAGCCATGCATTGCACAAATTTCCTATTATCCATATAAAAACTAAACTTTGATGGGAGTAGCTGGGGGAATCCTGGACAATCAGGGATTGGAGATGTGTTTAGGGATGAGAATGGGTTAGTTTCAGCCATGTTTTCAGGCCCAATTGGAGCGGGTGATTCTCTCAGGGCTGAGATCTTTGCAGTTTTGGAAGGAGTCCAAAGAGCAAGGAGATGAATATAAAAAAACTCATCATTGAAGGGGATTCGGAGGTGGTGGTAGGGTGGCTGAATAAAGAAGATAGCAGGTTATGGATGTACAGTAATGAAAGCAGGAAATTCAGGTGGCTGGTTCAAGAGATGGAAGTTAAGATCAGCCAACTCTTTTGCTGATGGATTAGCTAAGCAAGGAGTTGAGAGGGAGTCATTATTTTGGGCACAAGTGTAATTTGCCCATTTCTCTATTCTTGGGAGCTCAAGCTCCCATTGGAAGATAAGAAAGTTCATCTTCATCCATGTAATTACTTTTATGATTAATTAATGAAATGTTGTTATTGATCAAAAAATATATATATAAAAGAATAATGCATTGTACAAATTTACCTAACTGAAAACACAATTTAGTGCATCCATTCTCAGGTGTCAAAGAAAGAAAAGACACTAAGCATCAGAACATACAGTGATACATATACTAAGCAAGATTCTGCACATAACCATATTTTTTGCGGTAAAAGAACTCCATTGCAAATGAGCTATTCTAGGCTAAAAGTGAAATAATGAATGCAATAATGCCCATAATATTCTTTTGGATTATCAACACTACAAGAAATTAATGAAAGAAGTCCATGAATAATACAGTTAAAATCAGCCAAGCAGATAGCCCTGAAGCCAAAATAAAAGTCCCACATAAAACACATGCAGTGATAAGTTATGCATGTCTGCCAATAGAGACTAATTCTCCAGCTACTAGACCACAGTTAGAAGTATTACCAATTTCCAATTTTAATAATAACTAATACCCATAAACTTTACATTGAACCATTCAAACTTAAGCACATCTCATGGAATGAATCCTAACAGCACTACATACTGTATAATCTACCAAAAATAAAAATCAAAACCTCTACTTTCTAATAAACTTAACATTTTTTATGAGTTCTAATAAATTTTAAATTGCACCATTCAAACTTGAGAACATTTCACAGAATGCATCCTAATAGCACCACATACTGTATAATAATTTACCAAAAACGAAAACCGTTGTCGCTCGGATTAGCCGAGGGCAACACAATCAATTTACTCCTGAGATCCGGGACAAGACCGAGGACTTCAATGCTCCGAGAGGTGCTGAGGCCGAGGACTAGTGGGGCTCGAGGTGTGCCAAGGCCGAGGACTTGCGAAGGAGAATACGTCAGAGGCCTTGGGTGGGGACCGAGGCGGAGACTCCAACGGTCATGTTAGTATCCACACAAAAGGGAGGTAGAAGGAAGCCCAATGCGGGAGCGCTCAGACGAGGTCACTAGTAGACACTAGGTCCCCAGTAATGAGAATACCAAAAGTCTTTCTGTTTGGTTCCAAATCCCTTACCTTGTGGGAGATGCCTCATATTTATATTTGGGACCACCTGGAGGTAGTTGAACTCGGGTGGCTCAAATTCGAGTCATACAAGGGCGGGACGCGGTCATCTGGCGAGGCCACGTGGTGTCCCACGATTGGGCCTGCGAGGTCCGCTTAGAGTAGCCTTGTATGCTCCGCAATTGGTCCTGGTCGACACCTGTTGGTTGGACACGTGTCGGCCCGGCATTGGCCCAGCCAAATGCGCCTACATCATTTGCCCCCCACTCCCGAGGCCGAAGTGAAGGTCTAGATGGGGCTTCGGCTTTGGCCGATGGGAGTGTCACTGGATGCTAGTAGGTGCCATCAGGCTCATTCAGCGAAGGGTACCCTGCAATGGCATCACATTCGTTTCACTCATGCTTTCGTCCGATCTTTGTCCATGGGAGAAGGGTGAAGCTGTAGGCGACTCGGCTTCAGTTGGGGAGGCCAAGCAAGAAGGGCTCCGATAGGCCAAACCCGTGTCTTATCCCTCGTGGTGACGGCTTGGAGTCGTGCGCGGTACGGTTTCTACGGGTTAATACGCTGGGGCCGTGCCCAATACGGGTCTAGCGCAAGGAGAGTCTTCCGTAGGGAGGACGGAACGCCGGGTGGACCGGACCGCGCGTTCACTAGGTTAACGCGCCCAAACCGGTGGACTTCAACGAATGGACCTGTCAGTTCGCCCAGTGTCATTTCGTCTCCTCGAGGGCAGGTGTCGGATGTCACCCCGCATATGGGTTTATGAAGGCATAGGCCTTATGGTCGTTGGATCCAGCAAGATCTAGGCCGTCCATTCTTCTATATATAGGGAACTTAATCGCGTTTTTTTTTCATCATTTGTCTCTAAGCAACCTTGCTGTTGAGTGACTTCCACTCCCAGAGCTTTCGGCTAGTTCACTTCTCCTAGTTACCTTCAGCCTTCGTCCATCTTAGGTAACACTTCGCTCTGATGTCTTATTCCGATTCTGGCCCGAGTGTTATGAACTTCCAACCTCTCGGAAGGGAGCTCCCCTCGGACTCCTGCTCCACTTAGTTCCAACTTGGGACCGTTGGCAGCCGAGGTCTCTCCTCAGCGAGGGCTAATGGTGCTAAGGGAGAGGCTAGCCTCCGGGGGCACCAAGGGCAGCCTTAGAGGCGATGACCCTCCCTGTGAAAGCACTACATCCGTGACGCTGAGAGAGCCTGAGGGGTCCCCCCAAAATGAGGGGGAGCCGATCCCAAAACCCAGCCTTAGGGTGGTAGCCAAATACGCTACCCGAGGGGTGACCATGGGTCGTCTGCCACGTTCGGAGTTTGATAGCACTATGGACGTGGACCAAGTTAAGTCTCTGGCCAAGCGGTACCACATACCTCTGTCCTATTCACTTAGGGTACCCGACGTTGGTGGCCGGTTGTGGACTCCCAAGGAAGGGGAGATTTGTGTTTATCAACACTTCTTAGAGTTCGGTCTTAGGTTTCCCCTTCATCCTCTGATTTCTGAGTTGCTGAAGTGGTAAGGGATCACCATCAGCCAGCTTGTCCCCAACTCCCTTAGAACCATAACCGCCATGTTGGTAGTATTCCGGCTTCGGGACATAGAGTTGATGCCGAAGCTGTTCCGTGCCATGTTCGTGCCAAGGAAGCACTCCTACGAGGCCAACATGTACTACCTTCAGCCTTGGAGGGGTAAACCTATTGACAACCCCTCGTCCAGCCATAACTGGAAGGGCAAATTTTTCTATGTTTCTTGCCCCGAAGGTTGGTCATTCAGATCGAGGTGGGGGGAGGCTTGTATGACAGTCAAGAGGTGTGCTCCCCCGCTTCGAGACGAGGAGGCCACTTCCATAGTCCACCTACATGTGCTGAGGAGAGTTCAGGCCAAGCCCTTGGTGGAGGTGGAGCTCCCTTTGGTGTTCACAGGGCTCAGCCCTGTCCCCATCAGTAAGAGAGGTCCCGTAGTCTTTTAACACGTTCGCTTTGTCTTCGGCTTTCTGACTTCTTTCTGTTTTCTTGTAGAGGTTTCCATGGATGCCAAAAAGATGTTGTTGGAGAGCGTTTGTGCGCAAAAGAAGGGCCAAGGCGGTAGTACGCCCGGGGGGCAGACGCTAAGGAGGCCTGCCAAGGGAGCACCCGCAAGGGTTGAGCGGGTGCCCATTCCTACCAGGGGGGTCAACCCACAACAAGTCCCTGCTGGCCGAGGGGACCAAGGGAAGAGGCCAACCGAGGAGGGCCAACCGAAGTAAAGTGGAAGGAAGAGGCCGGCCGACGCGGAATACGGGCCTCCACCGAAGAAGCTGGTGCACAAGGAACACCCTACTGAGGGCGCCAAGGTGAGGAGGCCTCCTGCGAAGGGTGGTCTAGTCGGACCTTCGTCTGCTCCTATATTAGCGCAAAATCCTGTCAAGGAGGGAGAGCGTCTTAGTTGGTTATTCTGTCCCCGGTGGCAGGTCTGAGAGGCGGATTCCATCAACAAGGAGGGGATCAACAAGGCTCTAATGAGTGGGGTGGTCCCTCCAAGGGACCGATATGACATGATGCAAACCGACCCATGCTCGTTCGCGAAGAGGGTCTCACCTTCTTGGCTGAGGTAAGCTTCCTCCCTTGTACTTCGCCATTTCTTGAATTTTGTTCGTTTTACTGACAGTACTTGGTGCAGCTACTCGACCGGTAAGTCTTTGATTCTCCTTCACTGACCGAGGTGGCACCATTTCCAGTATGGCTTGTATCTTGTCAGGGTTAGCCTCAATGCCCCTTTGAGTGATGACAAAGCCTAAGAACTTCACTGGGGTTAAGTTTCCGAAAGGCACACTTGTTGGGGTTAAGTTTCATGTTGAATCTTCGTAAGGTATCAAAGGTCTTGGCCAAGTCTGAGGTGTGCGTTTCAACTTTCAGGCTCTTCACCACCATATCATCCACGTAGGCTTCGACGTTCCTCCCCATTTCGTTCTTGAACACTTTGTTGACGAGGCGTTGGTAGGTAGCTCCCGCGTTCTTGAGGCCAAAGGGCATCACTTTGTAGCAATAGGTACCGTGCTTGGTGATGAACGAGGTCTTCTCCTCATCTTCGGGGTGCATCTTTATCTGGTTATATCCGAAGAAGGCATCCATGAAGCTAAGTAGCTCATACCATGGAGTGGCATCCACGAGGTGGTCTATTCTCGGCAAAGGAAAACTGTCCTTAAGGTAGGCTCGGTTAAGGTCTATGAAATCAATACAGATCCGCCACTTCCCATTAGCTTTCTTTACCAGAACCACATTTGACAGCCAGTTAGGGTAATGTACCTCTCGGAGGAACCCGGCGTCGAACAACTTGTCAACTTCCTCTCCTATGGCCTTCCAACACTCCGGTGCAAAGTTCCTCTTCTTTTGCCAAGCTGGCCTAGAGCTCGGGTCCACGCTCATCCTGTGAGTGATGACCGAAGGGTCAATTCCGAGCATATCAGCGGCGCACCAAGCAAAGACGTCGGCATTAATTTTGAGGAAACTTACCAATTCAGATAGGCTTTCTAGGGGAAGGTTGGACCCAGCACGGACTGTCTTCTCGGGCCCAGCCTCGTCCAGGGGAACTAAGATGAGATCCTCGGCCGATTGGCCTCGGCTTGCTGGCTCCTCCCTAAGGTCAAGGCCCTCAATGGCAGTGCTTCCTTATTATTGCCCTTTAGTGCTACCACATAGCATTAGCGGGCGGCTTGTTGATCCCGTCGAACGACTCCGACGCCGTGTTCGGTGGGGAACTTGAGGGCGAGGTGGTAGGAGGACATGGCTGCCTTGAGTGCATGGAGGGTCAGCATCCCCACGATTGCGTTGTAGGGTGAACCAATCCTCACGACCAAGAACTCAATAATCCCCATCACCTGTCGTGGCTCGGTCCCTATTGTGACAGGTAGGGTGATTCTTCCCTCCGGTCTGACCACATTTCCGGAGAATGAGGCACTAGGCTCATTCATCCCCATCACTTGCTGGTGTTGTTGTTGTTGTTGTTGCTGCTAGGGGGATGATGCACTAGGCTCGCCTCTAACAAGCTGCTTAAGGTGTCTACGGCAGATGAGGGACTCTATTTCGTTCTTCAATTCATAACAGTCCTCAGTATCGTTATCGGTGCCGCGATGATACTTGCAGTATTTTTTCAGATTTCCCCTCTTGGGGTTCCTCTTCATCTTCTCTGGCTACTTCATGTAGTTCTCCTCGCTAACCTACATCAATATTTGCGTCCTGGTGGAGTTGAGTGGCATGTATTGACTGTAAGCCAGGGCTGAGGCCAGTGGCTTCTTGTTGTCCTTGCTATTGTTGTTGTTGTGGTGGTCTCCGCTCTTCCTTTTCTTCTCCGGGGGTCTGTTGTGACCCTCGGCCTCCCTCTCTTGGTTCTCTCTAGCCGAAGCCTCCTCGTCTGCGATGTACTTTTGGGTCTTCTTGGGGAATTCCATCTTTGTCTTCGGCAAGGTCTTGGCAACTGAACACTTCAGAGCCGAGCTGGGGCAGAGTCCGTTGATAGCAGCGTGCATGGAGACCATGGGGTCGAGGTCTCGAACCTCGAGCTCTTCTTTCTTGAATCGGTCGACATAGGACTGCAAACTTTCACCCCGCTTCTGCTTGATGGACATCAATGAGACCACACTCTTCTGGCATCGTCTGCTACTGATGAAGCGAGCAAGGAATAAGTTGGCAAACTGTTCCCACGAGCTAATCGACCAAAGCGGGAGACTAGAGAACCACCGTCGAGCGGCCCCCTTCAAAGTGGCCTGGAAAGTTCAGCATGTCAATGCATCAGAATACCCATACAGGATCATGAGTGCCCAGAAACTCTCTAGGTGATCATCGAGGTCTGTGTTCCCGTCATATATCTCTAGCGTTGGAGCTTTGAAGTGTTGGGGGAGCGGTTCAGAGATGATGTCCGGGGTGAAGGCATCCATCTTTCCCGTCGAATTGCTCTGGCTTGCCGAAGCTTCAGCTCGACTCTCTAACTTGGCGGAGCTCGTCCTTGACGGCTCTGAGATCAGCTCGTAATTCTGCAATCCGAGGGTCGGGTGGACCTTGTGCCCCGTCCTTGTCTTCACGAGCTCGGCGGAGGTCGGTACGAACCCAGAAGTACTCTAATGCGGGACCGCACACCTCCCGTCTAGTGTGGCAGTCATTCAGGATATCACGGAGGTCTGAGACTTGCAGGGGAGAGGCGCAGTGTCGGCCCTCTGCTCTTGAGTGGACGCTACAGCGGTCGAACTGCCCGCCTTCGTCCTGGGGTTTTCCCTTCTACAGCGGTGGTGCTGCTTGGAGGACTGGCAGCTATCATTGGACCATGCTGGCTCTTCCTCCTTTTGGCTGGGAGGTCTCATGTTTCTCTGTGGTGGACTTGGCGGGGCAGCTACACCCCGACTCTGAGGGCTCGGCCCGCTGGGGGTTGGCGGGGCCGAGGACTGGTGGCTCCGCAAACTTGTGTTGGCCCTGATGTCCTAACGCCCCGGCGTGGCGCTCGCCTCAAGGGTGACCTCTTGCCTAGGGCAGACTTGCTCAACGCATTGGGTGAGGTAGTCCAAACGGTCAAGGACCACTTGGAACTACTCGATGGTGACCAGGTTCTGAACGTTCCTGGCTCTTCGCACCATGTCGACCGGGGCTCAAGAGAGTTCTTTTAGATTCGAGGTGAATGGGAGTGTCTTAGCAACATTTCCCACAGACGGTGCCAATTGTTGTCGCTCGGATTAGCCGAGGGCAACATAGTTAATTTACTCCTAAGACCCAGGACAAGACCGAGGACTTCAAGGCTCCAAGGGCCTGCAAGAGGTGTCGAGGCTGAGGACCAGTGGGGCTCGAGGTGTGTCGAGGCCAAAGACCTACAAAGGAGAATACGTTAGAGGCCTTGGGTGGAGACCCGAGGCGAAGACTCTAACGATCAAGTTAGTATCCACACACAAGGCAGGTAGAAGGAAGCCCGATGCAGGAGCGCTCGGACGAGATCACTAGTAGACACTAGGTCCCCAATAATGAGAATACCAAAAGTCTTTTTTTGGTTCCAGATCCCTTACCTTGTGGGAGTTGCCTTGTATTTATACTTGGGACCGCATGGAGGTGGTTGAACTCGAGTGGCTCAGATTCAAGCCATACGAAGGCGAGACGCGGTCATCCGACGAGGCCACATGGCGTCCCGCGATTGGGCCTGCAAGGTCCGCTTAGAGTAGCCTTGTATGCTCCGCATTTGGTCCCGACCAGCGCCTGTTGGTTGGACACATGTCGGCATGGCATTGGCCCAGCCAAATGCGCCTACATCAAAAATCAAAAGCTGTATTTTCTATTTTGGCAGCTTTGACTAGAAAAGAAAAGTTTATGAGAGAAGAGAAAAGACTTTTTTTATAGATAATGATAATGAAAACTTTATTAAATAAAGAACTAAGTATTCATCATACAATTCCCCACAAAGAGACGCGAGGTGCAGCCTCCAAACTACATCATAAAGCTTACAATTGAGCCCAAAAGAGTTGATTCCTATGTACTCCTTGTTTAGCTAGAAGGACTGCCAGCCCATTTGCCGATATTCTTTCCCATTGAACTGTGACTGAAATATTTGAAGTCAGCCACTTAAATCTTCTCAAAGCCCCCCTGTAGGGCCAGGCTGTCGTCTCTGGTTCTTTTAGCCATCCAATAACCAATTTGAAATCACCTTCAATCATTAAATGTTCCACTGCCAACTCTCTTGCATATTCTGCTCCTTGTAACACAACTTGGAGTTCTGAATTTACAGAGTCTCCCCACCCTAGAGGACCAGAAAATAGAGCTACAATCTGATCCTCATCATTTCTGAAGACTCCCCCTATTCCAGATGGCCTCAGGTTGCCCAAACTACTGCCATCAAAAATGACACATGCATCAGAAGGCTTCCAATCAACCACCGGCTTGCTTCTAATTGCGGAACTTTTAGCTAGTTGTTCCCAATTTCTCCTCATGTCATCGAAAGTGTAGGTGGAAAACAGATCCAATGACTTTACCCAACTTATGGCCCTACATAAGATACTTTCTAACACACATGTTTGATCCCTCTCCTTGACATTAAAGATTCTAGCATTTCGTTCCTCCCACACAATCCACACTAAAGCAACTCTAACACACCTCCACAAAACTCTTCCTCTTCTCTTTGTCCACCTGAAAGTTGTAGGATCAAAAAGATTGCGAATCTGTACCGGTTCTGTCCACCTGCACCCAAAAAGATCAAAAAGCTTTTCCCAAAGGCCTACAACAAAAGGGCAAGTGATTAGTATATGGTAGCAACTTCCCTCGTTAGCTTTCCATAGGGTGCACCAGTTAGGAGAGATACAAAGACTAGGTCTTCTTTTTTGCAAAACACCCGAAGCGTTGATTTTCCTGAGGGAGACTTCCCAACAAAGGGCTTCAACTTTAGGAGGGACAAGTTTGGACCAAACTTTCTTGCTATGAAAAGGTTGAGGCAATGGAAAGGAGTATGAGGAAGCAAAGAAGGAGGCACAAGAAAAGGAACCCGAGGGTAAAGGCTTCCAAATATGGGAGTCTATAGAAGGAGGATCCAAGCAAACAGAATCAATAGTTTTAAGGAGCAAAGCAGCCTGGTCAAGCTCAAAATCTCTCAAACCTCTTCTAAAACCCAGATTCCAGTTTATGCCAGAAGAAAAGGATGAGGATACAAACCTTTGAATTGGCTCGTTTTTAAAACACAAGATGAAGGAGGGAAAAAGGTCCTTGAGGGCACAGTCACCAATCCAAACATCCTCCCAAAACAAAACCCTATCTCCAGTACTAAAATCATACTTGATCAGGTTCAGGAAAACAGAAAGAGAATACTATGAATAGCCTTCCATGGGGATTTTAGCGTAGCACGCCGAGATACACCAGCATCCCATCCATTGTCTGCAACACCATGCACACTCCTTACCACTTTATGCCAATGTTTCACCCTTTCTAGAGGCCACCTCCATAGCCACTTACCTAGTAATGCTGTATTTTTCTTCCTTAGATTGCCTAATCCCAATCCCCCTTGCTCCTTCCTCCTACACACTATTTCCCACCTAACCACATGATCCTTCCTCCCTTCCCCTGACTCCCACAAAAAATCCCTCATGACTTTCTCTACCTTCAAAATCACCTTTTGTGGCATTCTAAAGATAGACAGAAGGTAAGTTGGCAAGTTCGCAAGAGTAGCTCTAATTAAAGTGATCTAACCCCCAAGGGAAATGTAGTTTCTCTTCCAAACTGCCAGCTTCTTTGTGCATTTTTCTACGATCGAATTCCAAAATCTTCCTCCTCTTGGATTATCTCCTAGAGGCATACCCAAGTACTTCAAGGGCCAGCCAGATGTAAGGCAACCTAAGGAGACTGCAACCTCACTCAATTCCTCCATCTCCAAATTTCCCCCCACTTTACAACTCTTTTCAAAATTGACCTTCATCTTCGACACGCATTCAAATAACTTTATTACTCCTTTCAAATTTATAGCCTTTGAGGGATCTCCAGACTCACAAAAAATGATTGTGTCATCTGCAAATTGCAAGTGTGACACCACAATACCCTCTCTTCCTACCCTCCATCCTCTAAACATATTCAACCCATCAGCTCTCGAAATGAGCCTACTAAACACATCGGCTACCAAGGTGAAAAGGAAAGGAGAAAAAAGATCCCCTTGTCTCAACCCTCTAGAGGCTGGAAAGAAGTCTCTAACCACTCCGTTAACTAAAACTAAAAAATGGCAAGTTTTTAAACAAGCCTCAATCCAGCCACACCATTTCTCTCCAAACCCAAAGTTCCCTAGGGCTTCCAACAGAAAAGACCAATCGACCATGTCATACGCTTTCTCCAAGTCCAATTTACATACAAAACCTTTCTTCCCCCTTCTCTTGAAGTCTTCCACACATCCATTTGCTATCAAGATTTGATCTATGATCTGTCTACCTTGAATAAAGACCCCTTGTGATCGGCTTATTAAAGTTGGCAGGGCTGATTTTAATTTTAACAACAACACTTTAGCCAAAATTTTATAAATGCTAGTCACTAGACTGATGGGTCTAAAGTCTTTCGATTGAACAGCCTCTCCCTTTTTAGGGATCAAAGCCAAGAAGGTGGAGTTGATCCCTGGACTTATGAAGTGAGTTTCCGCAAACTCCTCAAATACTACCAACAGATCTAAATTGATGATATCCCAACAGTCCTGAAAGAAAGAAATAGTGAAACCGTCAGGTCCGGGAGCTTTAGATCTATCCATTGAAAACACAACTCCCTTTATTTCTTCCAATTCAAATTCCTTTTCCAACTGATTTTCCAACTCTGAGTCCAATCTAGGCCACTCTAAGCCTCACATCCCCCTGCCTTTTGCAAACTGCCTTGAAATGATTTGTGAAAACATTAGCAATCTTCTCTTGATCATCCACTACTTCGCCATTACTCTCTAACTTTTCCACGAAGCTTTTTCTCCTTCTTCCATTAGCGATTGCATGGAAAAATTTAGTATTACCATCCCCTTCCTTAATCCATTGATAACTTGATTTTTGTCTCCAACACATCTCTTCCCTTAGCACTATCTCTTTCAATTCCTTCTTCAAATTCCATCTTAAAGTCCTTTCTTCTTCTGAGAGAGAGTTGTGTCCTTTTTCATCCAAAAGTTCGATCTGGGAAAAAACACTTAATTTCTTCTCCTCCACTCTCCTGAAATGCTCCCTGTTCTACTCTTTAATTTTACATTTTAGCCTTTGAATTTTCCTATGAAATTTGACACCCCTCCCAAGGGTACCCACCACTTCTTCACTCAACCACTCTAACCTTTTGGGTAAAGTCTGGATGTGTTAACCACATATTTTCAAATCTGAAAGGTTTAGGCCCACTCAGAAAATTCCTAGTTCCAATGCTTATCAACCAATGATCTGAAGTGACTCTTGGCAAGGCCCTAGCTGATAGACCTAACCAATGCACTCCCCAATCTGAACTAAAGATGAAACTATCCAACTTAGAGCATCTTGGGTTAGATTGTAGGTTGGACCAAGTGAAGACAGCTTGTTGGAGGGGGATTTCTAACAAACCACACTCATTAATAAACCCATCGAATCTCCTCATGCTAATTGTGATCGTTTGATTGGGGTTATTGGTCTCATTTGTAAACCTAATCACATTAAAATCCCCACCTAAACACCACAGACCCTCCCACAAACCCCTTATAACATAGAGCTCTTCCCACATTTTGCCTCTCTCTCCATATCTATTCGGGCCATAGACGTTCGCCATCACCCAGGTAAACCGACCTATTAGCTCTTCCATTGGCTCCACTACCTCTTTCCTCCACAAAGTCACTAAACATCCTGAAGCCCCGCAAGACAGCAGAAAAGACTACCCTACTCCTAAAGAACACTACACACTTCTTACCCATTTCCTATCCCAAACTGCCACTTTTGTTTCTTGAAGCAAGACTATATTCGGGTTTTCCTTTCTAATCAAATCCTTTATTACCCTCCTTTTCCTAGCACTACCCAACCCTCTGACATTCCAACTCAGTATCTTCATTGGCTTACTTAAATTTCCACCCTAGACACCATCATCCCTTACTTGGTTCCTTTCCTTCTTTCCCCCCTTGTACTGAACTCTAAGTTTCCTCTTTCTTGGACGATATTTTCCTTCTTCCCCTTCTTTTTGGAATATGCTATAACTGAAGGAATGAGAGATCCATCATATGGATGGCCGAACCCTACAGGAAGGTTGGGCGAAATTTCAAAAATTTCCTCTCCCCTCATCTGGGAATCACATTCCCTGTTTTAGAAAATCTGCATTTTCAATGATCAATCTTGCACCCTAAATCGAACCATATCTGAAACCAGAAGCAGGAGAGAGATATACCTGATACGAAGAAACAATATCTCCCAACGAAGGTATTCACGCCCAAAGAAAGACTCCAAAGACCGCTCCCACTGAAGATGACACAGTGAATGTTGGGGCTGAATCAGCAGTGTTCGTCCAACGAACCGAACCCTTCGCAAGAATTCGCTGGAGGATGTGAGCACAACTTCAGATCAGCCTTTCTCCAAAGGCTGATATCAAGATCCAATCTTGATCGTTCTTGCTTGAAAGAGGAGATCGAACTGGCAGTGTGGCGGCGGCGGCAGGAAGGAGGCGGCAGAGAGAAAATAGCGCAGTGATGCTATGTTCTCTCTTCTGTAACTCTTGCTCTGAAAGTGAGGATGTGATCATCTTAGAGGTTGTCGCCCCCTCCACGTTTTATAACCTTAAAGGGATCAGCTCCTAATCCCATTAGGAGTTGCTGATCCAAATCATATTTGGATCTGAATTCCCTTTAAGTGACAAGGATAGACCCTTATCTTATTTGCAGATTAGATCAGCCCTCTCCTAATCTAATTAGGAGGTTTCCAGATCTGAATCTGTATTCAGATATGGACTCTCTGAGTGGATAGGGTTAAGACCCTATCCTATCTGCTAATCTAATCTCAGATCCGCCCCTTTATTTAACTTATCAAATCAGCCTAGTTCGAAATGGGCTTTAGGCCCATGAAGTCTTAGTGCTCAGTATGCTTCCAAACTACTGCCCAGTTGGGCTTCTTTGTATGGTGTGGGACCCAAACATTGATCTACACATCAGCCACATGGGTTCAGCCCAGCCTCTGTTACAAGGCCTGGTTGAATACACTGTTATGGACAGTGCACCCCCTGAGCGCATCACATGGGCTCTTAATGGGCCCAACACTTACACCAAGTGGTCTCTGGGCCAAGCCACCTTATAAAAACCCCGGAACTGTGGGCAGATGCAAGATTAGCCCATCAGGCATTACCCTCAATGGTCTTACACTCAACCTCTCAGCCCACAATGATCATGCATTGCCCGACAAGAGAAGACCTCTCCCTAGGCTGCAAGGAACAGTGTTGCACTCTCTGCTCACATGGATCCTAGGAATTAAAACCTTTGGCAAACATTTTGAAACCATAATATATATATATATATATATATATATATATATATATATATGTATATAAAATATATTTTGCAAAACAAATTTCAACGATTGAAATCGGCTGCCGGCAGTCTTGGTTTCCATCAAAGAGAGTGCATCCCCGATCATTACCTTTGTCCGACAAAGGGGCTGATCTTGTCACTATGATCACCCACTCAGATGAATTCTCGGATTGTCCCAACATACCCAGGTTTTGACCCCCGCTAAGGATCTCACTGATTGGCATATCAAAGACAGCCCAATCCGACACCTAGTGTAGTATCATAATCGAGTCTAGGGGTCAGGTGTAACTTTCCAGTTTTGCCCACTAATCACCAAGGTCCAAGGCAATACAGGAAGTCTGGTCCGGTTCAAGGTTTCAAGTAAACCTACACTGCATGTACCTTGGGTCTCACCCCGGCAGCTAAGACAGGCCACCCTAACACTTGGCGGCACATCAGTGTCAGCCTTAGTAGAATAAATCTCCCTAGACTTATCCAACGGCTGTGAACATTCTAAACTAACACGAGTCTCATTAAGTGTCCAGTTTAAGGGTATTACATAGAAACACACCACAATAACATGAATCAAATATGTACTTTATTCATTTACAATAAATGTCATAATGTACATCATTCTGATTGGAGCTAAAGGCATACACAGTCTAACAATAACACTCACTACTTCTTTCAGTTTCAGGCCCATCTCTTCAACCACTTGATTCATCGGTTGCTTCTCCATTCCCTCACCCTCATTCCTTTCCTTCCCTTTTCTCTGGCTAGCCTCCTATAGATTCAAGTCTTCCTTAATGTATCCAACTCCTGACTCCCTCCTAGTCAGTTCCTCAAAGGAATCATAGACTAAATCCCTGATTTTATCACCTTGTGCCTTCCGTTCAGCCTCCATACTCCCTCCATTAAACCTTTCTTCCTTATCTCTAATCGGAACCTACTGGGTTGTAGCAGACAATGGAAGGGTCTAGATGAAATTTGTTGCACTCACAAAAGGCTCATTAGCATTCTTAAAATCAAAGACTAACATACCTGGAGAGGAGGGTTTTGTTGAAGGACTTCCAAAGTAAGTTTTTGTCTTGGGACTAGACCTACAAAAACCGGTTTCCGGAGGTTCGGTGTTAGACTGAAGTTGAATGGGCAGCTGAACTTGAGAAATCGGTGCCCCCTTACTGGTTACACCCCTACTTTGCTCAAAAGAATAGTTAGAAACCAAAACCGCAACACCCCACATCTGTTGAGAGCTCAAGATAGCTTTTGGATCCCCCAGGCAGTGTCCAATACCCAGGCTGGTTGGCATCTCTTCTTCCCTACCCACCTCCAAGGCAGCTTCAAAGGTGATGATAACAGTCTCATCGTCATCTTTTTTGCATTTGTCTTCCTCCAAGAAAAGCAGCTCTGTGTCGAAACTTTCATCCCCTCAAAACCCAAGGGATTTCTCCAGCCGAACACTCCCAATACTTGAAGTTTCAGATTCGTCAAACTCAAAATCTTCCTCACTAAGTTCTAGAAAATCGTCCTCCTTTGCTACATCCCCTGTTAAACCAGCTCGGGCCTAGCTCCAACACTGACACTGATCTCCACTGCAATGAGCTAAAACTCCCAGGACAACTCGTTGTGTCCCTTCGAATTGGAGAAGATGATGGACAAAAGTTAGAGCCCATCATCTGTCGCTTTAGTTGGCCCACATGACCACTTAAGTGGTCACATGACTTAATTTTAAGTGAGCTGCCTGGGCCAGACCCAAACACTCCTTTAAGAGCCTATTGACAATCAGCCTTTGAAATGACTTGGCCCACCCCAACTGCCCTCTTCTAGTCTGCAGTAATCCCTTGTGTCCACGTGGGCCCACCCCACCTGCCCTCTTTAGGCCCATTAGAACAACTCACCCTGTGGCTAAGAGAAGTTCCCTCTCTACTTCTGCCCACGTGTCCCTCTACTCTTACCACCTTATCCCATTGCTTTTTTAAAGAATGTTTCAGTCCTTTCTCTCCACCTTGACTAGAACCACTCTTATTTGGTGAAACCTATCGAATAGCCTTCTCCCTACTCCCTCTTTCTGTCAGAACCTGAGCATAAGACCTATAGCTCACCACCTTTTCCTCTTCTCCTAATGGCTCTTTCCCCTTGGTTGCTATTAACTTCCGTTTGAGTTATCATTTCCCAAGAATACCATTTTAGTGTAAGTGTCAGCCAGATTTGAATACACCAATCCACATAGCCTTTCTTCTTCAACCTTCTCATCCTCCTTCCTTCTCCCCTCACTCCACAAGGCAACTTCAATGGTTGTAACCAGCCAGGCTACATAGAACACTCCATCAACCATCAACTTTACTGAACAAGGGATATCTTCCAGATGCACATTAGTCAAGCAAATTGCAGCTGAATGGAGGTCTTCCACAAAGGAACCTTCCAGTCTTGTCTTACACAGAGTAGCTATAGAATCAAACACCTCTGAGGTCCAAAGATGAAACGGCAGACCCAACATCCAAACTATTACTTTGTCCCTTGCATGCAGATCCTTAGAGTTTGAATGAGGGGTCCATTTTGTGATAGATATAGAAGCTGAGTGCAATTTACAACACAAAGCATATAGTTGTAACTCCTCTCCAACTACCTCAAGCAGGGCCTTACAAGATTCAAAGGGGGTTAAGATGATAGTACAATTCAAGTTTAACTTCTTTAATAACTCTTCTGCAACTGTCCTCCAGTTTTCCCGAGGTACTGAAAGTTACTATAAACTTTTTCTCCCACTCATTCTTGGACTCATTGCATACTATTCTGCAATCTTTTGCTGCTTTACCCACAATTTGTACACTTGCAACCTCTTTCTAGAACTCTTGTTTCCTAGCTCCACCAACTCCATTCACTACCTGTAACTATTCTTCCTTCTCAGAGCTGCTACCTTCTCCAAATCCCTCTCGAACAAAGAAATCCTTCAAAACAGTTGACACTTCTTTCCATCCAATCCCCAACTTTCCTTCAGGGAAACAAACCATTTGTTTTTTTCCTTCCCCAAAAAACTCCAACAAAGCCGCAAACCTTCCTCTAGAGTTCTTCCTCCTCTCTGCTACAAATCTCCTACCATTAACCTCATTTGATTCTTTGCACTCTAACTTTCCACTCACCTGAACTGCTTTCTCCAAGAATGTCCGAAACCAAACTACGGCTTCTTTCCCAACCAGTAATACCATAGCCTTGTTTAGTTCTCTGATTTTCAGAGCTTTCTTCCCTTTCACCCTAAAGCTTTCAAAAAGAAACTGCTTAGCCTCAACCTTCAAGGTCCTTCTCCAGCTTGTTGCCATGATAAAATCTCCTTCCTCCTTCATCCTCCCCTAGCCATCCTATCTCTCCTGTTGACAAAATCTCCTTTCAAAAAGTTTTGATTGTTGACTTTTTTGGGGGCTCCTAATGGTGTTCATATGCACGAAAAGATAAAACTAATGAAAAGACTTTATTATGCAAATAAAGGAAGAAAAAGAGAGAGAGAGAGAGAGAGAGCATAAAAACACTTGCTTCTGCAAGTAACTTCATACTTCCAAAATGTTCATAAAAAACTATATGCATTTAGGTTTTATTACATCATCCTTTTGCCAACCATCAAATGACAGCCCATATTTCTGTTTTATTTGGGGGGGACATATTTTTAGCCTAGACCTTTGAAGTTTAAACATGGTTGCAATCATACGATTTTCGTTCACAGCATTCACACTGCTGAGACTTAATCAAATTCCCAATCTGCAGTAAAAGTCATGACAATATAAAATTAACACTCATGCAACAAATGCATAAAAGTGAACTTGAACAATCCACAAATTGTTTCATTCTTACCAAAAATCCCATCTTTATCTCCCTTATTGATAGCACCAGACTGCTCCAAACTTACTGAAAAGCACTTAAAGACTCTAGGCAATGAATGTGATTTAGATAAACTACGGACACCCACACCTCTGCTAGGCCATTGTATGGAATTCCACCTCTGAGCACTGGCAAAAGACACTGATGAATAATTCCCAGCAACGCAAGAAAGGTTCACAAGAAATGGCTTTATAGCTGTTCTTTTGTTAAGAAAATCCAGAGAAGCTCCAGCATTGTAAGCAATGGAAGCCATACCTGAATCCAACATTTTTAAAAGGTTAAATATGGAAAATATGCATATGCCTCAAGGCGATTTGAGGCAGAAGCCTTGAAAAAAAATAAAAGTGTATATAATCCATAAACAATAAAGACAAAAAAAGCATACCTATGATAGAAACCAGAACTATAACTGATCAAGGAAAAACAGAAACCAGAACTTTAAGAAGCAAAAAAGACTGCTTACACATAGTTTAAGAGAATTTCAAGTATTGTAAATTGTTTTTCCATCTCGCATAGAGTAGAATCCTTTTCTCTTTTTGATTGATTTACTTGAGAAGTGCCAGACTAAGGTTTAAGTCAGATCAAGGATCTAAATATCAATAAAGACTGTTACACCCCATCCAACGTATTGGTCTGTATCGATAGGCGCTCTATAATTTTTTTCTTCAAACCTGTTTAGGGGGGTCAGTATAAGGTCTGTCTAACCCCTGAAACAGGTCAAACCCCGAAATAGTCCCTACAATAGCATATCGATGGTGTAAGCAAGGTTTAAAATGTTGATGTCAGTGGAAATGTCGGTCATCCAAATATAAGAAACATGTCGGAAATGTCAGAAATATCATATGGAAATATTGTAAAAATTATAGACATGGTGGAAACATTTTAAAATATGCAAAATATAGAAATGTATTTTATGAAATGATAAAAGAAGCATAGGCACACCTTTTTAAATTATTATCATGTTGCAAATCATTAAACAGAGCTAAGAAACTAAGGTTATAAACAAAAGGCTACATTCTGAAGTTGCCCTGTAAATTTAAGATTCAGAGCTTCATGATAAAATGAGTTAAAGCAAAATTTTAACTCATAGGAAATGTAAATAATTGTAATAGATCAACCAAATAATTTATTACACAAACAAAAAACTAATACTTAACTTCATGTTTGAGATGAATATTGAGCTAGCTAAAAGTGGTAATCATGTAAGTTAAGCGGACAATAAAATTTTTACTTAACATATTTACAATATTGTACCAAGTTATGTTATACTACTATCTCTTGGACTCCACATAAAATTTCATGTCACTACCTATGGAAGTGGAAATGGAAATATGTTGTGGAAACTATTTGTTGTACTCTACATAGTGCTGGTAGTCAAGGTTCAAAATATCGATACGCCCGAATCGATACTATTTTTTTTTAGTTTTTTTTTTCTGAAACCGGTTCAGGGGGGGCGGTTTAGGTCTCCTCCATCCCCTGAACCGGTCAAACCCCCGATACACCCACTATAGGGGCGTATCGGTAGGGTCCCAGAACAATACGTATCGGCCGATACGTGTCGATACTTTGAACCTTGCTGGTAGTGTTGGGGAAATGTCAATTTTGGTAAATTTTCGTATAGCTACCCATGGAAATGGAAATATGTCATGGAAATAATAGGGAAATTATGGACATTTTAAACCCAAGGTGTGAGTGTAGGTGGGAAGACCATTGGCATGAGGGGGCAATTTTTTCAACTACCTAATATGCAAATTCACTGAAAAAAATGAGAGTTATTCAAAACCTTAAAGATGCTCTTACATTGACTTTATTTGATAATAAAAGAAATTGAAACTATGAATTTTTCCTAATTTATGCCATATGTACAAAAACAGTGAAGAATTCATTGTGATCATTGCCAGAACACCCAAAGCACCAGCTACACTAATTTATCCTAGCAATAACGTGCAAAATAGGAAAAAACCAATATTCTAACCTATTCCAAGGATCAAAATGAAGATAAGCTGCACTAGCCCTTCTAATTGTTTTACCGAAATGCTGAGTAAAAGTAAATAGAGTAAGGTCATCCTAATGAGAATTATTCCTACTAATCCGCTTCTGATGTCTTATTCCCCATGTCAAATGGAACGCCCATTATTAATCAAGCCCATAATTCCGTTGTTTTTCAATTTGAACGAACAGTCTAATAACAACCAGCATTAGTCTATTCTAACTTACATTCAAGATAATGAAATAGTCCAATCTACCTAACACAAATGCAAACAAATGGCTAAATAATAAGTAATTCCATCAATATTTTACCATAAAACAAATTAAAACTCTAAAAGGCGAATAAAACTAAAAATATAAATCAAACCTGAAACCATCGGCGGTTGTTCAACTAGATTGAATCAAGGACGAAGTAGAGATGTGGGATGATGATATATCGCCTTCAAGAGGTGGGGTTCTTGCTGCAGAGGTGGGATACAAGCCTGAGATTGCTGCTGCAATTCGATCAGGAGAACTGGGTTCGATCAAGGTTGAACGTGAGATGCAAGCTGAAGGAGGTAGCTGTTTGCAGGTCGTGTAGGTATTCAGCGACGATATTGTTGTCGTCGACGGTGAGATGGGTTGGCCGATAGTGAAGAAAAATTAAAAAGAAGGAAGAAAAGCTGGAAGTGGTGACTCGAACGGTGGTAGAAATGGTGTTGGCGGTGGGGTCACAGTAGTTGAGTGTGAGACGAAGGATAGAGTGGGAGTAGAGAAGAACGGGATGAAGAAAAAGGAGAGAGAGAGAGAGAGGAAGATGGGTGGAGAGAGCGAAGGTCGGGGTTCGCGAAGACGAGAGAATGAGAAGAAAGAAGAGGAAGAAGAAAAGAAATTGGTAAATGACAGATAGATACCCTATATGTGATAGTTACAGATAGGTACCTAAATTTTCAATTGTAACACTTCAATACTCTAAACTTAAAAAAAAAAGACACTTAGATTCACAGTAGGTAAATATTACATATACCAAAAATACCTTTTTGTATATTTTTTAGATCATTATTAGACAACTGAATATCTCTTATATATTCAAATTTTCTGGCATTCCCTAGTGATGATTTTATTCCATATAATGATCTTAAAAATACATAAGAAGGGTACTTTTTGACATTATGTAATGTTTAAATAACAGAATACTAGTATATAGAGCCAAGTGTTTTAACTAACTGACACTGATGTATTTTTCAAAGAAGTCTTAATTGTTAGATTTAGACCCAAAGCACATGTATTGTGTGTTTGATTGAAACATTAAACTCGTACCATTTTTTCAGTTATGCCTTGAACCTTGGAGATTAATGAATAAAACTAGAAAGTTACACATAATTCCTACGCTTGATTATGATAGCATACTACGTGATGGGATCCATCAGATTAGGAAATAGATTTGGAGTCGCCACCCATCAAATTAGGAAATTGAGGTGATGGGGACCTCCGAGAATGGCATCAAAATGGTTTTGATTCAACAGTGACTCTAGTAGCCCGAGGCACTGACTAAATCGGTCCAGATAAGACTCAAATGGAAGAGGGAAGGGGTTAGGCACCCCCTCTCTCGGGTCCAAAGGTGGGGTCCACATGGTGTCTCAAATAAGCACAATCATAAATATGCAACCATGTAATTAAACTAAAGACATAAGTAATAGAGAGAAGCAAAACAAGCCAAGAACAAAATCAACACAAGGAAACAAACCCGACCTACAATTTTAATTTTTTTACTTTTATATTTTCATGTTTATTTCGCCATCTTCTTATGGAACCCTACTTATTTTATTTGTTTTATGAGATTTTTTTATTTTTTATCCCTCCCATTTTTTATTTTTTCACTTACTTTTATATTTTCTTTATTTCAATTTTTATTGTTGTTCCCCTTATCAACAACTTATTCTCCCACCTTTGTTAACTAAATAGCCAAACCTATTGAACTAAACCCTCTACCCCGCCTTTGCACAATTTTGTTGTAGCATTATTTATTCTTTTTATTTTTTTATTATATGTTTTTTTATACTCTTTTGATTAAATTAATCTACTTCTCTCGGCCAATCATTCTAACTGTTTTGGTTCTCTACCCTGTGAGAAACCTTGGTTCTGTTACCAATTCCCTATCATTATTTTCTATTTTTCTTCAACTCCCTACCCTTCTTTTATTTTTTATATTTTTCTTTTTTTTTTATTATCAAACAATGAGAACCCCACTTCTTTCCAAATGGACAGTCCCCCTAATCGATAAATCCGAAATCCCTCTCTCATTACCGTGAAGCCAAAACTCAACAAATAATGCAATTCTAACAAATCCAATCAGCCAGGATGAAGAACAAGACAATATGCTCAGTTCCAAGGCAAAACCCATCAAATCTCACCTTCAAATCTACTCCAAACAAAATGAACATAACAATCTATTGAAATAACTAAGAAAAAGATGCAACACTATGCGTGATTTAGCCAATAAAATTATCACTAGCAATGTTTTTCATGGAGAATGATTTGACCCGACCTACGAAATGGTGACACGGGACCTGACTCAGCGCGAGTAACAACTCAACATCGTGGCTTATTACGACCAAGTAATGAGCCCATAAAGCAGCTCGCCGCATCGTAGCTCGTAAAGAAGGAGCTCGCCACAACGCGAGCTCCGGGTTCCCCAAGCTACCCCGAAGGAGATATTCCGACGCAACTTTAGCTTGCGAGCTAGGGAAATCAGCTCTCCTGGACCCCCAAGCAGATAAACCATCCCAGGGACCAATTCTACTAAGGGTAACCCTAAGGTATTCCCAAGCTCGCTACAAAGTGGTTCGCAAGTGCGCAACATGAGTGTTCCCCAAGAAGCTTCTATCTGACGGGCCATACCGATCAGACTATGCCACGTCCCTTAACTGATGGTGCAGTCCCTATCCTTTCGACAAACTACGCCCACGTCTCTCAGCAGGCGGAGGCGTGACTGCCCCTTGGAAACGTGTCACTCATCCGGGTAAGGAGTACGTTGCAACGGCCACCTGTGCAGCCCTGGTAGGTAATGGTTGTGGCAGAGGTCCAGTGGCAGTTACGCCCGATTTGACAAGAACGCCCCTATAAAAGCCCTCAAGGCAGAGGGGAAAAGGGATCTTCAGACTTTGCAAACACATTAATATTCTCATACTCTAAACTACATACACCTTTGCTCACGAGCTAATCTCTCGAGCACAGTGATAAAGAGCGACCTATACTCTTAGCTTTAGCACTCTTCTTTTCTCTTTCCCCTGCGTTTTGACTTAAGCATCGGAGTATTCCCACCGGGTAAATCCCTAGGAATCCTTCTTTTTCGTCTTCTTAGGTGACGTCCGTCACCAACAAGGAGCCAGTCAGCAGACAGCTAGGAGTGCCCGGATCGCGTCGCATCATTTGGCATCATCTGTGGGAACGCTTCTAAAAGCCTCCCTCTATGCTTTCACAGTTCCTTCTTTTCTGAGAACTTAGCACCCATGGCTTCTTCAAGCAATGTTGGGTGTAGCATGGAGATTGACATCACCAGGGAACAGTTCCAGGCACCCGTGGTCTGCATTGGGCAATTCACCATTCCCCTCTCGGTGGATGGAGTTCCTAGCCTGAACGTGCCACGAGCAGTGACGCCTGTGAGTGTTCCCCTTCCCCCCTCTATTGAGACTACCTTTGCTGAACCAACTATTGTCCCTCTGGAGACCAACCAGAGCCAACTCAACTATTTGATGCAGTGCATGCGGGCCATGCAAGCCCAAGTGCAGGAACTTCAGCAACACCAGCTCTACCAGCAACAAGTGTTGCACCAAGTCTCTCAATATCACTATCAGCAGTAGTTTCCTCAACAGCCTCAGCCTTAGCCTCAGCTCCCTCCTCGACACCCAGCCTCACGGCAAGCTAGGTCTTGCCGCCAGGATGAACGCCCTTCTCGCCAAGGAGAGGGTTCCCAGAACCCCCCTAAGAGTCAAGCCTCCTCTCACGGCATAAAGGAAAGACCAGCCACTCCGGTCTCGCCGCGGGCAGTCAAGTCGTGGTGACCCTAGCTCGCCAGGTCTATGTCACCTCAACAATCGAAGTTCGAAGTCCCACTTCTGGAGAACCAGTTCGAGATCCTAGCTATAGACTCTAAGCAGAACCTCTCTGTCCGCAGCCATCACTAGCAGCCTGAGCTGCTTCCCGCACAAACTATTCCTGACAGTACGGAGGTGAGTAGCACCAATGCGGAGCCCGCCAAGAAGCAAAGACGCCGCCGCCGAACTCGCCAAACTACCACCCACAACCTGCCCGAGCTCAGAGGTAGGGAAGAGGTAAGCTCGGGTGAAGTTAAAGCTCCACTTCTTTCTGTTCCATCCCCCCTGTCTCCCGAGCTCCTGGCTGCTCCAATGCCCAAAGACTTCAAGCTCCCCCCTCTTGACAAGTATGACGGGTCGTTCGACCCAAATGATCATGTAGACGCTTTCCAGTCGTAGAAGCACCTAGCGATGGCTAGTGAGTCTTGCATGTGTGTGACCTTCTCCACCACTTTCAGAGGAGCGGCCCACACGTGGTATCGGAACCTTGCACCCGGATCTATAAGAAGTTGGGCACAGTTTGCGCAAGCCTTCACGTCCTACTTCGTCACCAACAAGTGGTGCCTGCGAACTGAGGAAAACCTTCTCAGCATAGTCCAGAGAGAGGGAGAGTCCATCCAGGGCTATATCAAGCGGTTCAACGATGCATGCATGCAGATATCGCACTTGGACCCCGCAGTGCGCCTTGCAATAGCCAAGAAGGGCGTGATGCACAAAGAATTCAAGTGGCACATGGTTGTCATCCAGCCGACGACCATAACTGAATTCCTCAAGCTTGCAAACAGGTTCATAGCCACGGAAGAAGAAAAAGAGAAGGAGAACCTTCCAGCCAAGGAGACAATCGAAAGAAGAAGGACTTGGTGCGGGGAGCAAAGCAGGGTCAACCGTTCTGAGCCCCTGTTGCGAACTGAACTGATTACACCCCACTGAATGTGAATCAGCCCAAAATCTTGATGGCAATCAAGGACGCCCCGTACGTGAAGTGGCCACCCCGCTTGAGGGTGAATCCTAATGAAAGGAATAAAAAGTTATATTATAGTTTTCATAGAGACCACGGCCATAGTACCAAGAACTGTAAGAATCTCGTGACGAGATAGAGGAACTCATTGATCGTAGATATCTAAGAAATTTTGTATAGAATAACAACAATAATAATAATAAGGCAGGTCGGCAAGGGGAGCACAGTAAGGATGCTCCCAAGTCCAGTAGTAGGCCGGCACAGCAGTCACAGAGGCAGCCTTTGGAAGAGAGGTCAATTCGGGGCACCATCCACATGATAGTTGGAGGCTCGATCGTTGCAGGCTGTACCTCGGCGGTAGCTCGGACGTCAGTTCGCGAAGCTGCCAGGGAAGAACAAAATCCTCCGAAACGACCAAAGACAGAGGAACCGATCTTCTTCACAGAGGATGATGCATGCGGGATCCACTACCCCACGATGACGCGCTCGTCATAAAAGTAAGGATCAATGATTTCGAGGTCAGGCGCATCCTCGTTGACTCAGGAAGCTCGGCAGATATCCTCTTCAAAGACGCGTTCGACCAGCTTCAGTTGCAGAGAAGTGACTTGAGGCCCGCTAATACTCCCTTGGTGGGCTTTAGCAGAGAAGAAGTCAGGCCCCTCGGCAAAATAACAGTACCTGTGGAAGTCGGCACATGGCCCAGTGCAGTCAGACTCAACCATGACTTCTTGGTGGTCGCGACCCCCTCCCTGTACAACGCCATAATAGGTCGGCCAATCACCCATGTCCTACGGGCGGTGGTCTCCACTTATCATTTGGCGATGAAGTTCCCTACAGACTTCGAAGTAGGGGTAGTGTAGGGCGACCAGCTTGAGTCTCGCACGTGCTATGTCACTGCCCTCAAGGGAAAGACCAAGGTGGCCGACAACCTCGTACTGGAGCGACCTACGAAGCAAGGCGAAGAACGAGTTGCACCCACAGAAGAGACAGTTGTTATTCCAACTTCAGTAAAAGACCCAGCTCGGACACTTCAGATCGGTGCTTCAGTCCAGACCCCTACGACCTGAACTAGTAAGTTTCCTACTTCAAAACTTAGATGTTTCTGCATGGTCTGCAGTAGAGATGCCCGGCATAGACCCTAGCCTTATAACTCACAAGCTCAATACTGATCCTGTAATTAGGCCCGTTAGACAGAAGAAACCCAACCTAGCCTCAGAGCGATGGAAAGCAGTCGACGAGGAGGTAGCGAAGCTCCTCGCAGCCGACTTCATAAGAAAAGTCCATTACTCGAGCTGGGTAGCCAACCCCGTTCTGGTAAAGAAGGCTAACAGCAAGTGGCGCATGTGCATTGACTACACTGACCTAAACTGAGCCTGCCCAAAAGACTGCTTCCCCCTCCCCAAAATTGACCGCTTAGTGGATGCGACCTCGGGGCATGAGTTGCTAAGTTTCTTAGACGCCTATTCGGCCTATAACCAGATCAGGATGGACCCGACCGACGAAAAAAAGACTGCCTTCATCACAGAGTTCGGTCTATATTGTTACAAGGTTATGCCCTTCGGGTTGAAAAATGCTGGGGCAACCTTTCAAAGGCTTGTAAATAAATTATTTGAGCCATTAATTGGCAGAAAAATAGTGTTATGTAGATGACATGGTCGTCAAAACTCAGTTCTCACACGAATTAATACAAGACTTGCATTCTATCTTTCAAATTCTGCAACAATTTAACATGAAGTTGAATCCAAACAAGTGTGTCTTCGGTGCCACCTCGGGCAAATTTCTAGGATACATCGTTAACCGGCGTGGCATTGAGGCCAACCCGGATAAGATTAAGGCTATCTTAGATATGAGACCATCCAGGAAGTTGAAGGAGGTTCAGAGGTTGAATGGCCGCGTAGCCGCCCTGAGCCGCTTTATGTCCAAGTTGGTGGACCGTTGCCTGCCTTTCTTCAAGGCAATTAAAAGCAAAAGGTTTGAATTGACCCAAGACTGCCAGTTCACGTTTGATGAGTGTGTGCCAATCTTAACCGACCCAAAGAGGGCGATATTTTAAAGTTGTACCTCTCGACAAGTGACAAAGTGGTCAGCTCGGTACTGATAAAGGAAGTAGATCGGGTCCAACAACCCATCTATTATGTTAGTAAAGTATTGCAGGGAGCAGAGATGAGATATCCAGAGATAGAGAAGCTAGCCTATGCACTAGTCAACGCAGCTCAGAAGCTCTGTTCATACTTCCAGGCTCATACCGTTATTGTCCTCACCGACAAACCTCTGAGGCAAGTCTTACTTAAGCCTAAGGTCTCTGGTCGACTGACGAAGTGGGCCATTGAGCTCAGCGAGTACGATCTTTGATACAAGCCACGAACTGCTATTAAGGCCCAAGCCTTAGCAGATTTCATTGTCGAGTGCACTTTCAGCTCTGAAGTCCCCATGTCGGTTGAGCATGAGGCCCCCAGTCCGGGCGAGCCCGGAGGTCCCAGGCCAGTTGAGTCCAGGCCCCGTGAGGTAGCAGCCAGTGAGGCATCTCTCCTACTTAGGCCAAGCGCGAACTGGGATGAGGAGCCCTGGATCCTTCACGTAGATGGCTCCTCAAACCAGTAGGGCAGTGGAGCCAGAATAGTTCTGCACGGCCCAAGTGGCATGAAATTGGAGTACGCACTACGCTTCGAGTTCGCAACAGCCAACTATGAAGCAGAATACGAAGCATTGATAGCTGGACTAGCTTTAGCCAGGGAAGTAAAAGCCAAGCACATCGTCATCTGCAGTGATTCCCAACTCGTAGTCAACCAAGTCACAGGAGATTACGAAGCTCACGAACCAACCATGGTTGCTTACTTAGCCAAAGTAAGAGAGGCTCTACTCAACTTCCAGTCACACTTCATCAGGCAAATCCTGAGGTCAGAGAACGTTGAAGCCGATGCTTTGTCCCGGTTAGCCAGCACCAGCGATTTCACCATGAGACCATGTACATAGAGGACCTACCTCGGCCTAGCATTCTCGGGGAGGCAGAGGAGGTCGCTCCTGTCGTTCAAGCAGAGCCGAGCTGGATTGACCCACTCGCGAGCTTCTTGCTACACGGGACCCTCCCTATAGACTGCAATGCGGCCAGAAGGGTAGAGCGCCAGGCAGCCAAATACGTCATGATAGACGAACAGCTGTACCGGAGATCCTACACGCTCCCCTACTTGCGTTGCTTGCGACCTGCCAAAGCCGAGATCGTACTCCGTGACACTAATGAGGGTCTTTGCGGTGGACACTTGGGGGGCAGGGCCCTCGCCCAAAAAGCACTACGACAGGGGTATTATTGGCCAACAATGAAGGCAGATGCCATCGAGCTCGTCAGAAAATGTGACAAATACTAGAAGCATGTCAATATTCACCATCAGCCTGTTGCCGACCTCAAGTATCTCACCAGCCCATGGCCTTTCGCACAGTGGGGCATCGACATGCTTGGACCATTTTCGCCAGTGGCAGGCCAGAAGAAGTTCTTAGTAGTAGCAGTGGTTTACTTCACCAAGTGGGTAGAAGCTGATCCTCTTGTAATGATCACAACTCGGAACGTCCAAAACTTATTTTGGAAGAACATTGTGTGTCGCTATGGGCTACCCGGGTACTAATTTCTAACAATGGCAAGCAGTTCAAAGACATCAAATTCCAGAACTGGTGCTAAGACATGGGGATCCGATAGAATTTCACTTCAGTTGCACACCCTCAAGCAAATGGTCAAGCAGAAGTCACAAACAGAGCCATCCTACGGATTGAAGGCATGTTTGGACCGAGCTAAAGGATTGTGGGCAGACGAGCTACCCAGTGTTCTATGGGCTTACCGAACCACGGAGAAAACCGCCATGGGAGAGACTCCCTTCAATCTCACCTACGGCACCGAAGCAGTTATCCCAGCAAAAATCGAAGTACCTACGCTACGACTGGAAGCATACAATGATAAGACGAATGAGGATGAGCTGTGTACCAACATTGATCTACTCGACGAAGTAAAGGACCTCGCGTACATCAGGACTGCAGCTTACCAACAAAGAGTAGCTCGGTACTATAATGCCAAGGTCAAGAAGTGGAACTTTCGCGTCGGTTACCTGGTCCTTCGTAAAGTTATGGTACCTAAGCCCGGCGTTGGCAAGCTCGGGTCCAACTGGGAAGGACCTTATCGAGTGAAACGAGTGCTCGGGGAAGGAACATACTAGCTCGAAACCCTAGAAGGGAAACAAGTACCTCGGGCATGGAATATTTTCAACTTAAGGCAATATTACCTATAACTACTAAGTAGACCATGAGTCACTCCCAGAGCCTAAGGGCCAAAATGCCGAGCTAACATGACCTCGACGTAATAAGACCCAGTCGCCTCCCTGGCATGGGCGAACTCCAAGAGTGGACTATGAGTCACTCCCAGAGCCTAAGGGCCAAAATGCCGAGCTAATGTGACATCGACATAATAAGACCTAGTCATCTTCGCAGCATGGCAAACTCCAAGGGCAGACTATAAGTCACCCTCGGCTTACGGGCTAAAACACCGAGCTAACTAACACCTTGACATCAAGAAAGACTTAGCCCTTCCGATGATGAAGGCAAAGTATGAAAAGCGTAAGCAGCTCGGGTTTAAACCCCACCAAGCATAGTTCGTTTTAGTACGTTGATTGAACTAAAGAATAATTGACAAGTGTATGGTTCGGGCACACATGGTAATCACTTTGCTGTACACCATAGAGATGCCTTAAATGATTAAGGGACAGTTCGAGATAATGACTATCGAGAAGTCCTACTTCGGGTATGTAGCTCTAATAGCTTGGGTGTTGAGATCACCTTAGCAATAATAAAGAGAACACATCATACTTGGAAGAAAAAGAAGAAATTTCATTACCATAAAAAAAAAAGAAGGGAAAAAGAAAGAAAAATAACAAAGGCAATAACCGAGCTAAACAACTCAGGAAAGTCTGACAACCAAAGGGCACAATCGCCTAACAAAAGATCTTTGCAAGACCGGGTTTATGGCACCCAGGAACCACCAGAAGTCCAGAAATACACCGCCAAAGCCTCAGGGATCTGCCTCCTCGTCTTCATCCTCCGGAGAGTCAGGCTCCTCTTCCTCCGCCTGGTCCGCCATCTTGGGAGACATCCCTTCATAGTGACGCCGTCATGGTTGAGCCCGAAGAATTTCTTCCGAACCAACCACCAGCAATGCTTAAACCCAAAGTGGTATGAACTCGAGCCGTATTCCACCTAGAGGTCCTGATATTCCTGGGAATCCTTGAAATCCCAGACCGCCTTCTCTCACTCAGCCTCCACCATCTAGTCAAAATTCTGAGTCCGATCCTGAAGAATAGACTCCAAGTCTCGCACCTATTGCTGGAGGAGTTCCCTCTCTGCCACTACCCTCGAAGACTTCTCCCTATAATGCGCGCTCTCTTCAGAAAGCCTGACAATTTGTGCCTCCTGGTCGCGGACGAGTAGCTCCTGAGATTCACTCCCCTTGCAAGTGTGATGGAGCTCGTCTCGAGTCCGGTCGAGATTGCCCTGGAGCTTCTGATTGGTAGCCCTTTGATCGATGGCATCACCGCGGTGGATGCGCGTTTGGAGGGCCATAGCATGGATGGCGGTATTTACCTGCCAAACAAAAAGAGGATTAGAGGACAGCAAAAGGAAGCAAAACGAGAGAAGAAAGGAAAGAATCACTTACCACCATGCAGTGAGAGGAGGCAAACGCGACGAGGTCCTCATGGTTCATATCTCCCTACTTGGCGACCTCGTTGTTATAGATCGCCCTCTGGCTCTTTCATCGAGCCATGACGTAATCATTCACACCCTCCCAGTTCCCCACTGGGAACCATGGATAAGGGAATGGATGGAAAGGATTACGGAGAGTCACCCCCTGCCGTGGGAGCTCGCCCCCTTCGAAGCCAGCCTCACTAGCTCCTCCTTCGGGTGGAGGTGGCGGGATTTCAGGTGGCAGAATCTCAGGCAGTAGCGAGGATAAGACCGGCTCGGTTGATCCAAACTTGGTGCCCCCTGAGGGGGGAGTCTGATTGGGGTGCGACCTCTTCAGTCTGCGCCTCTGGTTGCTTGAAAGGAGGCGGCGCGAGTCGATACTAGACATGATGGCTGCCAAGAAGAAACCACAAAGTGTTAGTTCGGTAAGAACGAAGTATATGTATATGAACACAATGTTATAGCAAGTACTATGCGACCTAAAAAGGCAACCTACCCGGGCTCAGGCCGGCCTGCACGTGCTTCTCCTCGGTCAAGTAGTCCAAGTAGAGGAAGCCTACTGATGCCCAGGACAACATCGTTTTCTGAGTATCGGGGTCCAATTCGACCTCGAAGTCCTGGATGGCACCCCTCCAAGAAGTAGGAAAGAGCCACCCTTCGGGGTTGCGGACCAAAAAATAATTCTGCTTCCAAGTAGGAATTTCTTTTGGGAGCTCATGCAAGAGCTTGTAGCCACAACGGGGAGAGAAGTAATAGAGATGCCTCTTTAGTGGAGCCCCGGGGGTGACATTCTTTATACAAAGGATAGCGGAAAAAATGTCGAGATTCAAGGAAAGACAACATTTCCAACATAGGGATATAGTCCCAACCATGTTCCGAATGACATTGGGATGAAGCTGATCGATGGTGACATTAAAGTGGTTTAGCACCTTCACTATCAAGGGGTGCAAGGGAAGACACAGGCCAGCCTCGAGATGCTCCTAGTAAATGACTATCTCATTGGGACTATGCTCCCACGGAAAGTTACTGGTGGGAAGGCAGTAGAGGAGGTCAGGTCCCCAGGAAGGTGGAAATAACTAATTAGAGACCTAAGCCTCCCCTCTGTCATGTAGGAAGGGCCGAAAGAATTGGGCTCCCTTCCCCGGGAAGTAGAGGCTTCATCACCGGAGGTCTTCCGAGCCCTCGGGACTTGCTTCCAAGCTCCCCCTAAGCTCGATGGAGCATCATCGTCTTGGTCACTGCCCTGATGACGAGTCTGGTATGGGTACCCAGACATGACTAATAGTAAGTAAGACTCACCGAAAGGGACGGGATGAAGGGAGTTGAGAAACTCGAGTAGACTTGATAGATGCGCGACCTCAGAATCCAAAGATAACAAGATGGCGTGAGGGAAAAAGAGACCTAGAGGGCCCTCCTATTTATAGCCCCCACTCCTTCGAATCAACGGCCTAGATTAAAGCAGATCCAATGGCTTGCAGCCGTATTGACTGCACGCCTTTTGAAAGCCGAAAGCGATTGGCTGCACATCTTCCATGATTAAGGTAGTGACAGCTGCACGACATCCAGAGTTAAGCGCCACTTCAGCACATTTTCGGAATCCGAAAAGTCAAAAAATCTCTTGGTTCTCATGAATGCATTTAATGTGAGTAGTCAATCAAGTTTGAATTTCGGTCAAATCAGTCCATCATACTTCGTGAACTCCTCGTGCTAAGGCGACGCTCTTAGCCCAAGGAGTGGGGGCAATTGATGGAGGATGATTTGGCCCGACCTACGAAACGGTGACACGTGGACCTGACTCAGTGTGAGTAACAGCTCAACATCGTGGCTTATTACGGTCAAGTAATGAGCCCATAAAGCAGCTCATCGCATCGTAGCTTGTAAAGAAGGAGCTCGCCACAACGCGAGCTCCGGGTTCCCCGAGCTACCCGAAGGGGATATTCTGAGGCAACATTAGCTCACGAGCTAGGGAAATAGCTCGCCCGGGGCCCCAAGCAGATAAGCCGTCCCAGGGACCAATTCTACCAAGGGTAACCCTGAGGTATTCCCAAGCTCGCTACAAAGTAGTTCGCAAGTGCTCAGCATGAGCGTTCCTCAGGAAGCTTCTATCTGACAGGCCGTACCGATCAGACTGCACCACATCCCTTAACTGAAGGAAAAGTCCCTATCCTTTCGACAGTTTGCACCCACGTTTCTCAGCAGGCGGAGGCATGCCTGCCCCTTGGAAACGTGTCACTCACCCGGGTAAGGAGTACGTTGCAACGACTACCTGCGCAACTCTGGCAGGTAACGGCTGTGGCAGGGGTCCAGTGGCAGTTACGCCCGATCTGACAAGAACGCCCTTATAAAAGCCCTCAAGGTAAAGGGGAAAAGGGATCCTCAGACTTTGGAACACATTAATATTTTCATACTCTAAACTGCATACACCTTTGCTCACGAGCTAATCTCTCGAGCACAATGATAAAGCACGACCTTCACTTTTAGCTTTAGCACTCTTCTTTTCTCTTTCCCCTACGTTTCGACTTAAGTATTGGAGTATTCCCATTGGGTAAATCCCTGGGAATCCTTCTTTTCTGTCTTCTTAGGTGCCGCCCATTGCCAATAAGGAGCCAGTCAGCAGACAGCTAGGAGTGCCCGGATTGCGCCGCATCAATTTTCAGAAAGAAAATGAAAACATGGGAGAAGATTTATCTGAATCGAATTTAGCCTCATATTAGGCACTGCAATGGAGGATTTGAGCAATTTTTCTCACCTAACTTCCCTGATAACTAAAGCTTGTAGTGGATGTTGGTCTCGCCTTGAAATGGATGTTGGCTTGAACATGTTCAAATAATGGCGGTGCTCAAGATGTACACAGGATTCGATAGTACGAGATAATGTTTCAGATGATCCATGCTCAAGCTTGCCGTTGTCAGTTGGGATTTTGGCTCCAATAAGAATGAAGCAATATAGACTTTGACCTTGGTTATTGATCTCTAAGTAATAGAGCTGATAGGAAAATAGGGACGAGAAGATTAAAGTGAAAAGACTATCTTCTCCCAAGCATGAGCTCTGCCCGATAGATGGAGCCACAAATGATGAGGTTGAGAGATTAGAAATGATAGTGAAATGAGGGAAAAGGTCGAGGAATAAGAGGGCGAAGAGAAAATGATGTGAGAGAAGAGTGGGATAGAGGGAATAAGAAAGAAGCGAGGAGGGGTCTCCGTTGCTCTGCTTTAGTTTGGATTCGAGAGGAAGGGGATGATGAATAGTGGATTTTCGGATGGTCTGAGGAAGAAGAAGAAGAAGAAGAAGAAGAAGAAGAAGAAGAAAAAGGAGGAGAATGAGGGAAAAGAGAGAAAGAAAGACTAGTCGGGAGAAGGGAGCACTGCTGGTTCACCGCCGCTTCTCTGGTTTTTGTTCGAATGGGGGAGACAGATGAACAGTCGATCCTAGGTAAAGCCCAGTAAGATACTTAGGTTATAAGTTTAAATTTATATGGGGCTAGTCGCAATTTCATAATTTTGGGGAAGTTTAGGGATGATTTTGTAATTTTGAAAATTCTGTTCATAATCACTCCAAAGAGGTTTATGAGCAAGGAGTTATGGTATGTCCAGAGTGTAAAGGTGGTCTGATCCATTTGGATGTGTCAAGATCAAGGGAATTTGGGTTCTGAATGTTTAGGCAAATGAGAGGTGTCAGAATGAAATCTTGGTTTGATAAATCGGTGAATGGGGAGGAATCTTGAGTTCAAATTTCATGGGTAGGTGTTTTGGGAAGTCCTGGGTCTGATGGTTGTGTTTGATTTGAGGGTCAAAGCGTAGATGGGGGTTGATCGGGGCCATCAGATACGTATTGGGCATGTTTAATGATGGATCTGAGAGCTTTTGGGCTAAAAGTTAGGATTTTTGGGTCTTTGGGGGTGTTTCGGAAGGATCAAATAGGTCTGATCGGGAATTTGGGGTAAGTTGTGGTTCATGTGGTGGACCGAGCAAAAATCGGGTGCTGACAGCTGCCCCTCTTTGTTGTGAGGTAGAAGACTATGAAACAACAAAGACAAAAACAAGCATATAGAGATTTTTGCGAAGGAAGGGCTTGGAAGAGGGGCAAGATGAGGAAGGAAGATTAAAGCAAATGGAAAGGTGAAGAAGAGGAGTTCCTATGTAGCATCATTTCATCATGTTCAATCCAGTTTTATTGTTGCGCAATTTCCTAATTCTTGAGGAATGGTGTGCCCTTAGGAAGAAAGGCTCGGTGCATGTCAAACACATAAAAAACTAACACGATAAACTGTAGTGCAAATCAGGAAATACATTTTCTATCTAAAAAGTAATCAAAATCGTTTTATGACATCATAAAGTTGTGATGCAAAATGGAAAATCCACTATATGTCAAGAAATCAGCAAAAGGCCATGATGTGAGGTTTAAAATATCTATAATATGGAAAAAAGCACGTTATGGCAAAAAGTTATGATATGCCATGATGCAATGTTCAAACAGTCATAATATGGAAAAACACGTTAAGCCATGACACAAGATGAAAAATCTCCTATATGTCGGGAAATCAACAAAAAGTCATGATATGCCATGATGCAATATTCAAACAACCAAACTTTAGAAAAGCATATTAAGTCGTGACACAAGATTGAAAAATCCAATGCATGCTGGGAAATTAGAAAAGAGTCATGATATGCCATGATGCAATGTTCAAAAAATCAAACTATGGAAAAGCACGTTAAGTTGTGACACAAGACAGAGAATCCACTATATGCTGGGAAATCAATAAAAAGTCATGATATTCAAGATTTTTAGCATGTTAAGCCATGGTGCAAATTGAACAATCTACTGTAAGCCGGGAAATCACAAAAGTTATAAGATTCAAGATTTTTAGTATGTTAAGTCGTAAGGAAAATTGGACAATCCACCGTAAGCCAGGAAATTGCAAAAGCTTATGATATTCAAGATTTTTAGCTTGTTAAGTTGTGGTGCAAATTGAATAATCTACTATAAGTTGGGAAATCGCAAAACTTATAGTATTCAAAATTTTTAGCATATTAAGCCGTGATGCGAATTGGACAATCCACTATAAGTCGGAAAATGACAAAACTTATGATATTCAAGATTTTTAGCACATTAAGCCATTATTCAAATTGGACAATCCACTGTAAACTGAGAAACCATAAAACTTAAAATATTCAAGATTTTTAGTACGTTAAGCTGTAATACAAATTAGACAATCCAGTGTAAAACGGGAAATAGCAAAACTTATAATATTCAAGATTTTTAGTACATTAAGCCGTGATGCAAATTGGACAATCCACTGTAAGTCGAGAAATCGCAAAACTTATGATATTCAAGATTTTTAGCACGTTAAGCCATGAGCCAAATTGGACAATCTACTGTAAAGCTGGGAAATCACATACTTATGATATTCAAGATTTTTAGCACATTAAGCGGTGATGCAAATTGGACAATCCACTATAAATCGGGAAATGACAAAACTTATGATATTCAAGATTTTTAGCACATTAGTTTGTGATGCAAATTAGACAATCCACTGAAATTTGAGAAATTGCAAAACTTATATTATTCATAATGCAAATTTTCAAACTACTAAAAAGCACGATATGCCACAACACAAATAGAAATTCACCTTATGCCAGGAAACAAACAAAAACTCAAAATATGCCATTATGCAGTCAGGTAATCCACTATATTCTAGGAAACAAGCAAAATTCATGTTATGCCATAATGCAATTTTTATCAATTATAGACTATCCCAATCTTAGAAATAAAGGTAAAAGTTGCCACCTCCAACTAGGAAAGCGATGATCACAACATTTAAACCTCAAGGATACAAGCTAGTTATGCAATGATTGCTAATAAAAGGTTCTCATCAAGAAATACCCTCAAAAAAGGGGTTTGCTCTAATTTGGATAAGTAAAAGGAGATGTATCACGAAGAGATCAACTGCTCAATTTAATGTGGTGAAGCCAAAATGTACTCATGGCGATTTTTGGTGCATCCGAGATGAGTCGTCAAACACCCATGGCACCAATTTAGAGATTTGTAAAATTTTCCAATCCTTACGTATTAAACAACGTAGTACGTGGTGAGGAAGGGGTCGAACCCATAGGAAAGCAAGAATACAAATTATTATTTTCGTTCTAGACAAATAAAAGGAAAATAGATATGGGATCTGTAGAAAATAAGAACATAAAATTTATTAATACTGAAATTTAATGTCTTGAATTGAACAAGGCAATAATTAAAATTCAAAAATTAAAGAACACTAAATCAACAAAAAAATAAATAAAAATGATCCAAAATTCGGATCCAGTGGTGGTAGTTGTCCGGGAAGATGAAATACATGCTTTCTCCCTCCGTTTAGTCCTCGAACCCTTCGAGACACCTTAGCCTTGAACTAGACAAATTCAGATCTGCAAAACACACAAATAAACAAAAATTAAATCTAAAAGATTGCTAGAATAAAAATAACATAAAAGAAAATAAAGAAAATGAAAGGGATGGTTGATCAAATCCAGTGGTGGTAATTGCAGATTGGTTGGACTGCTTGCAAGAACCCCTCATGACAAGATCTGGGCGTTCTTGCTTTCTACAATCCTTGAACTCCTCAAGAAACCTTAGCCTTGTGAACTGGGTGAATTGACCAACCCCTTCTCTAGGGCCCTTGGGGTCCTTTTTATGGAGAATGGTGGACAAAACTGGGATTAGAGAGAAAGAGAGGGGTGGCTAGTGGATTTATGCAGAAAAATGGGCATTTTTCTTCAATTAAGATTATGCTCTTGGGGTATTTTTAATCAAGATTATGCTCTTGCTCTCATTTTTCTTCAATTAAACACTCTTGCAATCACAAATGAAACAAAGTGCTCTTCATACCTTTAAATATTTTGGATACTGTAATCAAGTGATCAAGGAGGACTTTATTACAGGACGAAATGCAAATGGGTAAGGTTAAAATTAAAACTAAGAATAGATGTCCCTATGGAATGATATCTTATCAATTTGATCATCACATTAGTCCTAGTTTTTTTTTTTTCTTTCTTGTTCTTCTCTTCATTCTTTGTAGCAATTGGTTGTCCTAGTTTTTCTTTGGTTCTTCGTCTTCTTTCTTTTTCTTCTTCTTCTTCTTCTTCTTCTTCTTCTTTTTTTAATTATTTACACTTGCCCCAAATTTTCTATTTATTTCTTCTTCTCTTCTTATTTTGTCTTTCCCCAAATGTTGAGATCTACATGCACAATTAAGCATATGACATCCGCCCCCTATGAGGGTTTATTTGAAGGAATTGTTCCTACAAAGTTTCAAAAGGAATAACTAGTGAAATGAATAATAAAAAGGGTTTGATGAAAATGGATAAAGCAATCTGCCAAAAGAGGGCCTCCCACATCATTTCTCCATCAAATGCACAATCAATAGGAAACAACTACATGTCGAGCACAATTTAAGTTCCATTGACTCAAGGATAGTTATGTCATTTGACATCTTTAAGAATTGAATGTTCTGAGATTATTCGAATGAGACTTATTCTTTTCCCTTCTTTTTTCTTCTTTCTTCCTTCTTTTTTTTTTAAATGTGTTTTGCCCTTAGGAAAGAAGCATCTAGGGGATTTAATGGGTTTAACAAAGAAGAAGGTCTAATGAAATAGCTCAATAACTAACTAATGGTATTGATAGTGGTAAAGGGGTTTGAGGTAAACAAAAATGACCAATAATGACCTCTAGTCCTTTCTCTGATGAATTATCAAAGCACTAGGTAAATATGATGCCTGCATTCTATGCTGGCTCAAGAAACAGATCAAAAGGAGTGCATACCCTATCACAATGACTTTAACCTTATGAATGCCCCAATTTGAGCTGCCAATGATGGATTTATTTATCAATATGGTTGGGAATGGATATTGCTGTTTTGATTGATAGGATTACCCCACTTTCTTTAGACATTCCTATCGATGGACCCTTGATTAACAATCATTATTTCACAAAGCTATGCTATTGAGGCTTATTTTAATTTAATGATCAAAGAAAAATGATTTTTTTAATCCTCTCAAAGGAAGTGGCAATTCTGTCTCCTTCCAAGTTTGGACAATCTCCTTTCTTATTAAAAGCTTATTACTTTATTATCAAAATGACAAAAAAGAACACCTAACCAACACTTAAAGCAAGAAATCAAGGAATTTGGACTTATTATGCAAATTATGGAATGGGATGATGAGAAAAAATGAATCAAGACTTTTATTAGGTAAAAATTAATTGATTCATTTTCATTATTATAGATCAATGATAGCATGTCTAGAACCTTTGGGTTAACTTTATCTTATTTTTGTTTCTTTAACATTTTCTCACCTCTCTTTGGTGCTTTAGCCTTCGAATAATGGATGAAGTATGCATGCGATAAAATAATGGGAAAACAAAAAAATGAACATGCATGTGTGTGCCATTGGTGGCATGAATGAAATGCGAGAAAATGATGCAGTGAATGTGTGGCCAAGGTGGGATGGAACCTATTGGGGAGGCGACCTAGGGTTGTTCAACAGGTGCGATGAAGCATAGCATTGAAAGGTAAGATCAAGGAAAAGAAGACTATTTCACTTGATTGAAAGACCTTATTTTTATTTTATTATTTTGGTTGAACCTAAGCGACACTGCCCAGGCTGCCTACGTACCCCTCATGAGGGATCAAACCTAGTGTAGTTCGAGTTATTTACAACCTCGACTAAAAACAAGAAAACAAAGGAACAAAAAATCAAATGATCAAAAACTCACAGTATGCTACTAAGACTGAATGATTCTTCTATTGATAAGATTTTGTATTACAAGCAGGAAAGGGGCACACTGAATAATAGGATGTCCAAGCATTTGATGATAATCACAAAATATACTTGATTTGAACTTTCAAGGAAGCAGATATGAAAAGGACTTGGATGAAGCAGATTTGTAATTCTCCAGGGTTATCTGATCTTGATGACCTGATATTCTTTGAATCGATGTCTGAACTCTTTGGAACTAGATGCCATGGTCCTGAAGAAACTCCTATAGTTCAGAATGTGATGGCAAATCCATCTTTTTTTTTCTTTTTTATTTCTTTTTGCTTTTTTTGGTTTTTTATTAAAAATTGGACAACTAAAGGGAATGAGAAAACTACTAAGGGCTATGTACTGGAAGGTTTTACCTAAGGCCACTAAAGTAGGATATGCAAAATTCTAAATGTATGGGAAAATGATGTAATGACAACAAAACATTGAGAAAACAACAGTAAAACCGGCCTACGCCAAGTTCAGAACCAGGTGGGGTGAACACTTGGGCAGACAAAGAAATATGCATGAAGTTGGGAGTGGGTCGGCCACCTATGAAGAGGGTAGGCTGCTATGAATGGGCTATCTAATCAAAGAGTCCAAGGGTATTAATGGAAATGTGAGTGTTAAGGAGTTGAGTGTGATGGGTGTTGGTTTATTAGGCTCTAGTTGCTTTAGAATGGGAATGAGCAAAATAGGGATGGTAACTATTTCCAAACGAGGTGGACCTCTATCATGAAAGGCATAAAAATTAGGAAACTATTTCCAAAACACACCAAAAACTAAAGAAAAACATGTTTCAGATTAAAACACTTGCATTAAGTGGTTTATTTAGATTACCACTTATTTGAGAAGAAAAACTCAGATCATTATTTCTTCAATTCTAACTTTAAGAAAGAACACAATTAATCATTGACAACTAACTAGCACACATGTTTCATCAAAGCATACAAAGGAACATTTTGTTATTTTACTTGACCCATTTACATTACCTTTCTTTGTTGCCTTCTACTTTTTGTTCTCTCTTTTTTATTTTATTTTTCATATTATTTTTTATTTATCTTTATTATTTTTATCATATTTTTTTACTAGTTGTATTTTACACTTTTTTTTACTTTTTAATTTAATTTATGTTTTTTTTTGCTTTTTGTGGTTTTGTTTTGTTGTTGTTGCTTTTTATTATTATTTTTTTGTTTTCTTTTTCTTCTTTCTTTTTTTGTATTGTTTTGTAATTGTGTTGTTACTATCTTCTTATCCTCCCTATTTTAAAGGGCAGAAATTGACTCCACCTAAAACAGAAGCAACAAGCACTCACGCATTTTTAAGAAAGGAAACCGAGCTACCTAGTTTGCTATGGGAAACCGAGCTACCTAGCAATGCGGGCTCCGTGGAAAGCCAAGATAATGGTTAGCTGTATGATCTCCCAAAGGATGGTCTAGGTGACTGAGAGATCAGAAATTGACGTAACTAGCTAAGGGAACTGCTGAAATTCCATTTGACCTTTTTGGGTTTGAATCAAAGAGACAAAGTGATTCTGTCTTATCTTTAGATAGCACCGGGCTGACCAAATCTCAGGCTCACTTAACATAACTAGGTTTGATGCCGACATTGACATAGATAAGGCTGAACTTGACACACTATGGCGAAGACTAACCAAGGGGTTTGGCTTTAACGCTGTTAGGTGGACACTGCAAATTGGAAAATCAACCTGAATTTGAACATAACATTGATTTTGGAACAAAGACACCGAGTACACTGGATCTGGCTTCTACAAGAACCGGTGGAACTTGGGCAAGAACGAGGCCTCAGGATTGAACCTAGCGTCCTAGGATTTGACACTGCTGGGTGGACACTCCCCAACTTGGACACTCTTCAAGGATAAGCTTTTCTAGAGAGAACATGCATCACTACTAGTGCTGAAAACATCAAGCTCTCTCACATCCTAATGCAGATGGGCTGCTTCTTTTGAAGTATGAATTTCTAGCTTCCTTAGGTTAGTCAATCTTCCTATGTCCAATTACTGGATCTAGGTAGGGAGCTGAGGAGTAGATGGTATTACCCAGGTTTCACTAAACCTATGATCTCCTAAAAGATGCGAACAAAGATCAACCTGCAGCCTTGCACAAAAGTTGAACAAGTACCCCTAGGCTGAACAGTAAACCTACCTCTCCTAAGTAGAAAAACTCAGACCTTAGTACACACCGGCTTTCTAGGGTGACAATCTTTGGTGAAAAGAGACAACTGGAAAGTACTTTCATGATAGAAGTGAAAGGGATGGTAGAATCTATCGTATGGACGCCAAAACAGTTGCGGAATGGGTGGGCGAATTTCAAAAATTTTCTACCTGCCTTTCAATTGGGAATCACATTCCCTAATTTTAGAATCAAGATTCAAGTATCCTACTTGAACTAGAACCGAACTAGATCTGAACCAAAAGTGAATGGAGTAATTATACTTGATGCAGAGAAAAAATTTCTCCCAAAGTTGGTGTTCACGCCCAAAGAAGGAACCAAGATCTGCTCCTGCTGAAGATGACACAACAACTAGGAACAGAACCAGCAGAGTGCGTCCTACACACTGAATCCTTCACAAGAATCCTCTGGATGACAATGGGCACCAAACTGAATCAGCCTTTCAAGAAAGACTGATATCAAGAACCTTTCTTGATCTTTCTCTGGTAGAGAAAACGAACTGCAACAAATGGGTGGCAGCTGCAATTGGAGGAAGCTAGAGAAATAGACAGCGAACTGCTTTTCTTTTCTCTAGGGTTTCTGAGATCCTATCTCAAAAACTGTAGAATGTGTTCTGTCTCCCTAGGGTTCGAATTCATGTAATTCGATTAGGGTTTCTTCCAGTTGCTTAATGATTAAGAAAGGTTTTCCTGATCATATCAGGAATTGCCCCTTATCCAAATCTGTATTTGGATTATGACTCTTCTTAATCCTATTTGCAGATTAGATAAGCTTTTAGGCTCATCCTAATCTCAGATTCGACCCTTAATAATGACTGATCAAATCAGCCTAGTTTGAAATGGGCTTTAGGCCCAATAAGGTCATATGCTCAAAAGTCTTCCAAACTACTACCTAGTTGGGCTTCTTTGTATGGCGTGGGACCTAAGCATTGATCTACACACCAGCCACATGGGTTCGGCCCATCCTCTATTACAAGGCCTGGTCGAATTCACTGGAAAGCCCAGTGAACCCCTTGAGCCCATCACATGGACCCTATGGGTCCAACACCTGCACTAAGTGGTCACTGGGCCAAGCCATCTTATAAAAACCCAGGGACTGTGGGTAGGTGCAAGATTAGCCCATCAGGTATCATCCCAAATGGCCTTACACTTAACTTCTCAGCCCATAATGATCAAGCACTGCCCGACAAGAGAGGACCTCTCCCTCGGCTACAAGGAACAGTGTTGCACTCTCTACTTACATGGATCCCAGGAATTAAAACCATTTGCAAACATTTTGAAACCATACTTAAATATATATTATATATATAAACTTTGCAAAACAAAATTCCAACGATTGAAATCAACTACCGGCAGTTTGGTTTCCATCAGAGAGAGTGCATCCCCGATCATTACCTTTGTCCAACAAAGGGGCTGATCCCATCACTATGATCACCCATTCAGATGAATTCTCAGACTGTTCCAACATACCTAGATTTTGACCCCCGCTAAGGATCTCACTGATTGGCATATCAAAGACAGCCCAATCCGACACTTAGTGCAGTACCATAGTCGAGTCTAGGGGTCAAGTGTAACTTTCCAGTTTTGCCCATCAATCTCCAAGGTCTAGGGCAATACTAGAAATCTGGTTCAGTTTAAGGGTTCAATTAATTCTACACTGCACGTGCCTTGGGTATCACCCTGGTGGCTGAGACAAGCCACCCCAACACTTGGCAGCACACCAGTGTCAGCCTTGGCAGATAAATCTCCCCAGACTTATCCAACGGCTGTGAACATTCAAAACCAACACAAGTCTCATTAAGTGTCCAGTTTTAGGGTCTTACACAGAAGTATAGTACACAACATGAATCAAACATGTACTTCATTTATTTACATTAAATATCAAAAGTACATCAAAACTAATTGAAGCTAAGGGCATACAGAAACTGTCCAACAAGAAGGTTCGACCTAAACACTTTAACTAAGGTTCTTTTAAGCACCTTCAAGTTGAGAAACACGAACTAAAAAGATCTCAGGCGAGCCATTGCCCTTTGAGTCTACAAATCTCAACCTATCCAAACCCCATAGATTCGCCCAAATGAAGCTACTGGGAACACAATCGCTAGGGGATAAAGGCCTTTGGGTGACTACATTCCCCCAAGGAAGATTCAAAGATAACTACAACAGGTCTAAAGTGGGCAATACAGACTCATACACATGTTACGCCAGGCCAACAAAGCGGTGGGATGGCTGAACTAAACATCTTGTCGAAGGCTGAGAGTCATGAAGGGACCTTAATTTAAATCGGATCGGAAGAAAACTCAATAGGTTTGGGCTTTGTTCAGTCAGAACCGACAACTCCCATAATCTTCTTGATGACTCAAAGGAAACACATAATTCCTGAAAGGCCAAAAAATCTAAACGAATGGAGCAAATGAGCTAATGATCAGGAACCACCTTGACTTGAGAGATCAGAATGGATACTTTGCAGAGCTAGCTTAGCCCCACATACTTACACTACACTACTTTCTTTTACTTCCCTAAGAAATCCTCTTTTTCTTTTTTCTTATCATTTCTTCCCTCATCTTTATTCATTTATTCATTTTTTTTATTTTTTATATTACTTGGCAATACACTTTTATTACATTTCCTAAAGCTTTGGTGGTTAAAAGAAATCAAACACCGAGCAATTTGGATCACTTTCATTCTTCCCCCTTTTAATTTATTATTATCATTGTTATTTTTATTTTTATGTATATGTTTATTGATCTTTTCACTTATTTATCCCTTTTTTTAGTATTTTTATAAGGTTACATTTCCCAAAACCAAGATGCATTAAAAAAAGACTCCAAAAGATTTGGGTCAAGACAAGGAAACCTCTCACGCTTCAATAATTTCAACATACTTTCTTGTCATCATTTATTTATTTATTTACTTGCCACTATTATATATATTTTGACATTTTTTTGCTTTTGATAATTTATTTTACTTTTTTTTATTATTATCAATCTTTATTGTTCTTTTTTTTTTTTTTTTATGTAAGAGTTCCCTCATGACTTGAAATGCTTCACTTTCCTCCTTTCTCTTTTTTTTTTCTTTTTTTTGGCAATTTTTTCTCTTCTTTTTTTTATGTTTTATTTTATTTTGTTTGGTTACTCACAAATTGTTCAACACACACATCCGTGTCCTATCCTAGAATTCTATGGTAGGTTTACTCCCTATGCCCTTCTAACATCAAAATGGGTTCTAAGTGAAAATGCATAGGTTGACACGGTTCATGTTTAGACACAAGGATCCAACATGGTAGCTAGCCTTCAAACCTCCACCTGCCGGACATGCGGGATTCTAAAGTTGGTGGCTGGTTTGTGAGTTGTTGATGTTGTCCAAATGTCCTAGCATCTACTGGCCCCTCTCTTAATAGGACATAGGATTCTAAAATCTAATGCAAGTGGTGTGTGCAAATGATGAGTGAGATCAAGCATGGAAAGAGTGAAATAAGACAAACGTAGCTGAATACATCATCACATATAAATGTAAATAACAAAATTAAAAAAAAAACAAACATTAAGCAAAGAGAACACTCATTAGAAACAAGTCACACAAAAGAGATATTTATATACATTGAACTTTCAATCTTGGAGAGTATACTTATTTGGAATGTGAAATCATTGGATGCAAATCCCCCCTTTTTATTTTCTTATCATAAACATTAATATTTGCTTTTTATTTTGACTTGATTCTCCATTGTTTTATATACAGCTTTTTAGTTTTTTTCTATTTTTTTTTTGTTATCTTGAATCTTGAACACATTTCAGCTTAAGAAATTCTTTACTAAACTTCCTACAAAGCCTAAGTTATTTAATTTAAGTGGGTTTTCAAAGTCTCTTTATGATTTAAAAGATTATTCTTCTTGAATGGTTTTAATTTCTCTCCCCATTTCAGCATATGATCATGTTTATCCTCAAAGAAATAAAGCTAAAATATCTCCCAAACATATCCACCATGAGAAAGTTAACGACTTAATCAAGTCCAAGAGAGCTAAACTTACCCAAGAAGCTAGAAGCTCACTCAAATTTCAGCATTCCAAGTCAATAAACATCAAAAGAACAATGCTGAAATCTCTTCCAATGTCTCCCTAATAAACAAGTTCAAGACTCAAGGATTTCAAAGAAGTCACTAACCAAAAATGAATTAGCCTATCTTTCTTTTATTGCTTATTAGTAATAAACTTCTATACTAGCGCTGATTTTTTTACCTCACAACACACAAAACCTAATCAATCTCATTTGCTGATATTTTATTCATGATTACCCTAGAAACATCCTATTAAACCCCCCACCTACCAACCTAAAGCTAAAAGACCCCACAACTCACATCCTAACCCCCAACTTGCATGCATTATTCAACATTCTTGGATTTAACAAGTGTAGCTTAATTTATCATAGAACCCCATCCCCAAAGTTTATTTCCTTCAAGCCTTGATTCCAACATTTATGTGAGGGCTCACATTGCACAAATGATTTTCCAAGACAAGATTTTCATGAATATTATCTTCTTAACACTAGCATTTAATCAAGGAACCATCATGCCTGTCATAAACCTCAACCTTTCAGCACTCAACAAGAAGTATGTCATTTTGGGCATTCAAAACAAACTTTTAGATCAATACATCCATCCCAAATAAGTTCAAAAACCACATAGAACCTCCCATTTCAGTATGGGAATGCTTCTAGAATCATGCACTACTTAAACATTAGAGCCAAAGAGTACCTAAAACCCAGAAATTTCAGCATAGAACATGCTCCTAAATCAAACATCCTTCACATATTTGGATAAAAAAGAACCCAAAACCCAGAAATTTCATCAATATCATGATTCCAAGAATATGTATTTTCCATATAATGGGATCAAAGAGAGCCCAAAACCCAAAAATTTCAGCAATGGGTATGCTTTCAAAATCATCATTTTTCACATTCTAGAGACAATAAGACATTAACACTCAAAAATTCAGCAATGAACATAATCCCAAAACTTGCATTTTTCACATATTGGAGGTCAAAGAGAACCCAAAACCTAGAAATTCCTGCAATAGGGATGCTTTTAAAATTCACATGTTTCACATACTTGGGATTAAAAGAACCCAAACAACCAGAAACTTCAGCCATGAGAAAGGTTTTAAAACCAACATTTTCACACTCTTGAAGCACCTAAAACCTAGAAATTTCAGCAATGAGAAAGTTTTTAAAACCAACATTTTCCCACTCTTGAATCAACAAGAAACCAAAACCCAGAAATTTCAGCAATGATAAAACTTTTAAAACCAGCATTTTCACACTCTTGAATCAATAATAAACCAAAATCTAGAAAATTCAACAATGAGAAAGCTTTTGAAACCAACAAATCCACATGCTAAGAAGAAAAGAAACCTAAGACCCAAAATTTCAGCAATGACATGCTTATGAAAACAATCATCACACCCATCATGTGAAGAACAAAAGCAACCCTATACCCAAAACTTCAACAATGACATGCTTATAAAGAATCATCAAGATCCATCATGTGTTGAGTTGGTAAACCGCATGAAAACCAATGGCATTTCAGCATGAACATGTTATTACAACCATCCTATACTAGAGTCAAGAACAATAAGTACAATGGAATTTAAACATGCAAACAAGTATCCCATCATTCTCCATCATGTCATTGCTTTCAAGAATGTAAGTTCACCCAATATTCCAAACCATTTCATGCCAAATCAAAACTTGGAGGATCCCACATGTTATCAATTTGTAGCATTCAAAGAAAATGAAGCGTGAGGAAGAAATTTACCTCTTTGATAGCCCCCAACAAGCATTAAATAAAAAAAAAATCCAAGAATAAAAAACTGAAATGGAGTCTTTAAGATGCATTTCAGCACTTCCTAGCTCATTCATATTGCAATTTCCCATGATATCCTAAGAGCATGTGCATGAAAGCCCTCTTGGAGGAGTGGTGAGATTTGATCCACATGAAAGAAATGCTTGAAGTACCAATGTCCCAATCCATTATTCTACTCTTCCAACTTATTCTATTAACTAAGACTTCCTCCAAGAAACCATTATTAGAAATAAGGAGGCAAAAACATGTTATTGACAAAGGAGAACGGAAAAGAAGCAAACTAACAACTATTGTATGAGGGAAACAAGCATGCATCCATTATAGCAATTATCCTAAAAACCCACAATTCTAAACAACCCAATAAATGCAAATGAAGAGACAAACATGCTCAAATTAGAAGATTGAAACAAAAAAAAACCTAAACCAAATATCAATCCAAAAAGATCTAACCTAAAGCCAAGCATGTTAGCAAAATAGAAAAACAGAGAAATGAGAAAGCTACCCTATTTTCAACAAGACAAGATAGAAGCGATCAATATGCAATATTCAAACAAAATACTAGCAAATCAAGGCTAATTTTATTAAAAAAGAAACAAACAACTTAAGTACCTCATGTGGGCCCCATATATGGTCCAAGAACTCCCTAGTGGAGTAACCAATCTATGAGCTTTGGAAAACGGCTCACTTGAGGTTTTTATATATATAATAAAAAAATAATATGTTGTATGCTTTGATTATGGTTACAAGTTCAAGGGTAAATGGAATGTTTACAAGGTTCTTAAATAAAATGTGTGTGCTAGTTGTTAATGATTGATTGCATTCTTTCTTAAAGTCAAAATTGAAACAAAATAATTTGGATTTTTCCTCTCAAATTAGAGGTAATCCAAATAAACTACTTAATGCAAGCGTTTTAATTTGAATAAGGTTTTCCTCAGTTTTTGCTATGTTTTGGAAACATTTCCCAAATTCTTATGCCTTTCAGGATAGAGGTCCACTTTGTTTGCACCATACTACATTTTGCATTTCCTTCAACCTAGTTGTCTATAGAGGTACGCGGCTTTTCTAGCTATAGAGCAATCTTGAGCCTTTGTCCTAAACTACTTCTTACCATCCCTATTTTGCTCATTCTCATCCTAATACAACTGGAGCCTAATAAACCAACATCCATCACACTCGGCTCCTTAACACCCATCTTCCCATTAATACTCTTGGACTCTTTGATTAGATAGCTAGTTCATAGCAGCCTATACCCTCTTCGTAGGTGGCCAACCCACTCCCAACTTCATGCATATTTCTTTTTCAACCTAGGTGTTCACCCCATTTGGTTTTGAATTAGGGGCAAACTGGTTTTATCGTTGTTTTCTCAATGTTTTGTTGTCATTACATGGTTTTCACATAAATTTTGCATTCTACATATTCCCACCTTAGTGGCCTTAGGTAAAACCTTCTACTACATAGCCCTTAACAGTTTTCTCATTCCCTTTAGTTATCCAATTTTTAATAATAAAAAAAGAGTAAAAACAAATAAAAAAAGAAGAAATTGCTAACCACCATTGTTGAACTAAAGAGTTTCTTCAGGACCATGACATCTAGTTCAAAAAGAGTTTAGACATCGATTCAAAGAATATCATGTCATCAGGATAAGATAACCCTAGAGAATTGCAAATCTGCTTCACCCAAGTCTTTTTCAAATCCGCTCTCTCAAGGGCTTAGGTCATATACATTTTGTGATTATCATCAGATATTGGGACATCCTACAGATTAGTGTTGATAATGGATTCTTATTGATAGTAGAATCTTTCGGCCTTAGCGGCATACCGCGAGTTTTGATCATCTAATTTATTGTGTTCCTTTGTTCTCTTGTTTTTAGTTGAAATTGTAAATAGCCCGAACTACACTCGGTCTGATCCCTCACGAGGAGTACATAGGCAGCTTGGGCAGTGGTGCTTAGGTTCAACCATGATAATAAAATAAAAACAAGGTCTCTCAATCAAGTGAAATAATCATCTTTTCATTGATCTTACATTTCAATTCTATGCTTCGTTGCACTTGTTGAATAACCCTAGGTCGCCTCCCTAGTAGGTTCCATCCCACCTTGGCCATACATTCATTACATCATTTTCTCGCATTTAATTCATGCCACCAATGGCACACATATGCATGTGCATTTTTTTTTTGTTTTCCTATTATTTTATCGCATGCATACTTCATCCATTCTTTGAAGTCCAAAGCTCCAAAAAGGGGTGAGAAAATGTCAAAGAAATAGAAACAAGAAAAAGCTAACCCAAAGGTTCTAGATATGTTGTCACTGCTCTATAATAATGAAAATGTCTTAATTCTTGAATCAATTAATTTTTACCTAATAAAAGTCTCGATTCATTTTTTTTATCATCTCATTTCACAATTTTCATAATAAGTTCAATTTCCTTGCTTTGATGCTTTGAGCATTGCTTAGATGTTCCTTTTTGTCATTTTGATATTAAAGTAATAAGTTTTAATAAGTTGCCCAAATTTGGAAGGAGAAAAAGTTGCCATTTCCTTTGAGAGAATTATAAGAGAGCATTTTCCTTTGATCATGAAATTAAAATAAGCCTCAACGGATTATTAAACAAAGGCCATCGTTAGAAATGTCTAAGAAAAGGGGGGGGGGTAATCCTATCAGTTCAAAATAGCAATGCCCATTCCCAACCATATCCACAAATAAATCCATCATTAATAGCTCAAACCGGGGCAGTCATAAGGTTGAAGTCATTGTAATGGAGTATGCACTCCTTTTAATCTGTTTCCTGATTCAACATAGAATGTAGGCATCATACGAACCTAGTGCTTTGCTAATGAATATGGGAAAGGATTGGAGGCCATTATTGGTTGTTTTATTCCCTAGATGTTCAAATCATGGATAACAACACTAGTTATCCCGTTGAGCTGATTTCATTAGGCCTTCTTCTTTGTTAAACCAATCATATTCCCAAGATGCTTCTTTCCAGAGGGCCAGGAAAAATTAAAAGAGAGAGAGATAAATAAAAAGAAAAAAAAAAGAAAGAAGAAAAAGTAGAGAAAAAAATCATTCATCCAAGTAATCTTAGAATATTCTAGTCTTGAAGATGTCAGATGACATAACTACCCTTGAGTCAGTGGAAGTCAAATTGTGCTCGACATGTAATTCTTTCCTATTGGTTATGCGTTGGATGCAGAAATGATGGGATGCCCTCTTTTGGTCGATTGCTTTATCCCTTTTCGTCAAGCCCTCTTTATTATTCATTTTGCTAGTTACACCTTTGAGCCTTTTTAGGAACCAGTCCTTTAAATAAACCCTCCTAAGAGGCGGATGTCATATGCATAATTGTGGGTACAAGTCTCAACAAGTTTGTGGGAAAGAAAAAATGAAAAAAGAAGAAGAAGAAAAATGAAATGAAAAATTGAGGCAAGTATGCAAATTGAAATAAAAAAAGTGAAAAGCAAAAAAAAAAAAAAAAGAAAGATGTTGCAATGAGAACTGGGGCAACCAATTGCTACAAAGAATGGAGATAAAAGTAAGCAAAAAAAAAAAAAAATTGGGGTAGATATGATGATCAAATCGATAAGGTATTGTTTCGTAATGACATCCATTTTTGGTTTTTATTTTAATCTTATCCATTTGCATTTCTTCCTATAATAAAGTCCTCCTTGATTACTCGGGTGCATGACCCCTAACATTTAAAGGTATGAAAAGCACTTTGTTTCATTTATGATTGCAAGAGTTTTTAATTGAAGAGAAATGAGAGCGAGAGCATAATTTTGAGTAAAGCCCGAAATATGGATTCAAGCATCTGATACTCATTATAGTTTAAGTTTCTTTAGCCTTTATCCCTTGTTTCAGAATGCTTGTCATAGGCCACATTTTGTCTTAGTCAAAAGTCCTCCTTGATCATTGAGAAATTGTTAGCTAGCACTGGACATGCCTGATAGGGCTAGCAAGGAAGGAATTGCCAAAAATAAGAAAAGGGAAAAAAACTAATAAGAGGAAAAAAGAGAGAAGAAAAGAAGAATCTCCTCATTAAGAGAGCTATACATCAGTGGATTGAATACCAAAGAAGGTGAAGTGATCACCCATTTGAAGTGTGATAGGATTACCACTTAACCTATCTTAAGCAAATTCAACCTTCTCTTTCATGAGAAAATCGCCATGAGTATCTTTCGGCTTCACCACCTTAGATTGAGCAGCTGATTGATCCCTTTGTGATACATCTCCTTTTACTGATCCAAATTGGAGCAAACCCCTCTTTTGAGGGTATTCCTTGATGAGAACCTTTGAATATCATAAGTTTTGCAATTACCTGGCTTATAATGGATCAACAAAATCTCATGAAGTAATCCCATTGATTGCATCAACAAAATGGATAACCCAATTTTATGGTGCATCTCCACCCACTGATTCAACCCGTTTTCATGCTAATGACGGAAGGCTTTTAGAGAATTCATCCTATGATATTCCCTATCTCATTGCACTTATATTAATTTGGAGGGAACATGGAAAATAGTTTGTAGGTCTGATTTAGGTCATATTATAGTGGCTCTCACTAATTTTCATAAAGTTAGATTTGAATGGGCCCAAAACGGGCTAGGATTCTGCAAGGTTCCTCTTGGGGAGGAAGTTGATTAGGGGGCCCATCGAAAAGGGAGATCATGCAATGATATATGGGCATCATGGCAATGATGTGCATTCGACCATGATGTTTACAGAGAGCCACTAACCTGAGAAGCCCATTTGTCCAATGGGTGGAGATTTGAATGTTGGCGACTTTGTCGGAGCCTTAAGTCTAGGTGTCAAACTCTCACCTCATGCATCACTGTTCACACGTCAGCTTAGTCAGTTAGGGTGTCAGCCACTTCCGCTTTGTTTGCTTGCATGCCCCTACATCAAATAACAACATGAATAAAAAATCAAGAGCAAAAAAAAAATAAAAAAAGTAAAAAAATAAATATTAAAAAAATAAAAATAAAAATACATATAATAATAAAAACAAAAAGGTAAAAATAAAAAATAGAAAAAAGGGGAGTTGTAAGGTTTAGTAAAGCACAAATATACACAAAAGAAAATAAAAAAAATGAATAATATTTTTTTAAATCCAAAAATGTGAAATGGAAAAAAGAGAAAAAAGGGTAAAAAAGAAAGAAAAATAAAAAAATAGAAAAAATTAAAAAAAATAAAAATTCCCATTAAAAAAAGGAAATTCAAAATCACATAAAGAGTAAAAAATATAATAATAAATCTAAAAAAATCGAAGAGAAAATTAAAGGGGAGGTTTTTAAATAGGAAAAAGAAAAATAAAAAAGAATAAATATATAAAAAATGTAAAGAAAACAAAAAATAAAAAAACAAAAACAACAAATTTATGAAAAATCCAAAAATAAAGTAAAGTGTCAAAAAAATGAAAAACAAAAAATTATAAAATAACAATTGTAAATAAAAGAAATTACAAATATACGGTAAATAAAAAACATCAAATATGGAATTAAAAAATAGAAATACAAAAAAAGGAATAGAAATGGGAGAGAAAAGAAAAGCAAAAAAAGAAAAATGAAAAAAAGAAGAAAAATGAAGGAAGGAAGATAAATTAGGAAAAAATGAATAAGAAAAAAAAAGTCATTTAAATAAGAAAAATTTTGAATATTTCTTTAGAGTAATTAAGAAAATTAATTATAGGAAAAAATAAAAAATAAAAAAGAACAAGAATTAAGATATAAAAATAAGAAAAAAAGAGAGAAAAAAGAAAAAATTCGAGAAGAAAAACAAAAAAATAAAAAATAAATTAAAAATTTCAAAAATATTAAAAAATAATAACTAAAATTATCTTAGATCAATCAAGGAGTTACAAGTAAAAAAAAAAGGGATAATAGATAAGTAGATGGTAAAATGTAGGACCTATGTAGAGTAATAACAAGAAATTAAAAAAGATAAAAAAGTAAAAAAATTGTAATGAAAATTTGAAAATAAAATACAACCAACAAAATAAAGAAGATAAAGTTCAAAAGTAAATAAAAATGAATACATATTTGAAAAAAAAGAGACAAAACACAAATACAAAAAAAGAAGAAAAATCCAAAATCAAAGGAAATTGCGAAAAAAGAGAATCCAAAATAAAAAAAAGAAAAAACCAAAATACAAAAAAAAAAAATTGAAGAAATTGAAGTTGCTCAAGATATGACATAGAAGAGTAAGCAAAGTATGAGATAATGGTGCACAATGATCTAATTGATGCCCTTTTTTAGAGGAGGTTTTTCTTGAAGATCCAGAATTCAAAAAGCATTGTGGTTCAACCTAGATTCTTTATCATGTTTGAAATCCCTCCTAAGACTGATTGCATCTCTCAAGAGGCAGTCCTCCTAAACACAGTGAATATAGTGTCGATTCATGTCCCTTATAGTGACTACCTCCATCTCCAAGAAACATTGAATGAGATGTCTATCAAGTTGGCCAAATTGGAAGCTGAGAAATCCCAAACTACTCAATTTGCTCATACAATGGGAAACTAATCATCTTTCCCTCCTACATCTTATGCCTTTGCATCCTTTTCATCCCCAAACCCTGGTTCCATGTTAGAAACAACATACTAGTCATCTTCCTTTGTCTTTACTATGAGAACTAAACAGGCTCATCAGTTAATGACATTTCCCACCTCTAACTTTGAGAATTCGGCCATGCCTCAACCCATTACTACATCATTGGGAGGAAAGAATTTGAATATGATTGCCACCCAATCTCCGCTTCAAGATCCCCTCAAGATTGAAGTAGAGCATATGAAAGATGAGTTGAAGAAGCTAAAAGAAGTTTGGAACTTGGGAGTTTCAAATTTTAGAGAGTTATGCTTATACCTTGATGCAGAGTTGCCTGTTAATTCCGAGCTTTGAAAAGTATAACAAGAAGGGATGCCCACATACTCATCTAAAAATCTTTTGTGGTGACATGTTCCAATACAGGTCAAATGAGAAGTTACTCATTCAGATGTTTCAGAAGAGTCTTACAGGAAGTGCTAGGACCTGGTTTGCAAATCTGGCAGATGAAAAGAAAAAGACTTGGAAAGGTGTTTCAGAAGCATTCTTAGACCAATTTTCCTATAACATGGAGTTAGCAACGGATCAAGTAGATCTTGAGTTTATGACCTAGAAGTCAGGAAAAGTTACATGGATTATGCATATTGGTGGCACAAAATGGCAGCTAGGTTACGACATCCAATGCCAAAGGAAAAGATGGTGGGGTTGTTTATCAAGACGTTAAAAGATCTACATCATACATTGTTGATTGCACAACATTTGAAAGATTTTAGTGATGTCGTGAAGGGAGTTGTTTTGAAAACTTTTATTTCTTTGCTTCGGATTTGTTTACATTATTTTTTTTTATTTTGTTATTTTTCTGATCTTTGGAAATAAAACTCTCATAATTCTTCTTTATTTTCGCAGGACGTAGTAGCCGAAGGCGGGGTGCCAAAACACAACTGAACTACGCACAAAGAAAAATAGAAAAATATTGGGTAGCGACTCAGGTGTGGTCGTCCTAACTTATTTCTGATTTTTCTTTTTGTTTTAATTTATCTTGGTAAATTAGTGTTTTCAAATCTTTGGTTATTTATTTTTATTTTTATTTATTAATAGATTTGGCTATATTTTTTAGGATTATTTTTCTCTTTTGTTTCATCTTTAGATTGAATTAGTTATTTAATTTCCTAATTAATTGTTAATTAGGAAATTTTTAAAAATTTTGAATTTTAGTTTAAATTTCAAAATTTGAATTTGAATTTCAAAAAAAAAATTAATATTTTAAAAATTTTTGCATTTTCATTCCAACATTTAGGGTTTGATATGTTCTAGAGCATGCATCATATAGGGTTTTTTAATTTCTGAAATCATTTTGTTAGTTGATGATGTGTTAGGGTTTTTCATTTTTTTAATTGCTCTCTTTGCTGAATTATTTTGTTTTATTATTTTATTGCTGAATTGCATATTAGAGATAACTGTTCATGCATTATAATTGCATTTGTTTTGTTTATTGTGTTTTTTTGTTAATCCATTTAAGCGCAATCCAATTTAAATAAGATAAGGTGGGGACTTCATCACCCTTCCTTGGCCTAAAACCACCACCCTTTCACATGCGGTTCAGCGTAAACCTTAATTTAAAATTTGGATAGCAAGATCCTTTAGGAGGCCCCACACTTTTGGTTCAAAAGTGTGCTGAAGTTTAGGGAAACTTGTAATTACTTTCCATAACCGGCGGTTGGTGTCTAAGGAAAGAGGTTAGCTAGCTAAGCCTAAGCGGGTTTTTTGTTACTTAATTAGGTCATTGCGAAAGCAAGGGAAGCCTCCCACATCCGCACCTCTTACCTAGCTAACCAAAGGAAGTGGTGTAATTCCAAGTGAACCTAAGAGGATTCACATTGGTTGAACCACTAGTTTAGGAAACCTTAGTTTAGCCCCTAGGTCGTGTGTTTTACTTGTTTGTGCTTAATAAAAAAAAAATTAAAACAAAATAAAATGAATTCAAAGGCCGGAGTTTGTAGAATTAGAAACTACTTCCAACTGGATAAGATTAATGGGATGGCCCAAAGACTTGATCATGCCCTTGCATTTCGTCAACAAATTGGCCCATACCCAACCTTGTCATCCTACCCAACATGTTCCATCTGTGCCAACCCAGTCCACCAAATTCATGATTGTCCAACGGCGGCCCAGTTTCCGCCATTTATCCAAGAACAGGTTCAAGCAGACCAGAGTTTCTCGAGGCCTAATAATGACTCATTTTCAAATACTTACAACCCTGAGTGGAGAAATCACCCTAACTTTTCTTGGAGGACACATCAACCTAACACATAGTCCCAGCAGTACCATCCATCTAAATCTATAGCCCGACAATTTCAGAGGCCACAAGTGTAGAGCCAATTCCAACAAACTTAACATAAGAACCAACTAGTCCAAGCTTATCAGGTTTACCCACAACCTCCTTAAACCGGTACAGTTGATGACAAATTCATGGAGCTTCAATAGCTAACACTAACTCAGCAGCATTCTATCGCTATATTAGAGAGCCAAATAGGACAGCTAGCCGAAGCCAATGCAAGGAGAGAAGTAGGACAACTACTAAGTCAACCGGTTATGAATCCTAGAAATCAGTCACCAGGTTTTCCTCCATAGCAAAGTCAACCACCTCCTAAGAGCCCTCAGTTTGAAAATGCCAAGGCTATTACGACCTTAAGGAGTGGGAAGATTTTAGAAGACCCGTATGAGAAAAAAAAATTGAGAACATCAATAAAAAGGAAAGGAAAATTTAGAAGAACCTATAGTGAACCGACCTATAGTTCCCTTTCCAACTGCACTCACAGCAACGTCGTTGTGAAAGACGAAAGATGCTTGCAATGAGGAGATCAGGGAGTTATTCAAGCAAGTCCATATTAACGTCCCTCTCCTCAACGCGATCCAACATGTCCCAGCCTACACCAAATTCTTGAAAGAGTTGTGTACTCAAATATGGAGCCACGATCGGCCCCACAAAAAGTGATGCTCTCGGCAGATGTTAGTGCGGTTCTCCTAAACCAACTCCCCCAGAAAATGAAAGACCCTGGTGCTCCTCTAATAAGTTGTGTCATCTCTGGAATCACTTTCGATCGGTCCCTATTGGATCTTGGGTCCAATGTAAATCTACTCCCCTCTATTATTTATGAAAGGTTCAGGGTCAGTGTCATCTCAGAGTAAAGGATTGTTACTTCCTAGTGGATTTTATTGTCCTAGACATGACCCCAACCGAGGAACTGAACCATAACCCGATAATCTTAGGATGTCCATTTCTAGCAACTGCCAATGCAAACATCAACTATAAATCAGGAGAAATGGACATTTCATTTGGGAGGCAGAAAGTCCGATTAAATGTATTTAGTGCCACTAAGTATCCAAACCTAGGGGAAGATGAGTTCAAGGTAGATGTAGTGGACGACCTTGTAGATGCCCTATCTACCCTTTGGTTAGCCAAATCTGAGCCCTGTTTGTGTAAAGAAGAAAGCAAGTCTGAAGTGTAGATGTGAGAAGTGACTGAATGCGTCTAGCTGAAGACGTTAAACTTAGCACTTGTTGGGAGGCAACCCAACGAAGTTTTGTTTTAGTTGTCTTGTTAGAGTTTGTCTTTTCTTTTGAATAAGTTCTAGAATTCAGTTCGCAAATCCTGAACCCCTATTGATTCCTTACCTATTGATTGTTCCCTTTGGTCCAAGTCCCTTTTGCATTATTCTATTCATGCCATTAGGGACAATAACATTTAAGTTGGGGTGTGAGGAAAGAGAGAAAATTTTGAAAAATTTGAGAGAAAAAAATGAGAAACTAAGCCTTTAAATATGTAGAATTAAAATTTCACTAAAAATTTAATATTTTTCCCTTAAAAGAGATTCCCAAACAGAAAAAGTTAAGGAAACTGATAAAAGAATATTGAATTTTGTAGAGATTGGTAGCAAGTGACAGGAGTTAAATTGGTCTTCTTTGAATGTTGTCGAAATCGTTTAGAAATTGAAAATACTCCTAATTTTGCCCCTATAAAGATAAGAAGAGAAAGATTGAGAAATCAGACGAAAAATTCTACAAATTAATAGAGATAGTGGACTGCCCCGAACAGTGTTGAATTTTACACAGAAAAAAAAGGTCAATGGACACCCTAAACTTAGTAACCGTGTCTCTTCACCTAAGTTAAGTGCTGAGATTCGCGTCAAACGGAAAAAGGGAATGCCAAAGACACTTACCTAACACTTAGTAACTAGGTCTCTTCACCTAAGTCAAGTGTCAAGATTCCCGTCAAACGGTGGAAGGTAGAAATAAAAATGTGTGTGCATATTAAGTTCAGGGGTAGAAATCCACTATCAGAAATGATAAGAAGAATACCTGCCTGATTTTAAAAATCAATCACAGCTTATGGAGAGAATTTGCAAATGGAAGGGTATATAAGAATTTTAAGCCAATTTTCTGTAACGTTCAAAGCAGGATGGTTTTACCCCTTAAACCCAAAACTGATCTTTACAAAGTTTGAGAATTTGCATTGCTAAGGGACTAGCAATGGTTAAGTTGGGGGGTGTTAACTCTGTATTTTTATGCCTTAAAGGCATCATTTTAGGGGTATTTTAGACCTTAGGCTGACTAATTAATACCCTTTTTCTGGTTAAATTCAATGCTATGACCTCTGAGGGTCCTTATGCAAATTCTGGGTAAAAACTAAGAAATTTACAGAGTTTTCTATAGATTTTAGGAAGCTGGTGAGGATTCCAGGTGAGAAAGGGGGTGATTCAATGAAAAACTGAGCCCAAGAGGGCACCTCCTATTTGATAAACCTAGAAAGGTGCCCCTACTATTGTAGTAGCATACTCCCCTCTCCTTAGAAAACCCTAGGGCACCTCCCCACTCATTCTTTCCACCTCTAACAAACCCTAGTCGCCCCTAACTACTAAATCTTCACCTTTCACTCCTCCCTAACATCTAATCTCAACCATCCAAGCCTTAGCAACCTCCTATACCCTTAGATCTTCACCTTGCAATCTCCACGCTCCATTATAGGGCACCATCTCTTTAGCATTCTAACCCTAGGCACCCCCAAATCTCCACCATTCAAACCTTGAAGCTTAAATCCCAGCCCTCCATTCCTAAACCCTAGGGGTGCCCATTTTTTTGCATAAACCTACTAGCCACCCCTTTCTTTCTCTCTAATCCCAGTTTTGTCCACCATTCTCTATAAAAAGGATCCCAAGGACCCTTGAGAAGGGGTTGGTCAATTCACCCAGTTCACAAGGCTAAGGTTTCTTGAGGAGGTCAAGTGTTGTAGAAGGGAAGGACACCTAGATCTTGTCAAGAGGGGTTTCTACAAGCAATCTAGCTAATCTGCAACTACCGCCACTGGATTTGATCAACCATCCCTTTCGTTTTTTTTTTTCTTTTATATTATTTTTATTCTGAAAATCTTTTAGATTTAATTTCTATTTGTTTATATGTTTTATAGATCTGAATTCGTCTGATTCAAGGCTAAGGTGTCTCAAGGGGTTCGAGGGCTAAATAGAAGGAGAAAGCATGTATTTCATCTTCTGGGACAGCTATCGGCACTAGATCCGAATCTTGGATCATTTTTATTTACTTATTGTTGAATTCACCAGTGGCGGTAGCTGTAGATTGGATGGATGGCTTGCAGGAACCCCTTCGGACAAAATTTGGGCGTCCTTCTCTTCTTCAGCCCTCGAACCCCTCGAAATACCTTAGCCTTGAACCGAACGAATTCAGATTTGCAAAACACACCAACGTACAGAAATTAAATCTAAAAGGTTGCTGAAATAAAAATAACATGAAAGAAAATAAAGAAAATAAAAGGATGGTTTATAAGATCCAGTAGCGGTAGCTATAGATTGGCTGGACTACTTACAGAATGACTAGAATTTTCTGCTCCCCAAATGAAATGTCCATTTCCCCCGATTTCCAGTTGATGTTTGCATTGGCCATTACTAGAAATAGACGTCCTAAGATTATTAGGTTATGGTTCAATTCCTCGGTTGGAGTCATGTCTAGGACAACAAAATCCATTGGGAAGTAACAATCCTTTATCCTGACAATGACGTCCTCAATAACATCACGAGGAGTCTTGATTGACCGATCAGCAAGTTGCAAAATTACTTGGGTAGGTTTTAACTCGCCAATCATGAACCTGTTGTAAATAATAGAGGGAAGCAGATTTACACTGGCCCTAAGATCCAATAGGGCCCGATCGAAAGTGATTTGAGAGATGACACAGCTTATGAGAGGAGCAGTAGGGTTTTTCACTTTTAGGGGAAGTTGGCATAGGGGAACCGTACTAACATCTGCTGAGAGCATCACTTTTTATGGGGCCAATCGTGGCTCCCTCTTTTTATTTGTCTAAAACAATAATAATAATTTTTATTCTTGCTTCCTGGTGTATCCGAAAGCATGTCATTAACCACTTTAGAACACCAGTTTAGAGATTTATAATTTTTTCCAATCCTCATGTAACCTTAAACAGCGTAGTACATGGTGAGGAAGGGGTCGAACACATAGGGAAACGAAGGAAAAATTATTATTTTCTCATTATGGACAAATAAAAAAAGAAAATGGAACTAGGGATTGCAGAAAATAAGAAAATAAAATTGACTAATGCTGAAAATAAAGGTTCAGAATTAAACAAGATGATAATCAAAATTCAAAAATAAAAGAACACTAAAATCAAAGAAATAAATAAAAGTGATACCAAAATTCAGATCCAGTGGCGATAGCTAAAGATTGGTTGGACGGCTTGCAGGAACCCCTCTTGACAAGATTTGGAAATCCTTCCCTTCTTCAGCCCTCGAATCCCTCAAGACACCTTAGCCTTGAACCAGACAAATTAAGATATGAAAAACACACCAACGAATAGAAATTAAATCTAAAAGGTTGCTGAAATAAAAATAACATGAAAGAAAATAAAGAAAATAAAAGGACGGTTTATCAAATCCAGTGGTGGTAGCTACAGATTGGCTAGACTACTTGCAAGAACCCCTCCTGACAAGAGTTGGGCGTCCTTCCCTTCTACAACCTTTGAACTCCTCAAGAAACCTTAGCCTTGTGAACTGGGTGAATCGACCAACCCTTTCTCTGGGGCCCCTAGGGTCCTTTTTATAGAGAAGGGTGGATAAAACTAGGATTAGAGAGAAAAAGGGCGGTGGTAGATAGGTTTCTGCAGACATATGGGCACCCTACAGTTTAGAATGGAGAGTTAGGATTGTTCTAAGTTGATCCTAAGGCTGGAAAGAAAAGGAGAGGGCACCCAATATTATGTAAGGCTGAGATTTGGGCGCCTAGAATTGGAAAGTGGAGATTTAGGTGCCTAGGGCTGAAAGGTGGAGATTAAAAGGAGTGAGTGGCGTCCTAGGGTGAATGGCTGAGATAGAGAGTGAAATAGAAGGCTAAGATCTATTGGCTAAAGGTTAAATGGTGAGGATTAGAAGTTAGGTGGTGCCCTAGGGTTGGAATGCACTCAAAAGAGGGTACCCTAGAATAGAGGGTTAAGATTAGATGTTAGGAAGGGAAGGTAGGTGAGGATTTAGTAGTTACGGGTGGTTAGGGTTTGTTAGAGATGAAAAGAATGAATGAAGATATGCCCTAGGGTTTGCTAGGGATAGGGGAGAATGCTAATACAGTAGAAGGGGCACCATTCTGGGTTTAGCAGATAGGAGATGCCCTCCTGTAAAACACCCCCTCTCTCAGTTGGAATTCACACCAGCTTCCCAAAAACTACATTTCAACATTTAAACTTCCCCAGTTTTCCCAGGATTTGCACGGAGACTCTCAGAGGTCACAATCTTGAATTTAACTGAGAAAGGGGGACATTTTGACTATTCTAAGCCCTAAAATACCCCTGAAATGATGCCCTTAAGGCATCAAACTACAGAGTTATTACTTCCTTGTGGGTTCAACCCCTTTCTCATCACGTACTATGTTGTTTAAGGTTACGTGAGGATTGGAAAAATTTACAAATCTCTAAACTGGTGCCATGGGTGTTTGGCGACGCATCCTGGGCGCACCATCTCCCAAGAAACTCTATCATGTCCTAGGTTTTCAATGATTGATAGTGATCAGTTTTCTTCAAAATTTGCAAGAAAAATCAAAGGAAATTTAGGCTCGCCTTCCTCAGTTCACTCCAAGCAGTTGAAATGCAGTTTTGTTGAAAATTGTGTTAATGAATCAACTTCACCTATACACTGCACCATCCTCAATAGAAGTTGATTTTAGGATGGATTTGGGTGTGAATTTCCGCCTTGGGATCTACGTTTGTGGTATCCATATCAGATATAAATCTCTCTCTTTGTTTGGTTATAAATCTGATCCGGTTCAATGCAAGACCGATTTTGAAAAATGTAGTTTTTCTAAATATACGGAATTCGATTCCCAGAAGGATTAGGAAATTTTTAAAATTTCACCCAGCCATATAGCATGGTTCATCCATCCATATGATGGATCCTAACTTCCAACGTTTGTAAGATAATACAAGCCAAACTGTCGATACCAATAAAAACAAGGAATTCAACCAATATTTCATTAAAACATAAAATCGCTATGATCATTTTTATGTGATATTTATAACTCCATGACTCGGAATACGGTAGTTAACTCCTTCACTTTCGGCGCTCTAATTGTGAAGACATGTTTTAAGATAAGTAAAGGAAGTCACAAGCTATACTTATTGATAAGAATGCTCTTATTCATAAGTAGGGGGCTAATTGTATGTATATGTAGTTTACTATAATTGGAATTTATGATATCAACAATAAATAAGAATTGCATGAGGAAATCCTAGTAGTGATGAATGCAATTGTCAAAATAAGCAAAACAATGTATCAAAATGAGGAGTAATGATAGCATTCTATTCTATGGAGGCAATGAAGGTCACACACACCTACAATGAACATAAAACATCATCCAAGGCTTGTGATAAGCATAAAGGATCGTCAAGGGCATGCAGTGAGCATAAAATATCATTCCTGGCCTACGATGAACACAAGGTTTCATTTTATGACCTATGACGAGCATACAAACTCTCCTCTGCAATTGATAAACATTTTCGACGATCACAACAAATTTCAATGGGGCATTTCAAGGACAATGGTTAAGCTATCTAAACACGTCAACCATTTAGGGATCTTACTCCTGACATGTGGCCATAGGAAAACTCACTAAGGGACATAGCCGGCATGTGCTATGCAAGAACTTGGAGAAAAGGAAATCTTGTTCTTAAAGCATCTATCTAGACACATGATGAAACCCCAATGGAGTTTACTTGGCGATAGATAAAAGAGTTAAGATTCACTTCCTTAATGAGAAAAGTCTTCTTTTGGAAAATTCTCTTTATAGCCTTGAGATCACCTCTATAAAATGTAGGAGACAAATCATGGGGGATGACACTAGAACCCCAAGATCTTCTTACCAAAATTCCTTGGCATTCCCTTCGGAAAACTAAGTCCATCCTCAATACTCTAATCCCAATTTTGAACCTGCACCATCTTCGTCTTTCATATATGGAAGATAACATTAGTGGATAACATAGAAGATCCATTAACTAAGCCACTCACACAAAAAGTGTTTAAGAAACATGTGAATAGTATGGGACTATGGATTGTACTTGGTTGGACCTGAGTTTAACTATAAGCAGTTAGGTAATGTATGCCCTAGACAATCTACATTCAATTGGAGACTTGAAATGCACATCGAATTTCACAATTGACTAGGATTGATCTCTCTAGTCTTGGACTATGCCATCTTTAGCTTGGAAATCAATTTTCGTTGAATGCTTGGGTGTATTACACCACTTTAGGAGTTGTGTTTCGTTGAAAGGGTTAGTGTGAGCATAAAAAGAATGGCTCACTTGTGCTGGGAATGGAGTCGCCACCCATCAATTAAGGAAATGGAGGTGATGGGACCTCCAAGATATACATTAGAAAACATTTTGTTTTAATAGTGACTCCAACGCACAGGCACTAACCACTCCTCTCCCGAGTCCAATAGGTTGGGTCCACATGGCATCTCAAACAGAGTAAGCATCAACATAAAAAAGCAATTAATAAGGTGAAAGAAAGGTAAATAAAGTAAATCACAAGAACAAGCCAAAAGCAAAATATTCCCTATTTTTATTTTTTTATTCTTTTTGTATTTTCTAAATTTTTACTGTTATTTCCTTTTTTATCAATTATTTATTTATTTATTTTTAGCTACAAACTCATGAAGCACTATTTATATATTTAGTCACTAATTATCCATCAACCTACTCCCGACCTACTAATATTTCCTAACTACTAACCTAGCAAAAAATCAGTCCCATCAACAAAGATTTTTTTATTATCATTATTTTTTTCAGTATCTCTTTTATTGTTTTTTGTTTATTATATATATTTTTATTTCAATCCCCACTACTGCCACTACTGTAACCGAACTCCTTTCTCTTCCTTCTTGAATCACCTCTTATCCACTATCACTCTCTTGGAAATAATCCCTCTTTTCCCCTTTCTTTCTTATCATACATAACCCTTCCACCAGTAACATTCATTTATTTGGATTCCCCCTTATCTGTGACATACATGTCAAATGACTTAATTCAAGCTACTTTTATCAACAAAACAAAGCAAATAATTACTTAAACCAAAATGAAAAAACATAATCCAAACTTATCAACAATTATCCATTAAAATAACAAATGAAATAACAATCTAATATTGACCATGATGGCAATCTAGAAATGTTAATCACCTGGAAATAAAATCGATCAAGAAAAAAGGAAATTGATAGGAAAGAATGAAAGGAGAAGGTTAGCATTGGGTTCTTTTATCAAGGCTGGTTCAGAGGAAGCCTCTTCACCAGTTTTGCCTACTAAATCCCAGTCAGATGTTGGTTATTTCATGATAAGCATAAGAAAAAAAGATAAATGAAGGTAACACTTACTTGGTTGGGGATTTTGACCTGTAATCAATTGAAAAAATAGGGGAATCAAGAACTATATCACCTTACTCACTCTTCGAATCTTTTATAACTATCTATGGATATGAGTAGAAGCTTGTGATGACTCAGAAACAGTCGATCATGTTGGGGATTTAGTCTAGTATTGATAGGAGATAGGTCTGAAGGATGGTGAGATCCATCATACGGATGGCCGAACCATGCTAGATGGTTGGGCAAAATTTCAAAAATTTATTTCTCACTTTCGAGAATCACATTCCCTAGTTTCAAAAAAACTGCATTTTTCTAGGATCATTCTTGCACCGAAACCAGATCAGATTTGAAACCAAAAGGAGGGAGATGTATACCTAATACGAAATCCAAATGTAGCTCCCAAGGTGGTAGTTCATGCCCAAATTGAATCCCAAAACCAGCTTCCACTGAAGATGGTGTAGCTTTGAATGAAGTCGGTTCATCAATGCAGTTTTTGGCAAAACTGCAATCCAACTGTATAGATCCAACAAGGGAGGTGAGCGAAATTTCACTACAATTTTCTTGTAAAATTCCAAGAAAGAACTGATAAAAAATCAGCCCAAGAAGGGGAAATTGAATTAGGGTTTCTAGTGACAAGAGCAAAGAGAGAATTGAAAGAAGAGAGTGTTCTGGAGTAGTTTGCCTCCTCTCTTTTTATAAGCCTTAAGGAGCACCACTCCTAATCGAATTAGGAGGTTCCTAATCCAAATATTTATTTGTATTTGGATTCTATTAGTGGATAAGACTTATCCTCTTATGAGAATAGGTGCTCCAGACCCATATCCAAACCCATATTCGCCCAAGTCACATTACAATTGATAATCCTACATTTTGATGCCTTAAGAGCATCAATTCAGGGGTATTTTTGGCCTTAGAGTAGTCAAAGTGTACCATTTTCCCAGTTAAAATCAATTATTTGACTTCTGAGAGTCTTTGTCCAAATTATGTAGAAAACTGTGAAGTTTTATAGGTTGAAGTGCAATTTTTGAGAAGCTGCTGTCAAGACCAATTGAGAGAGGGGGTGTTTTTGTAAAGAACTGAGAACAGGAGGGCACCTCTTATCTGCTAAACCCAGTTGGCGCCCATCCTATTGTATTACCATGTTCCCCTCCCTTTAGCAAACCCTAGGGCACCATCTCACTACTAATCCTCACCATTCAGCCCTTCACCTCCAAATCTCGGCCACTCCCTCCATCCTATATCCCAACCATTCAATCTAGGGTGCCACCCATTCTTTTAATATTAACCCTTCAACCCTAGATATTCTAATCTACACCCTCCATTCCTAGGCGCCCAAATCTCACCCCTACATAATATTGGGCACCCTCTCCTTTTATTTTCAGCCATAGGATCACCTCAAAACCATCCTAACCATCCATTAGAAACGATAGGGCGTCCCTAACTTTGCTAAAACCCAGCTGCCACCCCAATCTTTCTCCCTATTCCCAATTGTGTCCACCCTTCTCTATAAAAAGGGTCACAGGGGCCCTATAGAAGGGATTGGTCAATTTACCCAGGTAAGAAGGAAGGTTGAATCTTGAGACCTTCGAGGCTAGAGGAAGAGGAGGACACTCAGGCAAGAGGAGGGGTTCCTACTTCTAGTTCACCAACACCACTACTACCACCTCTAGATTTGAATCCCAACCATTTTTTTTTTCATTTTTAGAATTACTTTATGCTCTTTAATGTCAATTTATTTTTACTTCATGCAAATTTACTTTTATTAGATTTAATTTGTGTTTTAATTCTCTTCTGCAAATGTGAAATTCGGCCAGGTAAGACAGAAGGCCTAGCTTGAGTAGTTCGAGGGTGGAAGGAGAGATCCGAAAACTACTACCTCTAATCAGATTCTCAGACATTTTTATTTTGTTTCTTTTATTTATTTGTTTCCGTTACTCAGTATTGTTCGAATTTGGTTTTAATGAATTGCATTTTTCTAATTAATTAGTTTTAGATTTCTACAACTCTCCTTTGTGCTATCTTGTCCCGATCTAAGAAAATACTAATTTTCCCTCGCTTCCCTATGGATATAACCCATTATGACCCATTTATTATGTTAATAATTTTTTGAGAATCGGAATAAAATTATAAATGTTTAAATTGGTGTTCCAGAGTGTTTAACGATGCGCTTCCAGACACACCAAGTTTTTGGCGCCATTGCTACGGAAGCAAAGGAGAAAACTTTTTATTTACTTTGTTCGGATCTATTTCATTATTTTTTTCTTTTTCATTTTATTACTTGATCCGTTGTCTCAGTTTAGTTCTTGTTTCTCTATGATTCTGTAGGACGGAATAGCGAAAGGTGGGGTACCGGACTGTTGCAGGACTGCGAGACGGAAGAGAAGAGAAATAGGATTTTGTTTCAGGTGTAGTCATTCCATTTTATTTTTTATTTTCAAATTCTTTTTTATAGAGTAGTTATTTTTAAATTTTTAATTAAATTTTTTTCTAGATCTGATTTATTTTTTTAGTATTATTTTTCTTCCATTTTGTTTCTAGATCTATTATTCTTTCTTTATTTTAATTTCTTGTTCAATTATTTATTTATTTATTAGGTTTGTGTTTTTCTTTTATTTCAAATTAAAAAAACAAAAAAAGTCGTTTACTTTACTTTATTTTATTTCTTGTAGCATATTTTTCTTTTGTTTATTTTATTTTATTTTATTTTTGGTTTAAATTTTAGAGTCATTTTTTATTTCAGATAAAAAAAAAATAAAAACAAAAATAAATAAATAAATAATTTTTGTTTATTTTATTTTTATTATTTTTGCAGTGTATTTTTCTTTCATTAATTTTATTTTTGTATTAATCATTAGATTTGTGTTTTTCTTTTATTAAAAAAAGAAAAAAATATAAATAAAAAAATTTCAGCATATTTTTTTTGTTTGTGTATTTTATTTTCGGTTTAATTTTTTTTTATTTGTATTTTTGTCTTTTATTCTATCTATTTCTTGCATAATTTTCTTTTTTATCATTTTATTTTCAGCTTAAATTTTAGATTTGCAATTTGTTTGTTAGAATTTATTTTTGGTAGTTGTTATTTTTGTTTAGCACAATTAATTATTTTTTTATTTTCTGTTTGCATTTATTATTTGTTGTTTTATTTCATTTCTTTTCTTTTAGTTGTTTAATTGAATAATTAATTGCTAAATGTTAAATAGGAAATTGTTGAATTTTTTGAATTTGATTTTAAATTTCAAATGTGAATTTAAATTAAAATTTTAATTTGAATCTGAATTTGAATTTCAAATTTGGAAATTTAAATTTTAAATTTTCGAATTAAAAAAAAAAACTGAAAAGAATAAAAAGAATAAAAAAAGTTAAAATTAAAAAAAAAATCAAATTTAAATTTTAGGAATTTAAATTTAAAAATCTGAATTTGAATTTAAACTCCCAAAATTTTAAATTTTGAATAAAAAAATTAAAAGAAAATTAAAAAAAAATGGTTAATACTGTTCTTGCATTTTCATTCCAATATTTAGGGTATGATATTCTAGAGCATGCATCATATAGGTTTATTTAATTGGTAAAATTATTTGTTAGTTGTGAATGTGCTAGGTTGCTTTTTATTTTAATTGCTTATTGTGCTTAGTTTATTTTATTCTTATATGTTATATTGCTGAATTGCAATTTAGAAATAATTGTTCATGCATTGTAGTTAGTTACATTTGCTTTGTTTATTTTGTCTTCCCCTTAATCTACTTAAGGGCAACTCCATTTAAATAAGATAAGGTGGGGATTTCATCACCCTTCCTTGGCCCAAAAATCACCACCCTTCACGTGCGGTTCACCCTAACCCTAATTTAAAATTTGGATAGAAAAATCCTTTAGGTAAGCCTCACATTTGGTTCAAAGGTGTGTTGAATTTTAGGAGAGCTTGAAATTATTTTCCATAACTAGCGGTTGGTGTCTAAGGAAAGAGGTTAAATAGCTAAGCGTAAGCGGGTTTTGTGGTTACTTAATTAGGTCCTTGCAAGAGCAAGGGGAGCCTCCTACATCCCCACCTCTTACTTGGCTAACCAAAGGAAGTGGTGTAATTCCAAGTGAACCTAAGAGGATTCACATTGGTTGAACCACTAGTTTAGGAAACCCTACGCCAGCCCCTAGGTCGTGTGGTTGACTTGCTTGTATTTTTTTTAATTTAAAAACTCAAATTTGAATTTAAATTAAAAAAAATTAATTTATTAAAAATAATAAAATTTTAAAAATTCAATTTTGAATTTAAATTTTAGGAATTTAAATTTCAAAATCTGAATTTGATTTTAAATTTCGAATTAAAAAGAAAAAAAGAAGAGAAAATAAAAAATTCAAAATTCAAATTTGAATTTAAATTTCAAAATCTGAATTTGAATTTGAATTTTGAATTAAAAAAATTAAAAACCAAATTTGAGTTTAAATTTCAAGATCTAAATTTGATCTAAATTTGAAATTAAAATTCAAAATTTAAATTTCAAATTTCAAAAAAAAAAAATAAATAAAAAGGGGGTTAAAATAAAATAAATTCAATGGCTAGAGTTTGTGAAATGAGAAATTACTTTCAGAATTTAAATTTCAAGATCTAAATTTGAAATTAAAATTCAAAATTTAAATTTCAAATTTCAAAAAAAAAAGAAGAAAAAGTGGGTTAAAATAAAATGAATTCAATGGTCAAAGTTTGTGGAATGAGAAATTACTTCCAACCTGAACCACAAATTGATTAGAACCACGTGACTCGACAATTGGACAAGATTAATGGTATGGCCCAAAGACTTGAAAAAGTCCTTGCACGCTGTCAACAAAGTGGTCCATACCCAACCTTGTCATCCTATCCATCATGTTCCATCTGTGCAAGCCTGGCCCATCATGTCAGCTAGTGCCCTACGACGGGCCCATGTCAACCAGTCTGTCCAAACCAAATACATGTGGCCAACAGATTTTTCCAACCCAAGGCTAACCCATTCTCTAGTCCATATAACCCTAGGTGGGAAAATCAGCCCAATTTCAATTATAGGGCCCAAGTCTATGAAAACCCCCTACCAGATATGCGCTCTCAGTGGTCTGAAGCCCAGACCCACTACGAGTACAATGATTACCATGGGACTCAATTGGCTCAACCATGTCAAACCTATACACAGTCCCAATACAACCTATCTAAATCCATGGCCCACCAAAATTTTTAGAGGACACAAGTATAGAGTTCATTCCAGCAAGTGTACCCTAGGAACCAACTAGTTCAACCGTATCAAGCTTACCCACAACCTCCTCAAACCCGTACCATCGATGACCAATTCATGAAGTTTTAGCAGCTGATCCTAAATCAACAGCAGTTCATCGATAGATTAGAAATCAGCCAGTTGTGAGTAGGGCAATTACCAAGTCAACCAGTTGTGAGTCCAAGAAATCGGCCACCGGGTTTTCCTCCACAACAAATTCAACCGCCTCCTAAGGACCCTCAACTTGAAAATACCAAGGCTATTACAACCTTAAAGGGTGAGAGGACTTTAGAGGACCTATGTGAGAAAAAGAAAATTGAAGAAGAAAATGAGCAGGAAGACCCCTCTCCTCAATGTGATCCAACATGTCCCGGCCTATGCCAAGTTCTTGAAAGAGATGTGTATTCAAATGGTGGAGCCATAATTGGCCCCACAAAAAAATGATGCTCTCGGCAAATGTTAGTGCAACTCTCCTAAATCAACTCCCCCGAAACATGACAGACCTTAGTGCTCCTCTCGTAAGTTGTGTCATCACTAGAATCACCTTCGATTAGGAACCAACGGATCTTAGGGCTAGTATAAATCTACTTCTATCCATTTATAATAGGTTCAGGATCGACGAGTTAAAATCAACCCCAATAATTCTGCAACTCGTTGATTGGTCAGTCAACACTCCTCGAAGTGTTATTGACGATGTCATGGTTAGGGTAAAGGGTTGTCACTTCCCATTGGATTTTATCCTAGACATGACCCTAACCGAGGAACTGAACCACATCCTGATAATTTTAAGATGTTTGTTTCTAGCAACGGTTGATACAAATCTCAATTGTAAATCGGGAGAAATTGACATTTCATTAGGGGAGCAGAAAGTCTGGTTAAACACTTGTTATTCTCAATACTGTTCAAATTTGGTTTTATTGAATTCTATTTTTTTAATTAATTAATTTTATAATTCTACAACTCCCCTTTGTGTTATCTTGTCCAGATCTAAGAAAATATTAATTTTTCCCTTGCTTCCCTATGGATACAACCCGCTCTCAGCCATTTACTACGTTAGTAGTTGTTTGAGAATCAGAATAAAATTATAAATGTTTAAACTGGTGTTCCGGAATGTTTAGCGACGCACTTTCGGACACATTGATTAATCTCATTAATCATAGACTTTAGGCCCATTAAGTAAGTGGCTCATGTCCCTAGATAATTGTTGGCCCATTTAGGTTCAATTTGTATGGCCTGGGACCCCAACAGTGACATCACATAAGCCTACATGGGTTCGGCCTAGCCGAATTAATTTATAAATGTAGTGAACCCCTGAGTCCATCAGTATGGGCTCTTAATGGGCCCAATATTTACAATTAAATGATCCCTAAATCCAGCCATCCTTTGAAGGCCCAAGGACAAAAGACTTAAGTAAGATATAGCCCATCAGTTAAACAACCCTTAATGGTCTCTTACACTTAGCCTCTCTGCCAATAATGATCAAACACTGTCCAACAAGGAAGGACCTCTCCCTTGACTACAAGGTGCAGTGTTGCACTCTCTACTCGGATGGGTCCCGTGAATTAAAACATTTTGCAAACATTTTTCTTAAAAAATAATATATATATATATATATATATATATATATATATATATATTGCAAAAACAAATCTCAAACACGATTGAAATTGGTTGCTGGCAGTTTTGGTTTCTATCAGAGAGAGTGTAGTCTCAGCCTTTCACTTTGTCTGACAAAGGGACTGATCTTATCACTATGATCACCCACAAAAGTGAATTCTCAAATTGCCGCAACATACCTAGGTTTTGACCCCCAAAGGATCTCACTGATTAGCATATCAAAGACAACCCGTCCGACACTCAGTGCAGTACCATAATCAAGTCTAGGGGTTATGTATAACTTTTCAGTTTTGCCCATTAGTCTCTGAGGTCTAGGACATAACTGGAAAATGGTTCGGATTCAGTGCATCAAACAAACACACACTACATGTGCCTTGGATCTAACCTTAGCAATTGAGACAAGCTACCCCAACTTCTTTGGCAACACATTAATGTCAGCCTTGGCAGGATAAACTCCCCAAGTCTATCTAATAGCTAAGAGCATTCTAAACTAACACGTGTTTCATAAGTGTCTAGTTTAAGGGGTAATTATACAAAAATACACCAATGATAACATGAAAAAATCATGTTCTTTTATTCATTTACAATAAATATATTTCTACATCAATCTGATTTGAGCTCAGGGCATACACTATCTAACAGCTCTCACTTGCACTTAGGTCCAATCCAGTACAAGCCCTAGTCCCATAATGTCCACGTGTTTCTCAAACACTTCCTGTGTTAGTGGCTTAATCAATGGGCCTACCACATTCTCCGCTGATGCTACCTTCTGAATCTGTATGTCCCTTATACCAACAATCTCCTAAAATACATAATACTTCCTCTCGATGTGCTTTGACTTCAAGTAGGCTCTTGGCTCCTTAGCCTGAGCAATGGCTCTAGTGTTGTCGCACAACAATGGAATGGGTGATGTGCTGGATGAAACAACTACTAATTCCTAGATGAACTTCATCCAAACTACTTCATTGGTAGATTCACTTGCGGTTATGTACTCAGCCTAGGTCGTGGAATCTACTATAGACCCTTATTTGCTGCTATTTCAACTAACTGCATAGGACTTCATCGTAAATATGTAATCAAATGTAGACTTTCTATCATCTAGATCTGACTGAAAATCGACATTAGTATACCCAACCATCTGCAATGAACTACTATCGAAGACAAGGCAATATTCTTTAGTCCTCCGTAGGTATTTGGGTATGTTTTTCACAACGGTCCAATGCTCCTATCCTAGGTTTGATTGGTATCTACTTACCACACTCACAACCTGAGCAATGTCTAGTCGAGTGTACAACATGGCATACATGATGCTCCCTACGGCAGAGACATAGGGAACCCTTCTCATGCCCTCAATCTCCTCAGGGGTCTTGGGAGACATACCCTTTGAGAGAGTGAATCCATGTCTGAAAGGGACAAATCCCTTCTTGGAGCTCTCCATGTTGTACTTATTGACGATTTTGTCAATATAAGTAGATTGGGATAATCCTATTATCCGCTTCGATCTATCTCTTTAGAGTCGATGCCCCAATATGTAAGAGGCTTTTCCAAGATCTTTTATGGAGAATTATTGCGAAAGCCATATTTTTGTCGTAGTCAACATTCCTATATCATTCCCAATTAGTAGAATGTCATCTAAATATAGAATAAGGAATGTAACATTTTCTCCTACTATTTTCTGTAAACACAAGGTTTATTCGGATTTTGCTCAAAATCAAACTATTTGACCATAGATTCAAATCGGATGTTCCAACTTCTAGAAGCTTGTTTTAGTCCATAGATCGACCTATTCAGCTTGCACACCATATGTTCCTGACCAGATGCAATGAAGCCTTGCAGTTACTGCATATAGATATCTTCAGTAACATCTCCATTTAGGAATGTGGTTTTGACATCCATTTACAAAATCTCATAGTCACAGTGTGCCGCTATAGCTAACATGATCCAAATCGATTTAAGCATGGCCATGGGCGAAAAAGGTTTCCTCATAATCAACTCCTTTCTAAGCGTACCCTTTCGCTACTAGACGAGCTTTATAGGTCTCAACCTTTCAATTAGGGCCCTTCTTCCTCTTGTAGATCCATTTGCAACCAATTGTTTTCACCCCAGGGGGTGAATCTACAAAAGTCAAGACTCTATTAGTATTCTTCGACTTTGATGGCTTTTACCCACTTCAAGGAATATATGTCCAACATAGGTTCCGTATAAGTCATGGGATCTTCCTCACTATTCGTATCTTCCATCAATTAACTTTCTTGATCATAGTCATAACGAACTAGAAGTCTAGACACCTGGGTAGATCTTCTAAGTTGAGTGTTATCTGGAATCTGTGGGACATATCCCACTACTCCTGAGCTCTCTTCATCAAGAATAATTTCCTAAAGATGATTGTTCAAGATGTATTTTTCTTCCAAGAATTAAGCATTTTGACTAACAAACGTCTTTTGTTCTCTTGGGTCAAAGAAAACATACCCGCAAAGCCTTTGGGGTAGCCTATATATAGGCAATGAGTGGTATTGGATTCCAATTTGTCTGCACTTGTTCTTTTAACATGTGTTGGACAACCCCAAATCTTCAAGTGTCTCACATTTGGTTTTTTACCAGTCCATAGCTCATAAGGAGTCTTAGGAATAGATTTGGTTGGAACCCGGTTCATCACGTATATTGCAGTCTCCAATGCATGCCCCCAAAAGGATATAGGTAGTTCTGAATGCATGAAGAATGATCAAACCATATCTAATAGAGTCTGGTTTCTTCTCTCTAACACACTATTTAATTGTGGTGTAGCAGGAGGAGACAATTGTTATATAATCCCATTGTCCATTAGGTAGTTCTTGAATTCGTCGAAGAGATATTCACCTCCTCAATATAATCATAGGGCTTTGATCTATCTCTCCAACTATTTCTCAACTTATTGTCTAAACTCTTTGAATTTTTCAAAGGATTCAGATTTATGTCTCATTAGGTACATGTAACCATACTGAGAATAATCATCGGTGAAAGTTATGAAATAACAGTGCTGGTTTCGTGCCCTAACTTTCATGAGACCACATACATCAGTATGTATTAGATCAATGTGCCCGTAGAACTTTCATGCTTACCCGTAAATGACTGTTTTGTCATCTTACCCTGAAGGAAAGGCTCACAAGTTGGTAGATCTTCTACAGACACATGGGGTTAACCATATCACGTGTTCTTTTCACAGAGACACGTTTCAATGTAGTTTTGGATTGTTAATTTAATTTAGTGAAAGTTAAATTATAAAACTTCTAATTGTTCAAATAAATAATTGGAAAATTTAATAATTTCCATAATTATTGGATATTACATTTATAGTTTCTATAATTATTAGATACTGCATTTATAATTTCCATAATTATTGGAGCTATATTTATGGGTTTGGGGGATGACCCCCAAATAAGAATGGCAATGGGCGGATTCGGGGCGGGGATCATACTCCCCATCCCCAACCCCAAGTTTTAAATTAATCCCCATCTCTAACCTTGATCCTTATCAGGAAAAAATTTAGCCGGCATCCCCTGTCCTCGACAGAGATGGATTGCCCCATTAGGGACTTGAATCCTCAAATTTTTTAATTAAAATTTTGATTTCAAAAAATCATTTATTTAAAATAAAGGAAAAATTAAAATGCAAATAAGATTTAAGCCTTATAAGCCCTAACATCTTTTTACTGTGCATCGAACAGGGGCCCACTAGTTTTAGACTAAAATTAATTGTTTTGACAAACTTTAGACATGGGAACCAGACTTCCAAGCAAGGTTCTAAGTATTGATACGTATTGACCGATATGTATCATGCCGATGGCTTCCCGATATACCCCTCCAAAGGTTGTATTGGGTCAGCCACTGGTTCGGAGGATAGCCGGGGCCTTAAATCGACCCTTCTGAACCGGTTTGGCAGTCATTGTTTACGGAAAGCTGATGGCACCTGGACATCAAACGAGTTTGAAATCTCGAACATCCTAGTAGATTATTATCAAGATCTTTTTACCTCTTCAAACCCAAAATTTCACAATTCCTGATCTTGTCTATAATGTTTCAGAGGAGGAGAATATAGTATTAATGCGCACTCCAGATGAATCAGAGTACGCATTGCAACATTGTCTTTTTTATTTTTTTTTTGCGCATTGCAACTTTGTTGGAGCATTGTGAAAGGTAACATTATACCATGGGTACATAGATTTTTTCAGAGCCCCCTGCAATTAGAAAGGGAAATGCTACATTCATTTGTTAGATTTCCAAAATGGAGGTGGCAGAGGGACATAAAGACTCTCCGCCCATTGGTTTAAGCAATGTTTTATATAAAATCATTACTATAATAATTACTAATAGATTGGAGTCAATCTTGCCAATGTTGATCTCCCCATTTCAAAATGCTTTCACTCCAGGGAGAAACATCACAGATAACACAATTATCACAACGGAAGGTCCTGCATTCCATGAAAGAGCTAAAAAATGTTGTATTTCTTATATGAACTTTCAAAATGTCCTGTCTTTGTACTTTATTCATGGTTAGTTATTAGACCATAGATTTAGAGTTATGTATCTATGGGATTTAAAGAGTTTTTTTAGTGTTTCAATGTGTACCACTTCGCAAGGCCAATATTTTGAACCTTGCATTTGTGCATCTACAGCACAAGCACAGATAGAAAAAGAAAATTCAGAAAATTCCGAACCCTGAACCGGGATAGAAAAATGTTTTAAATCCTCAAACTGAGATATGAGGTGTTCCTTAATTCCTCATTTATGAGGTCACTAATTATTATGCACAACAGCATGTCTCATTGGAAGCTCAACTATTCCATTACGTTTCCAACTCTATCGCTACTGGACAAATTGTTCTGGAATTTTCTTTGTAACACAAACAAAATGGAGAAAATAACACAAACAAAATGCAGAAAATAGAAAATAAAGCTTGGGGGAGTGGTAATGAAAGGAAAGTAAGAAAACAGAAAATTTATACATTTCTCCATGCTGGATCAGATTGCTGATGGAATGGGGAGGTGCGATCAAGTTGTAGCATTCTCCAAAAGTTGCTAGACGTGTAACGCCATGAATAAGTTCTGCTTTCTTGCATGCGCTGGAATAAGTTTTCCAAGAATCTCTGGGGGAATGCCTGAGAGCTCTGTTCAAAAGATAAAATAAATTAATGAAAAAAAGCATCCGCCACAAAAAATGAATAATATAAAACTTGTCGTTGAGTACCATATGGTGGGTATTTTGTATGTTTGACAGTTTTTGCAAAAATAATAGTGAAGGGCTAAGGGACCTATTCTTTTTATTCTTCCCCTTATGTTCCTGCAGGCTGGGTGAACAAAAGAACCACCTGATATCAACAGGCATGTAGTGAGCCTGCTAGGTCTGAAAAGCACAACCTAAGGTCTGTTAGAGCAAGAATTTCAGATCTTTATTATGCATATATTATTGATGTTTGAGTCAAAGATATTTTCTAAAATTTCTAGAGAAAAAGTACAGGAAAAAAACTTGAGAAATTTCTAAAATTCTCTCTTCTTCCCCTCTTCTCTCCTTTCTTCATTTCTCTATCTTCTGTTTTTCTCCCTCTGTTCTGGTTTATGACCGATTGCAGGTTATTTGATATGGCATCAGAGATAATCCAGTAACCTGCAATTCGATTTTCTTCTTGATATCCACAATTACAGAGTCGAGAATGCAATTCTGAGAGAGAATCAGATATGCTCCAGCTTGAAGGGGAGTGTTAGAATCATTAGAATTAGTTGACAAGGACATTCTTATCCTTTCCTTGTTATTTTTCTCTCTTATATCTGTTGTAACTTATCTAAGGGCATTGTTGTCATTTCAGCTTTAGTTAAACGTTAGTACAAATTGGGTCGACAGTAAGGAGAGTTGAGTGGGATTTCTCCTTGCTTGTCTTCCCTCTTTTCTTCTCTTTCTCTCCCTACCTTCTTTTTCTCTCTCTTCCACTTTACTTTTCTTTATTGAAGTTGGAACAGTCTGTAAGCTGAAGAAGTCACTTTATGGCATTAAATAGTCACCAAGAGCATGGTTTAAGATGTTCAAGGCAGCTCTTGTTAGCTTTGGTTATATCCATATCACACTCTCTTTATAAAGAGGAGAGCTACTTTGGCTATATTTTTTATTGTTTATGTAGATGATAATTGTAATTGCTAGTGATGATGTGTAGGAGGTGGAAAGTCTTAGGAGATTTCTCAATACTGAAATTGAGATTAAGAACTCAAGGGAACTAAGGAACTTCTTGGGGATGAGGTTGCTCAGTCCAAAGATGGCATCTTCATATCATGGAGAATACCTTTTTGGACCCACTTTCGAATGATTCTAGGATCTGGGACCTGGGCTTTAGAAGAGGTTTAAGAGAGAGTGCATCTTTGATTAACCTTCTTAATATCCCAGAGAATACTTTTTTGAGTCCATTTTCGGATGACCCTAGAATCTGGGTTCCCTCACCAGATGGACTTTTCACTTGTGCCTCTTTTTTCAAATCCCCAACTTCAACTACTTCACAAGGGGTGGACTTCCTTGTGAAAGAAGTTTGGTCAAAGCCTATCCCACCTAAGGTTCAAGCTTTCTGCTGGAAATCTTTCCTTGAAAAGGTTAACACTTATGATGTGCTGCAATAAAGACAGCATGGTAATGGACTGGAAACCCCCAAAAGGTAGTAAAGTTAAACTGAAATTTGATGGAATCTCGATGGCGATCCTGGCATGGCAGGAATTGGTGGGGCAATTAGAAATTCGAAGGGCAGATTTCTGGCCCTTTATTATGGGTCAATTGGTGTGGCCAACTCCATTAAAGTTGAATTATTGGCTCTACTACAAGCCTACAAGGTCTCAGAATTGTTAAGCAGTTGGGCCTCAGACAAGTGGAGGAGGAAGGTGTTATGGACGCCTTCCTCGGGAAGACGTACCATCGCCGCCGGCAGCAACAGGCCCCGGGCCCACTGCCAGCAGCAGCAAGGATTCAGTGATGCTCATCCTACCCGGTTCGGCAACAGCAGCCTTATCTAGATTAGATTAGCTCATTTTGCTTGTTCTTATCTTATTGTTCTTATCTCTTATCTTATCTTGTTAATAGCTTATCAGATTAGGATTAGCTTAGCTTATCTTATCTTGTTAGTAGCTTATCAAATTAGGATTAGCTTATCTTATCCTTAGCAAGATAAAACTGGAAGTCTCCCTATTCAGCAAGGAGACTCCCTTTGATTAGGACTCTTGTAATCTCCTATTTAAGGAGACCCCATTATTGAATGAGATATCAAATTATTCAGTCAAGAGTGAGTTAGGAAAGTTGGTGATCTCTTGGACAAATCACCGAAGGTGCCAAGATAGGTTCATCACGAGCAGGAAGGAACAAGGGAAAACAGGAGGTTTTCCCTGTGGACCGACCCGTGACGAGATCCTATTCCCGGGCCCTCAACAACTTGGTATCAGAGCAAGGCGTCATGGGAGATCTGGAGCAGCTACCTTCCAGGGTCCACGACCTCGAGCACCAACTCGTGGAGACCAGCTCCGAAGTTCGTGAGATCAAAGGTGAAGTGCGAGAACTGCGACGACTAATGGAGATGTTTCTTTCCAGCAGGGAAAGGAACTCTGACGGAGGGACAGCAGTTACCGACCGCCGGCCAGATCTGCCAGAGTCTTCCGGCGAACAGCAGTCCATTGGCCATGGAGCAACCATCATCCCCAAGTACAGCAGGCTGGAGTTCCCATCATACAACGACAACGGAGACCCCCTAGGCTGGCTGTATCGCTGCGAGCAGTTCTTCCGGAATCAACGGACAAATGACCAGGACAAGGTAAGCCTAGCCGCCTTTCATTTAACAGAAGAAGCACAGCTTTGGTTTTATCGGTTAGAGCAAGAAGAACCCGGGCTCAGTTGGCCCCAGTTTAAATCCTATTGCCTTCTTCGGTTCGGACCCCCATTGACCAGCAACCCACTGGGCGAGCTAATTAACCTTAAATAGACCGGAACAGTTGCTGAATACCAGCGACAGTTCCAAACCCTCCTCGCAAGGGCATCCTCCGTGCGACCAGACCAGCAAGTCGATATGTTCACAGCAGGGTTAGCAGAACCCCTGCGAGTGGATGTCGAGATGCAGAATCCCCCAAATTTGGTCACAGCCATGAACTTAGCCCGCGCATTTGAGCGCAAGCTGCTGCTCAGCCGCGGAATTTTTAATGTGGGTCGTCCACCAAACTCGTGGGTGCCCCCAAGACCAGCAACAACGACCCCCTCTTCTGCTACCAGCCGGGAAATGAAGCCTCCCACGACCACCACCTCTAGAGCAGTGACAAGTACAGGCAGTAACATAGTCACTCCTCCCATCAAGCGCTTGACCAGGGCAGAAATGGCAGAGCGCCGAGCGAGAGGTCAATGTTTCAACTGTGATGACCTCTACTCGGCAGGACATAGATGCAAGAGGCTTTTTTGCCTTCTCATAGATGAGCAAGAGGAGGAAGGGGAACCCGTCACATTCGAACCAGAGATCTCTCTCCATGCGATCACCGGTATTAAAACCTCTCAGACCATGCAGTTACAGGCACAGATCGCAGGTCAGCCGGTGCGCATTCTCGTCGATTCAGGGAGCACACACAACTTCATAAGTGAACATGCAGCCCTGCAGTTAAAACTACTAATGGAACGGCCGCGACTACAGGTAGCCGTCGCAAATGGTGAAAAAGTTCACAGTCCAGGGATTTGTAAGGACGTCCCAGTACAGGTCAATTCTGAACTAATTCTTGTTGATTTATTTGTACTCTCATTGGATGGGTTCGATATTGTTCTTGGGGTCAAATGGTTAATTACCCTAGGCCCGATTTTGTGGGACTTCAGCGCACTCATCATGACCTTCCACCTGAATGGCAAGCAAGTTTCATGGCACGGTTGCAGGGTGGAAGAAAAGACACCGCAGGTTCATGCACTCCAGACAGAACCGGAAGCCATGGAAAAACTTCTCGCCGAGTTTTCAGATCTGTTCTAGGAACCGAAGGGCCTTCCCCCTTCCCGAGCTTGCGACCATCGTATTCCTTTGGTGGCGGGTTCAGCACCAGTCGTTGTCAGACCTTATCGCTACCCTCACTTACAGAAGGATGAGATAGAAAAACAATGTACAGCGATGTTGAACCAAGGGATCATACGCAAAAGTCACTCCCCCTTCTCTTCACCGGTTTTGTTGGTGGCGAAGCAGGATGGAACGTGGAGGTTCTGTGTTGACTATAGAGAACTCAATAACTGGACGATCAAAGATAAGTTCCCTATTCCCGTTGTTGACGAACTGCTGGACGAGTTGCATGGTGCCCAGTATTTCTCTAAATTGGACCTCAGGTCCGGATATTTCCAAGTTCGCATGGCTCCCGGTGACATGAAGAAGACTGCTTTTCGCACCCACCATGGCCACTTCGAATTTTTAGTCATGCCATTCGGACTCTCCAATGCACCATCTACATTTCAGTCACTAATGAACGAGGTATTCCAGCCCCATCTACGCAAATTTGTTTTAGTTTTCTTTGATGATATCCTCGTTTACAGCAAATCATGGGTAGAGCATGTCCACCATCTGAGGACCGTTTTCGTACTCCTACGCCAACACAGCTTATTCCTGAAATGGTCCAAGTGCTCCTTTGGGGAGCGACAGGTTCTTTACCTCGGCCACATCATCCATGGGCAGGGTGTAACAGTTGATAGTTCCAAGATTTAGGCTATAACAGAATGGCCCAAACCTCAATCCGCCAAGGCCTTACGCGGGTCCTCGGTTTAACGGGTTACTACCGCAAATTTGTACAGAACTATGGAGTGTTAGCAGCCCCGTTAACCAACCTGTTGAAGAGAAACTCCTTCTGGTGGGATGACGCAGCTGATGAAGCTTTTCTGTCACTGCGAAATGCACTGTCTTCAACCCCTGTCCTGCAATTACCTAATTTCGCCCTCGAATTTACAGTCGAGTGCGATGCTTCCGGAGTGGGTATCGGGGCCGTACTACAGCACCCCATCTGCGCAAATTTGTTTTAGTTTTCTTTGATGATATCCTCGTTTACAGCAAATCATGGGTAGAGCATGTCCACCATCTGAGGACCGTTTTCGTACTCCTACGCCAACACAGCTTATTCCTGAAATGGTCCAAGTGCTCCTTTGGGGAGCGACAGGTTCTTTACCTCGGCCACATCATCCATGGGCAGGGTGTAACAGTTGATAGTTCCAAGATTTAGGCTATAACAGAATGGCCCAAACCTCAATCCGCCAAGGCCTTACGCGGGTCCTCGGTTTAACGGGTTACTACCGCAAATTTGTACAGAACTATGGAGTGTTAGCAGCCCCGTTAACCAACCTGTTGAAGAGAAACTCCTTCTGGTGGGATGACGCAGCTGATGAAGCTTTTCTGTCACTGCGAAATGCATTGTCTTCAACCCCTGTCCTGCAATCACCTAATTTCGCCCTCGAATTTACAGTCGAGTGCGATGCTTCCGGAGTGGGTATCGGGGCCGTACTACAGCAGCAAGGGCACCTGATCGCTTTCTTCAGCCGCAGATTGGCTGACCAGCATCTGAAGCTTCTAGCCTATGAGCGCGAACTAATCGGCCTTGCCTGAGCCATCCAGCACTAGAGGCCGTATTTGTGGGGGCGGTCATTCATCGTCAAAACTGATCATTACAGCCTCAAATACCTGTTAGAGCAGCGTCTCACCACTTCCCCTCAGCAGCATTGGGTTAGCAAACTGCTCGGGTTTGACTTCCGGGTGGAATATAAGGTGGGATCCTCTAATCGCGCAGCTGATGCCTTGTCTAGGCGAGAAGACGTGATGGTTCTATGTAGCATTTCCCAACCTCGGATCTCTCTGTTTGACGACATTAAGAAGGCAGCACCACAGTCCCCAGAATGGTCGCTCTTACTGCAGAAGATCCAGACCGGCACGGCCGACCCCGATTGGTCACTTCACGACGGGTTGGTACTGTATAAGGGACAAGTTCATCTTCCAGCAGACTGCCCGTTGATTCCCACCATCATCACCAACATCCATAACTCCACCCACGAGGGAATTCAAAAAACACTATACCGCGTCCGGTCTGATTTCCATTGGCGAGGTATGAAGACTTCTATTCGAGATTTTGTCTAGAATTGCTCCACATGCCAACAGCACAAATGGGAAAACCTACACCCGGCAGGCCTCCTTCAGCCCCTTTCCATCCCATCGCAGATCTGGGCCGACATCTCCATGGACTTCATTGAGGGACTTCCCAAGGTAGGGGGCAAATCAGTTCTCTTTGTGGTAGTCGACCACTTCTCTAAATACGCGCACTTCATTCCTCTATCACACTCGTACAGTGCCACTTCGGTTTCCCTCGCCTTCTTTACACATATTTTTCGCTTACATGGGTTGTCGGAATCCATCATCAGCGATAGAGACCCGGTCTTCACTAGTGCCTTCTGGAAAGTGTTATTTCGACTACACGGCACCACCTTGGCCTACTCATCAGCTTACCGGCCACAAACCGACGGTCAGACGGAAGTGGTTAACCGCACTATCGAGATGTATCTCCGCTGTTTCGTAGGCGATCAACCTCGACGGTGGTTGGAATGGCTTCCTTGGGCCGAGTACTGCTACAACACAGCCTACCATTCCTCCCTCGGCATGACTCCCTTTCGCGTCGTTTACGGCAGGGATCCTCCCCGCTTGCTGTCCTACGAGCCTGGATCTACTCGCTTGGACGCAATCGATCACTCCTTACAGGACCGCGACGCCCTCCTCGCCGACGTCCGCATTCGCTTACAGCAGGCCCAGCTCCGCATGAAGCTCCACTATGATAAGCACCACCGGGAACTGTCGTTCGATCCAGGACAATTTGTTTGGTTGAAGCTCCAGCCCTACCGGCAGCGCTTCTTGCGCCACAAGGCTGCCCTGAAGCTGGCCCCTAAGTACTATGGGCCCTACAAGGTTCTGCGACGGATTGGCAGTGTGGCCTACCAGTTGGAATTGCCAGAGACTAGCCGAATTCATGATGTCTTCCACATCTCCTTGCTGAAACCATTTACGGGTGTTCCCCCGGACCAAGTTCCCTCCCTGCCACCCTTGAAAGATGGCAAACTGGTTCCCCAGCCTAAAACTGTCACCCGCTCTCGTTTTAATCGTGGAATCCTTGAAGTCTTGGTGGAATGGTGTGATCTACCACCAACAGAAGCCACATGGATCCCATTGGCAGAGTTCCAAGCCACATATCCAGCTTTCGAGCTTGAGGACAAGCTCGTAGTCCAGGAGGGGAGTAATGTTATGGACGCCTTCCTCGGGAAGACGTACCATCGCCGCCGGCAGCAATAGGCCCTGGGCCCACCGCCAACGGCAGCAAGGATTCAGTGATGCTCATCCTACCCAGTTCGGCAACAACAGCCTTATCTAGATTAGATTAGCTCATTTTGCTTGTTCTTATCTTATTGTTCTTATCTCTTATCTTATCTTGTTAATAGCTTATCAGATTAGGATTAGCTTAGCTTATCTTATCTTGTTAGTAGCTTATCAAATTAGGATTAGCTTATCTTATCCTTAGCAAGATAAAACTGGAAGTCTCCCTATTCAGCAAGGAGACTCCCTTTGATTAGGACTCTTGTAATCTCCTATTTAAGGAGACCCCATTATTGAATGAGATATCAAATTATTCAGTCAAGAGTGAGTTAGGAGAGTTGGTGATCTCTTGGACAAATCACCGAAGGTGCCAAGATAGGTTCATCACGAGCAGGAAGGAACAAGGGAAAACAAGAGGTTTTCCCCGTGGACCGACCCGTGACGAGATCCTATTCCCGGGCCCTCAACAGAAGGGGACGCCAAAGTTGTCATCTCTTGGGAAAAAAATAACAGACATATTCCCTGGACTCTCAAGAATGCTTTCAAGGAAATAGAAAGGGCTGCAAGAGAGCTGAATGCTGAATTCAAGTGGGTTAGAAGAAGCGCAAATGGGCTAGCTGACTCCCTTGCTAAACAAGGGGTAGATAGACAGCAATGATTTTTCACTTATTTTAATTTAATATATCATAAATTTCGTCAATCAAAAATATATATACTAATTGTAATACATTCATATATATATATATGTATATTTATTATATAAATATATTCAAATTTATTCAAAATTATAAATCAAGCCAAGCTCGCATGCTTTCGAGTAGAACTTTTTATTTGTTGAACTCGAATTGAGCCTAATTGTTTCTTGATTTGTGTGTCATCCTTACGCAGGGGCCATGCTAATCTTCTTTGTATCATTCCAATTTTATCGGATGTCTCCAAAGAGACAAATTGAGTCGAGCCTAATTGAACTTGAACTCAAACTATTTGATTAAAGTTCAATTTGATTGCACCTCTGGCTGCTACACCCATTGATTTGAATCATAAACTATCTACTTCTGATGGGGAATTGTTGGATGACAGGGGAGTGTTTTAGAGGTTACTTGGAAAGTTGTTATCTCTGAGTGACTCACCCTAATAATTCCTATGTGGTTAGTGTTATCAATCAATTCATGAATGCTCCTGGGGATACACATATGGCTACAACAAAGAGGATTTTGTTCTATTTGAAGGGTACACTAGGAAAGGGTATTTTGTTTGCAAAGCATGGCCACATGAAATGGGAAGCCTATATAGATGATAGGCACTCCACATCTAAATATTGCACTGTGGTAGGAGGAAATCTGGTTTCTTAGAGAAGCAAGAAACAGTCAATAGTTGCTAGAGGTCTTCAGCTAAGTAGATGTTAGGGCTATATCCCATGGTATGCTAGAATTGTTATGGTTGCGGTCTCTAATGGATGAAATGGGCATTGGTTATGATCAATAATATTGTATTGTGATAATCCAGCTGCCATTAATATTGCACATAACCCTATGCAGTATGATCGAAGAAAACATATTGAGGTGGATAGATATTTCATCAGGGAGAGAGTGGCATCTGGAGAAGTGTGTTGACCTCCCATTGCTTCTGAAGAGAAATTAGCCAACATACTTACTAAAGGAGCTCCCAAGTCTAAGTTGCAATAATATATAAGCAAGTTGGGCATGATTGTAATCTATGCTCAGCTTGAGGGGGAGTGTAGCAATATTGGGCCAGATAGGCCATAATTTATCTTATGCTATGGACCTATTAGCACCTTTTATTGTTTATTTAAGTATCCGCCCCCTTAAGGGCACTCTTGTAAATGTACCAAAATTTCTAATTAGTGCTAATAAAAGCTAATTAGGGGATGTGATGAGATTACTTGAATTTCTCATCTCCTTATCCCTTTCTCCCATTCTTTTTTCTCTTCTCTACTCTTGGTTTGATTTCTATTTATTTGCATTCTTTCTTTTTCTTGATTATTTCAGATTATACTATTGCTGTTTTTCCTCTCATAACACTGACATCCAGCACTGTTCACGCATTATTGAACTTATTGTTGTTGCTCACCTTTCTGATTCAATCAATAAATGTTGGAAGTTCTACATATTTTTTCCATATCCAACAACTACAGAGTATTATTCACCGGCTCTTGTCCTTCCAGAGAATACTGGTGACTAAATTTTGCCAATACTAGATTGTTGTTTTGAGGAGTTTTATTGCATTAATAGCCTTGCAATTTTCTTATATATCAATTGTTTTATTCTTCCAAATAGAAAATAGTTTATTATGAGTAAGTGAATCTACTTTTTAAAGTAATTAAAAGTTTATCTTTTCTTCCTAAAGTATGCATTCCTGACCTCATTTCTTTATCTGACCATGTCCTCCATGCACCCTATCATAATCCTATTCTTTTTCTACATCATATTTTCACCCCTCATATTGGTTATACGTTGTCAGCACATTGTTTAACTAGTAAACAATAGTTGAAGTTTGTTTCCAGTGACTTTTTTCCCTTTACCTATCTACTTTGCTTTTAACCTCCTTTACCTTTCGTAAATTCTAAATCTAGAGTTTGGAAGGTAAGTTTTAATGGAGGTCTTTTATTTTAAATATGTCAAAAGTCCCCTGATATGTTTAAATGTGTTAATGTAATTAAGATTTTGTCTTCTGTAAATGTGCGGAACTCTAATTCATTTGAGTAAACCAGAGCAAGTTACGTTGTGGCTACCTATTTACCCAGATACAGCAAGGACACACCTGAAGATGGTGTTGGATATGAAACTTACACAAGAAAGTTTAGTATCCAAGACGAGATGACACCCTTGACAAAGGGTATCATAGGTGACTATATCTTAGTTTCCTTGACTACTAATACATTAGCATATTCTCCAACCACACTTCTTAAACTTTTGAAGGTGTATAACACTTCCTATTTCTTCTTGTGCTTTCTATTCACACATAAGGATAATGCTACTATTGCCCTTTATGACAATTGGCCATATTCCTACAAACAGACTAGAAAATAAATTTCAGAAATCTCAGAATACCAAAAATTCAAATTACCGAAGATTATGAAATTGCCACATGGTAAGGAAATGGGAAAAATAGCATATTTCTCGAAGGATTTTCCATGCTTTCCATGTCTACACCACTTCAAATCATCCTTCTTAGACACTAGTGCTCCAACAACAGGCATAAATTTCACTTACAGAAGAATCATAAGCATCAAAAGTTTCCTCACCCTGTGGTTTGAAATTGAAGAGTGGAGGGAGAGGGCGACCATTAGGAAGGCGAGTATTTGGATCTCTTAATTCATCAAAGAAGGGATGAATGCAAGCTTCCAACTGCCATATTGTCACAGGTAAAAGATTAATAAAACTTCAACACATAAACAATTGACTCCAAATGATAGGATCAAACATGCCAGGAAAATTATATTTAAGTTAAACTTACAGCTGTACATCGTAGATTAGGAGAGTACTGCAGGAACCTGGAGACAAGGTCAACTGCTTCTGGGGGTAAAAGTTTCTGAAAAACCTGATGAAGAAAAATAGAGTAACAAAAGGTCTCACTCCACAGAATATTTCCTACCATAGAAAATATAAATGGATGCATAAATGACAAATATAGACATGAATATTGACAAAATAGGCAGATGGGAAATAGCAGTTTAGATTCAAACACTGAAAGTGCATAGATCCCCAAAATGTACTATCACAATTTGTAAAAACATTTAACAAAGATAGAGAGGCAAAGCATCTCCCAATAAACTGGATTCCCACACCATGATATCTGGATACATGTGTCATATCCCTAATATGGTCATTTGGTTCCATGAAAACAGAACTTTGGGCCTGGACATCAGGGATGTTTAGTAAATCCCTCTCAAGAATAACATACCGGAGGCAGTGATAAATTCCTGGTGGTTGGATTTCTATTGGATGGATGTTGGGCAAGGTATCTCCATATTCATAAAGCTAAGAGAAACAATTTAGGATACAATTTTAAAAATCCAAATAGGAAACCTAACATCAAGTCCAGATAGACATCTATGCTCAGCTTGAGGGGGAGTTTTGTGTAGCCTAGCATTATGGGCTTGGACCCATTTATGTTATGTTATGTTAGTTATCTTTGTTTCTTTCTTACTACGCTTAATAGGCCTGGGTTTATTGTGTTTTCATTAAGTTTCTTCCTACATACTAATTAGAGACAGATTGGTCATTGCCTTTCTTCCTTAATGCCCTAATATAAAAAAATGTTGGGGGCTGTTGTAGGGTGTGCCACCCATTTCATTCAAACTCTTATTCTCTTATCTTCTTCTTCCTTCAAGGCTGAATGTAACAAGATTCAGTGTTATTAATAAATTTATGTGATTTGTATACATTTCCCTAGCACATCCAAGCATTTCCATGCCAATTGTCCGTATCCATACATTTCCAAATGTATCCGTATCCGAACTATCCCATATGATACCCAATACTGAAACTTTAATCCTTGAATACAACTAGTAAGTGCGCTGTTGTACTGGTGGATTTTTTGCCTTTCAACCTAAAGAATAAAAATCTAGCTTCAGATCATTTTACTTGTAGCTGTATCAACATTTTGAACTTGTAGTTGAACCACTCACTTGGATTGATTAACCATTTATTTGCAAAAAAAAAAATAATAATAATCAGCTTTGTCAACAACCAAATGACCATTCTGGTTGAACTGCTAACCTATGTAACCAGGTCAATGGACCATGGATAAGACTTTATTCTCCGTTTTTGTTTTTTGGTATTCTTAGCCGTTTCCATCATTAACAACAAAAATTCTCAGTTTTCACACATTTTTGTTTAATATGACAAATATGTAATATTGAAGACACATTCAATTTTTTTTATTATTTAATTTATCACATCACAAGTTAACTTGTTTGATTGAAAGGGAAATGAAGTTCCAATTGATTTTTAGAATATTGGTTTTCTGTTAGTGTCTTATATCCCATGGTCAAATCAACTATTAAAACCAGTCAACCCATCAACCAAGATTGTGGGTCTATTTACCACAAAACTACTTGCCTATAAAAAATTATTTACTTGGTCAACAACATGTTGACTTAGCTAATTGAGCCATTGAATTGTTGACCCAATCAATGGGGTCACAAGTTAGACATGAATTCTCTTTTTCTCCTGATGGAGAATTCCATTTTCATCATCACTAATAAAAATAATTCTTATATATCACACTTGTTTTTTTAATATGATGAATATATAATATTGAAGATGTATCTAAATTTCTTTACAAATTTTCTACATTTTTATGCCTTTATATTTTAGTCTATAATTAAATTTTTATATTTAATTATGACATCATGGGTTGACCCATTTGACCCAAAAGGTTCAACCATTGACCTGCCACCTAGACAAAAAAACAATTTTGTTTTACAATTGGTTTTAATTTTTTTATATCATTTACATCATTAATAAAATTATTTTTTGTTTAATATGACTAATATATAATATAAGCGGTGTGCCCAAATTTTTCTATAAGTTTTTGTAATTTCATAGTCCTCCATAACCTAACCTTCATTTTTTTGCCTATGCTCACCTAAGATTTGCACTAGTTCCTGCTCATTCTTTTAAAGCCTTCACAAGATACACTTATAAAGGCTCTTTTTTGTACATGATCTTAAGGGTTGCTTGCCCTCCTTTTCATGATCGTAATACATTATACTTATCAAAAAAAATCTATAGTAGAAATAACTCCAAGTTAGATTTTCTTCACACTAATTCCCATAATTAAATTTTGGGATTTGAACCCAAAAGCAGCAAGTTAACTCGTTTTGCCCTGACACCCATGTAAAATAGCTAGTTCTTTGGAAATTAGAAAGAACTAGAATTAAATTATATTAGAATTATGAATTAATGTGCTATGCATTGATGAAAATTATGAGCATACCTTGTGCCATGGATGAGCCTTAATCTGTGGGAACTTAAATTCTGTATAGTTTGGATTCATGCATTTGATCTCCTCCCTGGTAGGTGTACCTAAAACCTGCATAAAAGTTATTAAACACATAATAAGTTCAAAATTTAGAACCATGAAACCCATTTAGGGGCCATTTGATAACAGCTGAACTGGCTGAACTGAATTGTTTATTGTTTTGTCTTTTTTTGGATAAATAATTAAATAACAAAACATTTAAGGGTATAGTAAGCAATCCAGTTCAGTTTCAGCTATTAAAGAGGTTACAACCTCCTTAACAACTTACTAAAAGACAAAGAAAAAGGTCAATTCAATTCAGCCAATTCAGCTATCATCAAACACCCCCTAAGATGTCATGGTTGGTAAATAATATCACCTTGATGATTTCAACTAGTTGATCGACTCCACTTTCACCAGGAAACAAAGGCTGCATTAAACAAAGGATGCATTAAACAGGACACTAAATATGAAGTCAAAATTTTCGAGGGTAAAAGACTACCTGCCCAAGGAGTAGTTCTGCCATCACGCAACCTGTAGACCACATATCTATTGCAGTTGTGTATTCAGTAGCACCAAAAATGAGCTCAGGGGCACGATAATATCTTGAACAAATGTAAGAAATATTAGGTTCTCCTTTCACCTAGGTAAAAATTAAGACAGAATCAACCTCAGCCAAGTAAAATGTCAAAATTAATGGCTTGTAAAACATTGGATACGAAAGCTTACTAATACTTTCGCACTCCCAAAATCACATAATTTCAGCAGATGTGTATGTGGGTTCACCTGAAAGTAAGAGTAATGTGTTTAATAAGTCAAGTGGCATCCAAAAATAGAGCAAAAAGACCATTCATGTAAGAAACATAATAAATTCCAATTTGGGATAAACCTGCCTTAAGCAGTAGAGAAATAAAAAGAACCCAAATTCATGAAACAAATGTAACTTCGGGAGTAGAAATCTTGCCATGTGCTTCAGAACACAAGTGACATCCAGAAATCAACTGAAAAAGCCATCTATGTAAGAATTCTAATAAATTCTAATAAAGTGGGATTAACCAGCTAAATTTAAGCAATAGAACAGTAAAAAAACACTCAAATGCAAACAGATTAAAACCCAGGAGCAGAAATCCTCTAAAGAGATTTAGCTACTATCTTATTTCTCTCTTTATCCATCATAGGTGGGATCTTCCTTAGTTCTTTTTTTGGTTCTCTTGCTTTTTTATTTCTTTTCCTTTTCTTTTAGTTGGCAAGGGGATATAATGTATTTAGGATCCTAAGTCAGAAATTAGGAGGTAGGTATAGGAGGTCTATGTTTTCTACTGTACCAATAACAAGATTTTTCTTTTTTTTCTTTTTTTTTTTTTTCTTTTGAAACAGGTCTACTGAGAACAAGATATCAAGATCAAAGAATGTTGTTAAGAAAGCAAATAGATAGAAGAGGGTACAATAAAAATCAAAACCTCCCAATTCAAGTTGAAATAAACCAGCTAGCCAACTACCCCATCCCAGCAAACTGAAGAAGCTAATCTGGAAGGGTTTAGCCACAATAGAACACACTTCTCTCTAAAGCACCCCCTCCCAGACCCTCCAAAATGACAACTAATGTAAGAGAATCTCTGTTGCAAGCATACTCTTCACTAACTCAATTAGAAAGAAGTTAATCAAACCATTTAAAAAGGTATTTGCCTCATGTAGTCAATAACTGGGAGAATCAACATCATCATCCAAGCCTCATCCCAACTATATGGGGTCAGCTACATGAATCCTTTTTCACCAGCCAGTTTTGTTTATTGCAATATCTTTGTTAAATTATTGGCACTTAAATCATTTCTTACTACTTCTACTCATGCCCTTCTCTACCCCTTTCCCTTCTAGCCCCTTTCAATTTGCAACAAATCACATCTTCTTACAGGTTGGATAGATAGTCAACAGAATTGGATTGGAATTCTTTCTTCCTATAAGTCAGTCAGAAGCCCTTTACCATTGTCTATCTGCCTATCTGGTTATAGGCCTATTATGTTGAGACCCGGTAAGTAGGGGCAAATACAACCAGGTTCAACCTATGAAACCACATGAAAGAAGAAAGACTTGTGTGGATCACTTGAAAGGGTCCATAATGATAGCCACTAGATGAGCCCAATGTTTGGTTTCAAGCTTTTTACTTTGGTCAGTTGTATTTTAACAACTGGCTCAAGTACTTGTATCCAGAAGAAAACCAGTCCAAGAATTTCCTACTTGGCTACTTGTATAACAAGAAAAATAAGAAGAAAAGAGAGAGCTGTTCAAGAGAAAGAAGAGGTTGGAATAAAAGTGGAAGAGAGGAGAAGAAAAAACATTCCTCTCTCACTCCCTTAGTCTCTTTATATGTGTGCTGGATTAATTTAAAGGAAAAACTAAATGGGTGCCCCTGGTTAGGCAGCTGACCCAATAAACATAAGAACTGATGTATTAAGGGCCCATAAAGATAGCCCATTACAGAAGAAATAGAACAATAAACACCTGAACTAAAGCAAGGCCCATTTGGCCCAATCTCTCTACGCTCTGCCTCAAGCTGAGCATAGATGTCAATCATGCCCAGCTTGCTTATGTAGTGTTGGAGCTTTGCCTTAAGCAATACCTGAGTCAAGATGTCTGCCAGTTGTTCCTCTGAAGAGATGAAAGGGAGGCACACTTCTCCTGAGGCCACTCTCTCTTGTATGAAGTGTTTGTCTACCTCAATGTGTTTGGTTTTGTCATGCTGAACAGGGTTATGAGCAATTTATATGGTAGCCCAATTATCACAATATAACATTAGTGGCCTATCATAATCAATTCCCATCTCTTCTAAGAGAGATCTGCGCCACAACAACTCCAACATCCCATGAACCATAGCCCCATACTTTGCCTCAGCCAAAGATCGGACAACAACAGACTGCTCTTACTCATGAGACAATATTTCCAGCCACCATGGCACAATAACCCGATGTGGATCTTTGTCATATCTGCCCAGTCATCATCTGTATACACTTCTAATTTCATATGTCCACGCTTAACAAAGAGTATACCTTTCCCAAGAGTACCCTTAAGATAACACAACACTCTTTCTATTCTACAGCAGCCATATGTGTCTCTAGGAACATGCATAAACTGGCTAATCACACTCACAGCATAGGAAATGTTTAGCCGAGTCATATACAAGTATAGAAGCTTCCCCAACAACCTCTGAAACACTCCCCTATCAGTCAAGAGCTCCCCATCATCAGCTGAGAGCTTATGATTCACATCAACAGAAGTGGAAGCAGGCTTGGCACCAAGTTTCCTAGTCTCAGTGACAAGGTCTAATACATACTTTCTCTGGGAGATGAAATCCCTCTTTAGCCCAGCAACCTCAATGCCCAAGAAGTACCTCAACTCTCCCAAATCTTTAATCTCAAATTTAGAGTTAAGAAAGTATTTGAGATCATGAATTTCCTATGCATCACTACCTATGACAACAATGTCATCCACATACACAATGAGGAAGGTAATATGAGAAGCTTTTCTATTCACAAATAGAGTGTGATCTAATTGTATTTGTGTATAACAAAACTGAATAAGTGCAGTCCTGAATCTATCAAACCAAGCACGAGGAGACTACTTTAAGTCCATAAAGAGATTTCTTCAGTTTGCACACCTTACCTTGCATCTCCTTACCATACATTCCAGGGGGAAGGGACATATACACCTCTTCTATCAAGTCACCATTCAAGAAGGCATTTTTGACATCGAATTGGTAAAGAGACCAATCATAGTTTATTGGCAAAGACAAGAGAACTCTCAAAGATGTCATCTTTGCCACTGGAGAAAAATGTCTCCATTCAATCAATCCCATAGCCCTAGGTATACCCCTTGGCAACAAGGTGGACTTTATACCTCTCAATCTATCTATTAGCATGGTACTTTATGGTATAAACCCATTTACATGCTCCTTTCCAACAGTTAAGCCTACAATATACCAAGTATTGTTCATATGAAGTGCTTCTATCTTAGTTCTCATAGCATCCCTTCATTCTGGCTTGGATAAGTCTTCAGATGCATTCTTAGGGATAGGTTGGGATGAAATAGAGGCCAAGAACGAAAAGTAGGAAGGGGACAACAAATTGTACGAAAGGTGTTTGGAAATGCATTGAACAGTACGTTTCCTTTTACCTTTTCTTACAACAATGGGTACGTCAAGGTCTGGGAATGAGGGTATTGGTTGTGGTTCTACAAGACCTGTCCTCTCTTCAGTGGTTGGAAGTTCCAGAGGCTCACCTAGAGATGGGGGAACAAGCTGTCCATGCCTTAGTATTTATCATTGGTGCCACCTTTGAAGAACAGGTGGTGTATGAACATAGGAGGACTAATAGGAGTCAAAAGAGCTAAAGGAGGACCAATACAAGAGTCAATAGGAGCTGGTAAAGGTGGGGGAGAAGCAAAAACTAATTGGAGGGCTCCCCCTCAGAATAATGTCTATAAAAGGGGGTTGACTATGCAAAAGTGACATCCATAGAAACAAATCGGATGCCACTATTGGGATCAAAGCAACAATAACCCTTCTGTGTGAAGGCATACCTTAGAAAAATGCACTTCTTGGATTTGGGTTCAAACTTATGTCTTTAGAAACTAGGAACATGAACATAGCAAGTGAACCCAAAGACTCGCAAAGGAATGGAGAAAACTTCAAGGTCTATGTAAAGAGACTGGGCTGAATGGACCCTAGTATCTTTTCTTGTAGTATGTTTTATTTATTTGTTAGCTAATGAGCCTATCTTAATGGGCATAGCTATTTCTTTTGCTAGTTCTCTTTATGTTACTGCCTAGCTGGCCGCTCACTTAAGGGTATACTTGTAATTATGTTAAGATTGAAGTTTAGTAAAAGGATTAGAGAAGGGAGGGAAGAGACATTCGAACTCTTCTTCTTCTTCTTCTTCCTCTTTTCTCCATCTTCCTTCTCTTGTACTGTTGTTCTCTTCTTTTCTTCCTCTTTTTTCTCTAATTTTCCCAAGTTTACATCAGATTTAGAGGACTGATTTACAACTTGGTATCAGAGTAGGTTTCTTTCTTTCTTCTTTTCTTCTTCCTCTTTTCCCATACACCCTTTGATTAAAAAAGTGTACAGAGAGATAGGTTCTCTATAGTTCGGAGGATCTTTGGCCTAGTTGGTAGAGGGCTTGGAGAGTGTAAATCTGGCCGGATATTGCCAAGAAGTGGTGTTGTACTGTTTCTGCCCAAAACCCTAGCCGATTAGAGATTTTCAAAGTTACAAGTAAAAGTAAAGCTTTGGGTGTGGCGCTTTGTGCTTGGGAGGTGTCTTTTGACTTCTAAAAGAGGACAGTTCAGGTTTGGAAGAGATTGGGTAGCTCTAGTAGGAGTGGTTGCATCTTCTATCTTTCTCACCAACAGTCGGACGCAGTGAAACCCTAGTTTTCAAGCATCTGGGTACTGGTTTGACTTCAAGTAAGTTTATAAGGACCAAATTTCTGGCTTTTTTTATTTTCATTTCATTAATGGAGCAATACGGAAGTGAGTTCAAGCAGGTGCCGGTTTCCGGGCTTGGCTCGGTAGATTCCGTTTTGACTGGTGTGACAACAATCAAGCTAGATGGGACAAATTATTTTGCTTGGGCACAATCTATAAGGATTTATGTCTGTAGTAGAGGAAAATTAGAGTACCTCACAGGCAGTAAAGTGAAACCCGAAGAGACAGACCCTGAATATAGAAATGGATGCATAAGAACTATACTGTCATAGGATGGTTAGTCAATTCTATGCAGCCTCATATAAGTCGGCATTATCTCTGGATGTCCTCTGCCAAGGAGATCTGGGACAGTTTTACTGAAACTTATTCACAAAAGTTGAATGTGGCTAGAGTCTACAAGCTGAAAAGTGATGTGAAGAACCTAAGACAGGGGGAGAAGAGTGTGGCAATCTACTATTCTATACTAAAATGCTTATGGCAGGAAATTGATGTTATAGAGACAGTTGCATGGGAGACTAAGAATGATTCAAAAATGTTTAGGAAGTTGATGGAAAGAAACAGGGTGTTTAAATTTCTTACTGGACTCAACCCTGAGTTTGACATCATTAGGCAGAATATTCTAGCCAGAGATGATGTTACTCTTGCCCAGGCATATGCTATGGTGAGCAGTGAGGAGAGTAGGCGGCAAGTTCAGTTACAGAGTCCACCTACGGAACACTTTGCACATGCGGGAATAAAGTCGAAGGGTCCAACTAAGAAGAAGGAGCAAGTATGTGAATATTGCAAGAAACCAAGGCATACAAAGGACACTTGCTGGAAGCTTCATTCTAATTTTCTTCTTGACTGGTTTAAGAATAACAACAATTTTAAGAAGGGTAGTCAGATAGGAAAGCCAAAGACAGCTAATGTTGCCACAGTACCGGAAGGAGGAAGTAAGGAGAGTGAAGAGAAGTCCACCATTGAACAGTTGGCAGCAATGAAGGCAGACTTTGAAAAGTATGGTAGGCTGTTAAGTCACTTGGAGGCTACTATTTCTACATCTTCAAGCAACACATCATCATCATCAGCATTTGCTCACTCAGGCATTCATGCTTGTACAAACCATGCTTCAGTTTCAGGTAATCATAAAATCCCTTGGATCATTGACTCTAGTGCCCCAGACCATATGAGCAGCTTGTCTAACCTTTTCTATTCATACCACTTGGTTCTGGTGCATCAGACCATATGAACAACTTGTCTAACCTTTTCTGTTCATACCACCTTCTCTCTGGTAAAGAGAAAATATCCCTTGCTCCCATTTCTAGCAAAGGGGATATAAAAACCTCTGACACCCTTTATTTATCCTCTATTTCTCATGTCCCTAAACTTAATACAAATCTTTTATCTGTTAGCAGCCTGACAAAATCCATGAAATGTAGCATAAGTTTCTTTCCCACTCATTGTGTTTTTCGGGACCTACAGTCTCAGAGGACGATTGGGAGTGGCCATGAGGCGAAGGGAATATACTTGTTGAACATACCTCATAGTGCTCTTGGACCACCTCATGGAGTTGCCTTGGAGTCGGTCTTGTTAGAGTCTATTGACAAAATCATGTCATGTCACTTTCGGTTTGGCCATTTGTCTTTTTCTGCTTTGAGTCATTTATTTCCAGAGATATGTTTAAGGGGGTGTCTTTATCAAGTCTTCATTGTGAGTCGTGTGAACCGGCAAAGCATTGTAGACAATCTTATTCAGTAATAAAAGATCTATTTCTCCTTTTCATATTGTTCACTCTGATGTGTGGGGGCTATATCATTTGCCTACTATGGGGGCTTACAGGTACTTTATCCTTTTTATTGATGATTAGTCTCGTTACACTTGGATTTATCTCATGAAATCCAGGGATGAAGTATCAACTATTGTGCAAAAATTTCATGAACTCATTCTTACCCAGTTTAACACCCGGATCAAAATATTCCATTTTGATAATGCTAGGGAATATCTTGAGAAAACCCTCTTAGCCTATCTTGAAACTTTTGGTGTTATTCATCAAAGTTCTTGTTCCTACACACCACAACAGAATGGAGTGGCGGAAAGGAAGAACCGACATGTGGTTGAAGTTGCCAAATTCCTCATTTTTGCATCCCATGTTCCTATAAAATTTTGGGAAGATGTTGTCCTTACTGCTACCTTTTTGATTAACCATATGCCTTCCTGGGTTCTTGGCTTCAAAACCCCCTTTAGCCTTCTCTTTCCAGATGAGGATCTCTTCTCTCTTCCTCTCCGTGTTTTTGGGTGCACTTGCTATGTGCATGTTCACAGCCATCAAAGGCACAAATTTGAACCTAAGGCTCGTAAATGTATTTTTCTGGAATATGCCCCCACACAGAAGGGATATTGCTATTTTGATCCAGTTAATGGCACTCGTTTTGTATCTTGTGATGTCACATTTGCTGAGACTACTCCTTTCTTTAGTATTCCTCCTGAGGGGGAGAAATCTGAGGAACCCTTTGCTATGTCTCCAGCAGTTCCTTTTCTTGTTCCTTTTGAGTCATCTCATGAGGTGTCCACTTCTCCCACTGGGCCAACCTCAAATATTCCTGTCCCTCCTCCCCCACCTCATCCTTCTGTAATTCCTCCTCATCCTGTACTTCAAAGGTGGTACCAAAGGCACAAATTCAGACATGGGCAAGTTGTTTCCACTCCTACAGAAGAACCTCTTGCTCCTCCCATCATTACTGAGGTAACAAGGTAACAAGTCAGCCTTCCTCTGACCCAGCTACATCCTTCCCAGACCTTGATCTTCCTATTGCTCTCTGCAAGGGCAAGCAGAAGTGTACAGCCCATTGAATCTCCAAACACTTATCTTATAACCTTCTATCTCCTACCTACTACTCTTTTCTTGCTTCTGTTTCTTCCCATGTGATACCCAGGTCTGTACCAGAAGCCTTATCTAAACCTAAATGGAGGGATGCTATGATGGCTAAACTAGATGCTTTGCATAAGAACCATACCTAGGATATTGTTGACTTGCCTGAAGGGAAGGAACCAGTGGGTTGTAAATGGGTATTTGCCATTAAATATCACTCTGATGGCTCTGTTGAGAGGTTTAAGGCCAGGTTGGTTGCTAAAGGCTACACTCAGATGTATGGTATTGACTATCTTGAGACATTTGCTCTTGTGGCTAAGATGACCTTAGTCCGGGTTTTGTTATCTCTGGCTGCTACTTTTGATTGGCCTCTCCACCAGTTTGATGTTAAAAATGCCTTCTTGAATGGCAATCTACATGAAGAGGTCTATATGTCTTTGCCTCCGGGGGTGTATGGAAAGGAAATGCAGGGAAAGATGTGTAAACTGCAGAAATCTCTTTTCAGTCTCAAACAGTCTCCTTGGGCTTGGTTTGAGTGGTTCAGGGCTGCTCTTGTCTCATTTGGTTACACACAAACTCAATCGGATCATACCTTGTTCTTGAAAAGAAGTGGCTCTCTGGTGACCTTTTTGATAGTCTATGTTGATGATATTGTGGTCACGGGTAATGACAAGAGGTTAGTAAACTCAAAAGATTTCTTAACTCTGAATTTGAGATCAAGAATTTAGGAGATCTCCGATATTTTTTGGGCATTGAAGCTGCTCGATCTAAAGATGGTATCTTCATTTCTCAACGCAAATATGTCCTTGACCTCCTTGTTGAGACTAGCAAATTTGGTGTTAAACCAGCCTCCACTCCTATTGATCCTAATCACAAGCTATCTACTACAGATGGTGAACTTTATCTGATAAGGGAATGTTTCAGATACTGCTTGGGAAGTTGTTATATCTTTGCATGACTCGGCCGGACATTTCCTATATAGTGAGTGTTATTAGTCAATTTATGCATTCTCCTAGAGATACTCATTTAGCTGCTGTAAAAAGAATTCTGTGTTACTTGAAAGGTACTCCAGGGAAAGGTATTTTATTTGCCAAACATGGACAAATGAAGCTGGAAGCATACACTGATGCTGATTGGGCAGGATGTATTGATGATAGGAGATCCACCTCAGGTTATTGTACTTTGGTGGCAAGGAATATTGTTTCATGGAGGAGTAAGAAACTGTCTATAGTTGTCAGATCCTCTACTGAAGCCAAATATAGGGCTATGGCACATGGTGTGTCAGAATTATTGTGGCTACAATCCCTTTTAAAAGAATTGGGAGTTGACTATGAGAAGCCAATGATGCTCTACTGTGACAACCAAGCATCTATCAATATTGCATATAATCCTGTTCAACATGATAGAACTAAGCACATTGAGGTTGATAGACATTTTATATGGGAAAGAGTTTCCTCAGGAGAAGTTTGTTTGCCATTCATCACCTCAGAAGAGCAGCTGGCTGATATTTTGACCAAGGGAGTTCTGAGAGG